>NC_057812.1:609674180-610023025 GCF_018294505.1 Triticum aestivum
CCAATAAGACGATCCCTTTGTTTAATTGCCGCCTACATGCACCATCGATATATAGTAGTCTTCCTTGGTGTCTCTCGAACAAACATGTTCTCTCGATGTCGACTCCTCTCACGCGCACACACCTTCTCTTCCCTCTCTACGGGCATTTTCTCTCTCACACCCCATCGTTGGTGGCCTCTGCCATACACATCACCTCTCTATGATGGAGCCATGCACACTTAAATTACATCCGCCATAGAGGACCCTGCGACACGCACACACACGCACCCCCCCCACACACACTAAGACGCCATCTCTCTCTCTCTCACACACACACAAACACACACACACACACATGCACGCATGCACGCACCCCACACACACACTATGACTCCATCTCTCTCTCTCTCTCTCACACACACACAAACTAAGACTCCATCTCTCTCTCTCTCACACACACACAAACTAAGACTCCATCTCTCTCTCTCTCTCTCTCTCTCACACACACACACACTAAGACTCCATCTCACACACACATGCTCTAGGCGGAGCATTTGTTCCTACCACCCTTCATCCAACTTTACCCGTATGATAAACAATCACCTTTATTTACTTGCATAACATGGACAAATTCCACTTTACTTTAGTAGTCAGCAAACTTATCATCTGTACCCTTATAAAAAAACAAGTTGGCGGTGATGGTGTGCCTGCCATCTTGTAATACAGACCGTATGATCTATATCTAAGGACAGAAAGCAAACTATGATAATTCTACAAAAGATACCCGCACCTCTCTCCACATCATTATCCCCCGCAACCTCATTGCTCAGCAATTAAAAAAGGAATAAGTCTCTAGAACAATCCAGCATGCATGCTGGCCGCCTGCCGGCGCCGTCCATCCCCATGCCTCCGCCCATTCCGACCACCAGTCACCACCACGCTCCACTCCTCCTCGCCTTATCTCTCATCTTTCATTTTTTGATGACATTCTCGAGATACCAGTTTTCCGATAAAATTCTTGAGATATCATTAGTTTTTACACATGGGATTACTCCTGCATGGGTCAATCACAACAGGTGTTTTTAAAAAAATGCATATTGATGTTCCCTGCAATGCACGAGAATCTTTCTTGTAATTATATATCGCAAATCACGAGCAGGAAGTGACTTTTTTTTGACACAACCACGTTAACATGGCCACCTAAATCACTAGCTAAAGTAAATACCATTATACATATATCCCGATGCAAAAGGTTGAGTATATGTCCAAAGAGTAGAGTCGCACACACGCACTCAGTCTCTCAGAATGTCTCTCACACACACACCAGTTACATGACGCCCACTTAAGCAGACACATATGTTACAATTTGTGCACCCGCGGGTACACGTGATGCTGCGCATTTACTTAAGCCGGAAGGCGAACCGAAACAGTAAATGCATTCATTCCCCTCCCGCCGCCTCTTCTCTGGTCACCGTCACCCGGTAGCCATGGGTCGGCCGAAGGTAACAACATACGCCATACTCCCGCCAGAGCGGCGCTTTAATATGGAAATTTTAGTGGTCATGCATGCATCTTTTTGTACTAGCACCCCTATATAAGGGTTGACCGGTCGCTTCCCGCGAACGTGCGCGGGCGGTGGAAGAGGAAGGAGAAGGGAAGCGGGCTGTGCAGTAACATTTTTACCACAATTTCTTAGGAAACTAAGTGCAATAATTGAGTAGTTTTGCAAACTACCAGTACTATACCTGAAACGGTTCAAAACCTATACTCCCTTGCCAGCGCGCGCTTCCCACGTGAAACGGTCAGCATCGCCCTAGAGCGTCAGTGCCACATTAATGCCCGGCTAAAGCGGAGGCGACCTCTCACTGGCACCGGCTTTGAAGTGGCGCGATGGCCGAGAGAGCGCCGCTTCCCGGTGCACGCGACTGCTCCGCGTTGAGACTGGCCATAGGCCCTATTTGGATCCATGGGTTAGAGTTAGTTTTAGCTAGTTGGGGCTCAAATAGCCCTAAAGTATCCAAGCATGAGGGTTTAAATTGGAGCAAGTTGCACCGAACCCACCAAAAAAAACTATCCCACCCAAGAGGTGCTAACTGGAGATAATTCTCATTGGGACCATTGAAAAATCACTTTTCTCTCTCCATGAAGTGCAATTATTGTCAATCTAACCCTGTCACCCAAACACCTCTTTGGCTACAGTTAGTTCAGGGTTAGTCATGAGTTAGTCTAACCTCTAGCTAAGTTAGAGTATCAAATAGGAGCAGTATAGGACATCCAAGTTGCTCAAAGCATACAGGCAAATTCGTACGTGAAAGGATTTTTTTTGTTTTTGAAAACGGAACGTGAAAGGAATTTTTTTAGAATGCTCTTGGCATGTCTCTAACATGTGATAGTTAACCGACCTCAATAGACGGTAGAAACGCCAGCACGCCGCACTTTGATAGAGACGAGGAGGGAGAAGCGATACATGCTGCTGGATTACTAGAGATAGGTGTCGCACGGAAGCCAAGAAATATGGTGATAGCGTGGGTTAGCCATGTACTAGTATGATGTAACTACACTGGGCTGCCGTGTTTCGTACTCTTCCAGTCCACTGTGGAGATGATTGGTTAATTTTATATCGTTGAATAATATTAAATATTATGAGTGCAGACGCTCCACCACGAGGTTCCTTGCTCCTTCTCGGTCGTCCAGAATCTATGTTCTTCCACTCTATTTTTTTATGTGAGCTTTGTTCATCCTTTTGCCAACACGCGAGACATCTAGCATCAAGGTGCACGTGTTATGCAAGGATCATTCCATCTATATGAAGAACACGTGGGACTAGAACTACGAGACGGACATGTACCCAGGAGTGGATGTATGAACCTGAGTAATTTAGCGCAGTAAGTGAAGTAGAAAGGCACAAATGGTATGAACATGTGTGGCATATAGGGTGTGTTCGATTGCTTCTCGTCTCAGCATAGTTGTTCCCTCGTCATGCATGCTCAACTCAACACCCCTCTTCATGCATGCTCTCTTCACGCATGCTTCTAGTGTATTTGTGCTAAACTAGTGTGGACTCATGCACCCTCCATACACTCTACCAAACACCCAAAAGTAGGTTGAGAAGGGAACTCTTGGGCGGCATTTGTCTCTTACTGCGTACTACCACTAAATGTTGTACGTGCAATGCACGGTGATGTTATGGAGTATGTGCCTAAGTACTCTACTACTACTATATTAGTTGGAGGCACATATTAACTTTTATATTTGTTTACGTGTATGCCCCGAGACCTTCCAACTAGACGTGTCTTTCTCTCCAAGTCACACTTTGTATCGTTCATACCGCTAAGTACTACTACGTGTGGTCTCCGACCCAGAAGTGGAAGAAGTGGAGACGCTCTACCACGCTGTTTTTTTACGCTGGGCTCTACCAAGCTGTTCATGTCCCACTCCTTTCGCTGACATGTGGGACATCCAGCACGTGCCGTGTTTGGCACCCTTCGTCGTAAGAGTTGAAACGCTAGCATTCATCAGAAATAAAAAATAATTATAAATCGGCAGTGATACTATTTTTTTTGCGAACCAATCAACAGTGATACTATACCACGCGGTTTCCTTGCTCCACGATATCGAAAAGAATACTTCCTTTCGCCAACATGTGGGGCGTCGACCATCCTGGTCCACTTGCCATGCACATAGAACTCCAAGGGAGAGTCACCCAGGTCGTCGCGCCGCAATAACAATGACTAATGAGCCGTCAAATCACAGGCCCACTTCCCACTTTGAAGTTGCTCGGACGAAGGAACCATCATGACTTCGTTGAATTCCGCTTCTTGAAGATAACTACTGTACCAGCAGTACTGCTAGCTACAGTAGTTACTCCAACAGAGGCATCCTTTCGTTCATAGGATAGGAATATGAAAATCATAGGAAGTGAGATGACATGCATCTCAATTCCTATAGAGAAAGAGATGCCATTTGATGCTTAGGATAGGAATTTTTTCATTTAGTCTAGGCTAATGTACTGGTAATTTGCTCTAAAAACTACAGTAGTAACTAGTAGTATTGGTACATGCTCGTACTCAGACACAAACACACACACTAACTACTAGTACTACTACTTCTCACATGCTGGCCAGACGCCGTCGTTCTCCTCCCGGCTTTGTCGGTGACACCCCACCGTGCTTGGATCTCCGTTGACCTCTCCGCAGCAGCGCGTGCGTCCTTTTCTTTCTTGCGGCGGCGGGCCTCTCTTTTATTGAGTGCTTTCTGACTTTTCCGCTCCCTCTGTGCGGCTTTGGCCGCCTCTTGCTCTACCACCCGTTTGGCCTTGGCATCTTCAAATTCCTCCCACATAGTTGTGAGGTCGCGAGCAGTGATGAACTCGGCACGACGGGATGCCATCGCTTCCCTATCATTTTGTGTGCGGTCGTGGGCGGCGAGGAACTCGGCGCGGCGGGATGCCATCGCTGCCTTATCGGTTAGTGTGCAGTGCGGTGGCATGAACGGCGCTTGGTGAGAGCTCTGGGTGGAGTGGCCGGACAATCGCATAGTGCATTGGTTTGTCAAGAGCTCAAGGACAGAAGATGAAGCAAATTTGGATTCCCCTTCAATCCTGGTCATTTATTACCGAGTAAAATGCATCGGCGGTCATCAAACTTGTCTTGATAGCTCACTTTGATCATTGTATACGAGTATGGTGATTATACGGTCACTGGCTCAGCCTATAGCTCCGTATTTGTCTAGTTGACCAGTCAAACAGACCGCATGCGCCTCATCAGCTCGTGTTCTTTATCTATCTACACGGGCCTACCTGTCAATGGAGAAAGAAATACTGTAAAAACCAAAATTATGCGTATGTGGGGAATCAAACCACGGACTCGTCGCTGCAATGCACCCTCGTTAGCCAAATGAAAATGAAATACTTCGCGTCAGACACTCACGCTCACGCTGTCAAAGCATGCTAATGCATGCACGTCGCCCTCTAAATCAAAGTCCTGCTCATGGCGCAACGCAAATGGCGAGCCCATCACCTGCGCGCCCCGGCGGTGCCTGACATTACTGTTTAGACGTTTGATGGAGGCCTATGTGAACGCCGAGCATGTATTCACCTGGCTCAACACCAACGGTCATACTCGGACCGCCTTGCTCATGTATATCGTCCATCACAACAACAATCTATAAAACAACCTAAGCTAGAGAGGGTACTATGGTAGTATGGTACGGAGTATGTACTATCGTGAGCGACCGATCTTAGTGCCACTGCACACCGAAACCCCTTGCATCGCTAGCGCGCGCTTCCCGCCTGAAACGGTCACCGTCTCTCCAGAATGTCAATGTCGCATTCACCGGACTTAACGGCAGGTACAATTGGTGTGTCACTGACATGCGGTCCAGATGCCTGTTGGGCCCACATGTTGGTAACCCAAACGCATCTGCAGTTAAGTCACTGAAGCAGCGTCCGCATTCACGCCCGACGAACCTACTCTGGTGCTAGTTGTCCATCCGTCTGCCGTGGCTCATTGCCATTCGCCCACTATATTAACTTGAGCCCCAGCTCCCACCCATAGCCAAAGACCCACACTTATTCTCCTCCGGTCCCTTCCTTCTGTCGGCACCACTTCAACCATGACCTCCTGGCGCTCCGAAGCTCTCTTGGACGTACTGTCGCAGGAACAGATGAGGGACATCGGCGGCTCTGCTCCGGGAGCGCTCCAAAGCTCTCTTCGACGTACTGTCACAGGAGCAAACGAAGGAGATCGCCGCCACCCCTCCCCCCCGGCCACCCTACGCCGCCACGACCACAAAGCCAGCGCGCGTGCGCGGGCGCACCCGGCAGCGAGGAAGAGTAGTACACGGTAGGTCACCGCCGCTTTGGTCCCGGGAAGGACACCGCTACTCCACTCAGTCAATGCCAAGCTTGGTGGGGTAAACATCGGCGGCCGATTAGCCGCTTGACGGCGCGTGGAGGCGGAAATCTTCATAACCTTGTTGTCCAGAGGAGGAGGAGGTTATCGAGGCGGATGAGGAGGAGGCAAAGGCAATGGCCGGCTTTCTCGGGTTCATGGCCGAACATGGTGGTCGGGCGCCGGCAATCATTTAGATTAGGTTTACAGTAGGTTTTAGTACGGTTTGTGCGAAATATGTAATGAATTTCGTCCAGTTTGTAGGAAAAGTTTTCGAAATGTAATGAATTTCATCCGGTTATTTTGAAATTTGCTTTGTTTGCATGAATTTCATCTGGTTAGTTCATATAGTTGTCGAAAGGTATGCCGGCAGCATCGGATGGCATCCATCAGTGTCCTCGGACAGATGCCGGTGTAAATTTGTGGGCCAGCGCTGGAGATGCCCTAACTATCATGCCATAATCGCTAACAATCCTCCATTATTTGGCAGGGAACAGTTATCCCTCGATCAAAATCAGATCCGCGGTGTTTCGCACTCCTCCCGCGTAAGAGTGTAAACTCTTGCTTACATAAAAATGGAGCAAGTGGACGGCACTGTAGCACGTCATATCACTCGAACTAGCCCTCCTAACAAGCGGGAAAGCACCGCCCTCGTCACTTTGTTCTGGATTTCTATCGATCGATCACGCGAAAATGTTACGCTTCGCAAGTTCTAAAGGAAAAGGAGGCACACTTACGACTCGTACGCGTCGCCACCCCGACAGTCCGGCTCGCACGCCGCTCACTAGAGGGGACATGCGTTGTCTTGCAATTTCACAGACATATGGGACCGTAATTGAATAAACCATCGATAGCTGAAATCTAATCGCTCGGCGGGCGTCAGCTGAGAAGAGAGAAACGAGGGAGGGAGAAGAGATCGCCCGCCCGCCGCGCATGGACTCCAAGAAATATATGGTGATAATGTGAGGTGGGCCATGCTGGAGTCCGGACCGCTTCCGGATCCTGCTCTCACCCCCCTGGCCCCTCAAGACGCCAGCTGCCCGCCGCATGCATGCATAGCAAGTAGTACTCCTTATGTGGAGGAGAGAGAGGCATTCACAAAGTCAAGGGGTGGGCTCTGCAAGAGCCCGTCTCTACATGTGCTCCTAGGTATAAAAAAATAATTCTAAGAAAGGCATAAAAACAATTGTGTCTTAAAAAAAGAAAGGTAAAAAACATTTGAGAGGAAATAGATAGAGAGAAAGTGAGAAAAATTTGTAACCTGGGCATTACATGAGGAAGGAGGGAGTGGTGCACATGCCAAGTTCACTGGGCTGCCGTGTTTCACACTCCTCCGTCGTAACAATGGAGACAATAGCTTTCATAAAAAATAAACAATGAACACTTGTTGCTCGTCTTCTACATTGGAAAGAATACTTTCATTCACCGACATGTGGGACGTCGACCACCCTAGTCCACCTGCCATGCACAAAATTATCTTGGTCTACCCCGGTCGTATGCAGGCCCAACCATTCCCACTGTAAGTTGTTCGGACGAAGGAACCATCATGACTTCGTTGAATTCCGTGTCTTCAAGAAAACTTACTGTACCCACAATACTGCTACCACACGCGAAGACTGGACGACACTGTACCACATCATATCACTGAAACCCACTAGGCCAAACTAGCCCGCCTAGGTCATCGATTTTGGAACAAAGGGAGTACGTCTCTGCACTGCTATGATTTTGTGTTGCACGTTCTCTATACTTCTGCTACAATTTTCCTACCCTATGAACCAAATGAGGCCTGAATGTATATCGACTATTGTCTGATCGATCGCCAAGCCTACAATTTTAGGAGCTAGGGCTATTGGTCGATCGACGAGGGATAAGTATAAGCGTACCATGAGCTCATCAGCCCCAGCGTTTCTCTTCGGCGAGTGTTTTGCAAGTACTATAGCTCACACAGTAGCTAGCCTACTAACACCAAGAATCATCAAACAAGGCCTGCTGATATGATAAACAGTTCAAACTTACATCTAAGCATGCCATATATTACATCAAAAGCTGGTGAGGATACATTTGTTTCCATAACTCGGAGAGGGTTCGCATGATTCATCGCATGATTCACTATCAAACAAAAGTAGCAAGATCCTGCCACACAAGACAGTGCACTAGCCCTAAGATGGTTTGATAACACGCATCGTTCTGGTAATTAAACACAGGGCAATGCAAACTACCCCGAAGGATTAGCGCGACCAACTATTTCTTGTCATCGATCTCTCGGGCAATGACCATAGCACGGACAACGGCATGGGAATCGATTTCTGGGGTGATGTCCACAGGACTGACCGCGACATCGGAATCGATCTCTGGGGCGATGTCCACAGGATGGACAGCGGCATCGGAATCGATCTCCGGGGCGATGCCAACAGGATGGGCCACGACATCGGAATCATCAAGGACGTCCACTGGCACCTGCACAACCCTAACATATTAGCAAGCACATTGCAAATAATCAAAAACCACAACTATGGTAATAAGCCATTATTTTTTACCTTGTGCAGCTCACCGAGGGATCTCATCCCTCCGGGGGCCATCTCCTCGTCCTCGATGGGGGCGATCACCTTGCCAGGGGAATACTGCTTCTCAACGGTGACTATCTCCTCAAAATCGGTCTTGAGCCTCACATAGGTGGCAATCAGAGTTCCTGGGGTAGGCACGGTGGGGCCCTTGCTGTTCTTCCAACTTCCTTTGAGGAGTTCGTCCGCCAACATCATCAACTCTTTGGCCAGTGCTTGTTTCTTGGAGTTCTTCATCTCCATGGGTTGGCCCGCCAACATGGTCAACTCATTGGTCGGTGCTCGCTTCCTGGAGATCGCTGTCTCCAGTGGGTTGTCCGCCGGCAACTCTTTGCCTAGTGCTCCAGGATCCATCAATGAACTGACAAACAAAAAGCAATCAAAAGGAAACCACAATCGCAATGAAAACGAGAAAAGAATAGGATGTGAGAATCGGTCGGTGCTTCGCAAAAAGAAGATTCTTGGAATGAAAATATAGCAGCATAGCTGATTCGCCCACCTTTCCTTCGTCGGCACAGAAGAAAAATGGCAGAAGTGAGTAGCCTGGAGTGAGGTTTTCTTCAAGAAAGGGAAGAAAGGGCTTGAACGAGCATTCCAGTGAAATGATGGTTGCTTCGTCCAGTCCAACTTGGAGGCCACCTTACCACTGCTGGTAAAGGTGTGGGTTTTGTCATATGACGGGTCATGACGGCCACACCGGGGTTACAGGTGAGTCTTGACTGTAGCACCTCGCTGTGATTTGGTGGATGGCACGCAGGCCCGGATGCTTTGAAATCTCCCGCATGTAGATAGAGCGGCTAGTCATATAGGAGTGCTCAATATTGTGCACCACGACCAAGGCGGAGAGGAAAACAAGAGAAATACATAATTAATGCATGAGTCTAATTAGGGTAGTTTTGTAAAGTACGAGATACATTCCTCCAATCGCAAAATGCCTTGGTTCATGAGATTTGAGATTTGAGCCCTATAAACCGGAAGGGAGGGAGTACTGCACACGGTGTAGTCTAGTCACTTGTTGAAATATCTAGAAAGGCAAATACTCCTTTCCGGTTTACAGGGCTATACTACTCCCTCCGTCTAGGTGTGTATGTCATCTTACGAAAACCAAATAGTCCCAAAAGACTTAGGCGCGGTGCATTAACTTCTACCTTGTTTCTTGTTTCTTGACATATCAAAAAATAAGAGATGAGAGGTGTGCATGCTTTTAATGTCTTGCAATGGCTAGTTCATTGCATGCAATGCTATTAATTAGCAAATAAACATTAGTGACCCCAGGAGGAAACGGTGCTCAGCGCGTGGACCAATGCAGAATGAGTATCAACCAATGGATAATGGAGTTTAATTGTTAAACAATAGCAATTTTGTCTCATGCAAGAGCCTGGCTAGTACTCCAAGGAACGGCACCACGCGAGTGTTCGCAACTGCCACGTTCGGGTTGCGCTTGGCTCTTCGCCTCTTCGAAAAGATGAACAATGATGTTACTCCTACTTCTATAGTATCAAATCCACTGCTGCATGTCCGTCCACCTCGTGCGGGAGGGATAGCGTGTAGCGAAGGCTTCTACTTACTACTCCTGCCTTTGCGTCTATGACAGGTGGGCCCAACAGGTCGTTGGCCCTCCTGTCATGCAGCAAAAGGCAGGTGCAGTTAAGGCACCGGAGCTCAGTCCGCGAGGGAGAGGGCATTGTAATAATCAAATTTCTCGGTCTTGTACGAGTTGATGCGACACATCAAAGAACTATACTCGATATAAGTCTTTTTACACATTTCAAATGGGCTACTTCGTATGTAGGAGTAGACATATTCTGCTTCGTATGTAGTCACTTGTTGCAATCTCTAAAAATACTTATATTTGGAAACGGAGGGAGTACAACGCATGCATGCATGCCGTGACTTTCCTTTTGATACTTGCATGTGTTGATTTGATGCACCTTGCCAAATTTTGACTATAAATTTAACTAACCAAATTTTCATGCATGTCACAAAAAATTACGGGGCTGTTTGGATTGTGACTATGTTTGTCTTATGTTGCCACATTATTTTTCCCACACTTACCACACTTGCCTAACCTAAGTTGCTCAAATTGTTAGACACACTTTGGCTTGCCTAAGGGAATCTTGCCACAATTTTTGTGTCTATGACATGTGGGGTTAACTGCTAATAAAAAAATTCTTGTCTTAGGTGTGTCTAATAAAAAAGACTTATATTTAGGAACGGATGGAGTAGAAAATATAAAAAATAATGCATGTTGGGGCAACCCGCATTTCCGCTAATTTTAGTCGTGGGCTTGTTCACAATTTTTACGAGGGGGTGGTTGTTCATTTAATGGAGGGACTTGTAGTACCAGACTTGAACGATACAAAGTGCGACCTGGCACACCGTAACACCACTTGGAACAAGCAGGTAGCTATCTCAAAAAGCAATCAACAACTAAAAAACCCGCGACCTGGCATGTAGTAGTACACAATTTTAAACGATTGTTTTGATGGAGTGAAAAAGGAAAACTACCCCACTATGTATATATAGGCCGGAGCCTCCGCGCTTGCTTGCTAGGGTTGCTCTATTAACACACTCTCATCCTCTCCAGATTTAAACAAGATAGGGGTAGTAACACTGTCTTTCTCCCTTCAAAAAACACTGGCTTTCTATCCTCACCACTGGTTACAGATCCAGATGTATCCCCCTCCGCCGATGAAGGGGAGGAGGGGCAGCGTTTAGTCCGTCGTCGACAGCGAGGGAGGAGACCCACTGCTGGCCGCACCGTTATCTTGGGCCGAGCGCCGGCGCGGGAGGTCCTCCGATCCCTTTGTCGTTGCCTATGGGTGGATCCGGCCTCCCGCCGCCCACCTATCCACATCTCGACGACCTTCAGGTATATCTTCGTTTGAAACCGCCTTAGCTCTACTTCCCCAGCTCACTACGTCGCTGCATGTGCATCATTTTCTACCTCTCAGCCCCTCTCGATCGGATAGTCCAACGTCACATATTCTTTTCTTCTATTGTTAGAGGTAAAGCTACTTCATGGAGTCGAATCTTGTAGTACTTGGTTCAAACAAGAAATAAAGTGGGGGTGGGGGAATTTAGTATGTACATCGGACTTGGTACAAACAGGAAGGAAAGGGGGTGAAAGTAGTACAGACTGGTCATCCAACCGGTCTCTTGGTCGAAAAGGGAAATATAGGGGTAACGTTGTACACAGTGGTATGACCAGGACTAGATTTGCTATCCACACATAGGAGTAGGTGGCTAGAGTGAAAAAAATGGGACCAACCCAGATATGTTTCTTCGATGTTTGTTTCTCGGGGCAACAAACTATGAATCACCACTTTATGTCCCTTTTTACGTACATGGTGCTGGACTGCTGTGCACCCACTATTCTTAATCTAATGTCCCTGGTAAAAATGAAGCCATGCCACTGTTATAAGCCATGACAAGTTTAGCCAAATGTTTTTGCATGTAATTGTTTGAGACTCTGACTGTTTCCTCTATGCCTTTTTGTGCAAACAGGGATATCCAATTCACCTGGTTGCTATTGTGACCTTTTGGTGCACTGCACAAAACTCTTCTCAAAAGAAGTGACTTTTGTGCTGTTTAACTGGAATGTCAGAATGGAACAGTTGGTTCATGTTGGTGGAACTGCACAAAGGGAGATATGTGTTCCAATCCTCATCATCCATATTTGCGCCATAACCTTCCTTTAGGTAAGAATGATATTTAATGCATGTGATCATCTCTATTTTCCGACTGCCATGAGAAAATAATGCTGTTTTCACTAGTACACTTGTACTCCCTCACTGACAAAACCAATTTTGAATTAGAAGGCCAATCATGTACTTGGTTTCACCAACTGGTGACGAGAAAGAGAAACAGAGCATGAAGAGGAAGAAGAAGAAGATTAAACAGTGCCAAGGCGATCTTGCTGAATCCAGAGGCCTCAGTCGAGGCCATTCAAGGGCTCCGGTAACGACTACCTTACATATGTGACGATCCTCCAGGGAGCCCTTCCACTTCTGATGTCTCACTTAATTAATTAGAAGTACCTAAGTACCACTAATTTATTACTGCCTAATTTTTCCTGTTGGAGTTAAACAAATCTTTAGTAGGACCCTATATTGAATCATGTACGTGTGTATGTTTATCTATGGAGGTGAATCATGTGGTGGAGCAGGGAGGGAATATTATTAGTGTCATGACATAATAGTGCTATTGTTTTGCATGTCAATTTATTGCCATTGGTTCAATGAGGCAATGTTTTGCATATTGTCCATCATGAATTTGATGCTACTGTTTGAGTAATATGCTAATGTCTTCCTATCCTTTCTCACTAAGCTAATGAAGGTTTCACCTTGTTCCTACTTGTGCAAACAGGGATCATGTTGTGCCAATCATACATTTTAGTGGAACTACACAAGACAATACAATGAACTGTATCCCAGCCAATGCTTTAACTCTGCTGGAAGTTCTTGATAATCTTTCGATATAATCTCAGCACTGGTAAACAAGAGTGATTTCAACCATACATTTGAAGTGCACAAAAATATATATTATTGTGTGATTCCAGTGAGTGCTTTATCATCTCTTATGGGACTACATGAATAAGCTTTTTTTCTTAGGTTGGTACGGGCCTAAGGCCTTCATCCATATTAGTTTGATGTCATGTCTATTTGTATCGTGCTACTGTCATGAGAAACTCCTTTATCTTTGCACGTTAAAGTTTTGCAACCTATGATAAATGGCAATGCTTTGAGTGTTGAGTTGAGCTAATTGGCACTGATTAAATAAACTAATACCTATCTTTAAGCAAGACTACTACGTTGCTAACTTTACCCATTAAGATAATGAGGGTGCTTCTATTTGTTAGTGTATGTTTCATCAACTAGTCCCACTATTACAGTAATCTTACTCTCTCAATATATGTGCCAACATGGATGCTCGATTTTGGTGGAACTGCACAAAAACTTTGGGTGCTTCATTGCCTTGACAGCTTCCGTCCTTTCCCGTCAGTCGCTAATCTCCGCTTGCTTTCTTCCTTTGCTGTCAGTCGCTTGGCTTATCTCGGCTTCCAGTCAAAGGAAATAGTAATTGATAGGCTACCTCACACAGGTTGGTACTAGTCTTTATCCTGATTATTGTGCCTGTGATATGTATTGGTAATTTGGTATTGCGCTACTGTTTGCCAATTTCATACAGGAGTACTTTGGAGCCTGAACTCGCAGGAAAATCATTACATCGGGTGATTTCAGTACAACTGCACAAAATGATCAGATGGGCAGGTACTTATGCTGCTACTATGTACTCCAAAGTTCACTCAGACAAGCATCGATGTTGACAAGAAGTGCCTATATTCATTCGAGTATCAACCGGCGTCAACCAATTGTCAAACTCCAAGTATTAGGAGAGTGAACGCCAAAAATATTGCTTGGTGCATAGCCCAGAAAAACGCAGTCCGGTCTTTGGTCCCAACTTGTGCCTTTTGGTTATCAGCACATATGGTAGCAAACTATATGCCATGGAGTCTAAAGATTCCAGACAAGTTGGTTGATGCGTATATTCATCTGCCACTTAATCAGTCTGCACGCCAAGGATGCTCCATTTCAGTTGAACTGCACAAAAAATTGGGTGGTTCATTTTCTCAACCGCCTCCTTTCTCATCTGCAATGTAGAATTTTGGCGAGATACAGGACCAAGATGAGCCAGTAAACTAGTTGGATGAAAGTAGTGGCCAAGTTTCTCAAACCTCCCTCGGCACGAAGCCACTATTTGAGGATAAACCTACAAGCAAAGTTCAGATTGTCTATGCTGCCTCTTATGTACTCAAAAGTTTACTCGTACAAGAACTAATTTTAGCAAGAAGTACCTCCGATTGAACACCATTTACCAGTCTGTACCCAAGGTAATTAAAGTTCGTCCATGGATCATATTGGTTGTGATCTCAATCATTCGGATGCATAAACATACTGAACATGTGTATATCTGAATCTTTCTGTGAATTATGTATGAATATTGTCATATGATCTATCAATCATTTGGATGCATAGATATGCTGAGCTTGTGTATATATGAATCTTTTGAGTTGTTGATAGTGAATGTTGGCTATGAATATGAACATGTCCTGTGAACCTGAGTTTGATATGAATGTTTACCTTTTCTGTTGTATTTGTGTGTGAACTTGTTAGTATGCCTACTGTGGGGTATAAAACATAGGTCTCTTATAAAAGTAATGTTGTGTCCAATTTATGTTTTCCCTTCTACCACATTATATATACTAGCATAAGGGCCCGTGCGTTGCATTGGTAAAAAAAATATGGCACGCACTTACATTCTATTCTTCTTTACCGGGTCTGTCATTACATGTGCTCCGGGGTAATAACATCATAAATTACCAAACTGCCTTAGGAGTTTTTGTCTTAGGCACCACAATGAGAATGATTGACAATATGAGCATCACCAGCCTGAAGAAAGTTGTTGCTGTTATGACCGGCATGGCCAAGAGGATATATGATGCACACTGACATCCAACAACAACATTTCTCATGGTTTCGTTTTTTTTTTCTGAACCAGTGCTACATTTGATTATTTGGCACAAAAAAGTTGTAATTCTTTCACTCCAACTACGGCCAACATGGCTCGTCATTCTTCCAAAAGATGTCCCTTATGATATTTTTTCAGAAAAAGGAGTGCATTATCTCCTTGCTGTCGTCTAATTGAAGGAAACTGAATGTGAAAATTTAAGTGTATATAGACTGACCCACTCGGAGTGCATACAAAAATATTTTTATCCAAGTCGTCGGTGCCAACACTGTACCTCCAATGTCCATCTGCATCTACACGGCTAGGTCTAATCTTAAGACAGAATGAAACTACCAAGCAAACTGAGATAACAGCATGTACCCGACCCCTGGCAGCAGGTGATCAGGGATCATCAGCAGAGAAACACAAAGTCGGCTGACGACCGCCGAGCATGGCCAGGCCCATCTCGCTCTCGTGGCTGCCGTGGTGGCTCCTCCACTCTGAGTCCACAGCCCGACCTCGGCATTCCACCTCCATCCTCCTCCGCCCTCTATCCCGCGTGCTCCTCCACACCTCCCTCTCCAAGCCGACGGATCCGACCTTCCCCTCGCTGGATCCGGTTCACCACGAGTCTCAAGCCACCCTGCCGCCGTGCTTGTGTACATGTCATGCGTGGTGTAGAGGTGGCCAGCGTGTGGAACAGGCTGCGTCGCAGGCATCTGCGCGCTGTACCTCAGCTTCCTCACCCCGGCGAGCGCCGGACTGAACAACTTCCCGTCGGACTACCATTTTGTTGTACAATTTCCCTTCTTTCTCTTTCTATGTTTGTTGATTCAAGAGGCTCGTTGTTGATATGCAATTTTTTAGGTATATAAACTAGTAGACTTTCATGTAAGCAATCGAGGTGGGATTACTTCGAGTACGTGTGTGAAAATCAAGTAAGGTACAGATACAGAAGCGTGCATGCAGGCCGAAACATGCATGCAGGCCCAATAAGAGAATGTGGACGCGGACCAATTGGATGGACAAAGTTTTTAGTACTGCCTCGCTGCAATTGGACGGACTGTCGATCAAAACTAACGGAAAAAAACTGGAAGCGTAAATTCACGGATAGAAGCGTATTGTGACGGTGAACCCAAAGAGTCAACCTGTGCTTTATTATTAGGGAAAGATTTATATAATTACTATTATCGTATATTTTATATAGACTTATATATACATTATAAAAACATCCCACGTGTTATTAACTTATAAAAGTAAATGTTTAACAGAAGTTGGCAAGGAAAATCCTGGTCGTTTTTGACTCACAGGCAAGGAAAATCCTGGTGATTGCGTACAAAAGCTTGCGAAGATTTTAAGGACCAATTTAATAATAACACGCTCATTTTTATTTTGAGAAATAACTCACTAATTTCTTAATTATATATATAATGTGCCTCTCCGGTTTATTCTTTGATATTAATTGCTCCTTCTAACATAACATTATATATATAACGAGCCCACCTAATACGTGTATTTCAAGGAAGTGCAAATGGGCTGGGATTTCTTAGATAATATAAATGGGCCTGACTGACGCGAAATTATTTGTTCACCCAGCCCAGCAAATGGAGTGTACATTCAAGAAAACATGGGTTAAATATATGCCACATTTTTGCAGGCTGACATGTGGGCCAATAGGTCGAAGCCTACACGGGGCGTTGTCAACTTGGTCAACAGATGATTGTGTCATCCACAGCCATTGGATTTATATCCAACAGCCGGCATGCACCTTCAATCTCTCGTCTTCTTCCTCCAGCGTCGTCGGGGCCGCCTGGTCCGGCCTCCGGCGGCTAGCGGCTCTGCTTAGCACGCATCGCTGCGAAGCGCTACCCCACCGCTGGCCAGGCTATCCCTCCACCCCTCGACACCTCCTGTTATTCTCCACAGACTACAGCCCCACGCCGCAACAGAACCAGTTATAACCCTTCTCCTCCTCTCAATCTGCGACTCCACTGCCGCGTTTTACCATCTCCGAGTCGCTCCTGTCCGGGGCCTCGCCGTCGTCCACCGCCTCGCTGCGTTCGGTGCGTCGTGGTCAACAAACAAGAGTCATCGAAAGAGGACTGTACGTGGAGAGCCTGACGGCTGGGACCCACGAGGTCCATGATCGCATGCAAGGAAAGTTCCTCCTTATTAAGCTGAAAAAATGTTTCCTCCACCTGACAGCTGGGACCCACCGGCTATATCTTCGCACGGAAGGAAGTGCCTCCTTGTTTTGCGAAAAAAATTATTCATCCCGTTGACAGCTGGGACCCGTCAGATTTGGTGACTGACTTGTGGGCCTACTAAGCGGATGTGTACGCACGACTTTGTCAACTTAATCAACAAATGATTCTAGCAGCTGGACCGTTGGATGTTAATCCAACAGCCGTGCTCCTTCTTCAACCTCTGTTCTTGCTCCTGTCTCTCGTGGGTGGCACCGCGGCTGTGCTGCCGCGCACCCGAACCAGTGAAGTTTCCCACTCCTCTCCATCTGCGACTCCACTGCCCCGTCTTCCCCATCTTCGGGTCGTTCCAGTCTGGGTGCGCTCGGCACGGTGTGGTCAACATGGTCAACAACTGAGAGTCATCGGAAGATGACTGTACGTGAGAGGCTGACAGTGGGCACGCACCACGCCAATGGACGCATGCATGCAACGGAACACGGCGAGATCAACGTGGTCAAGGAACGACTTCCATTGGAAGTATACTGTACGTGGAGAGTCTCAGCTGGGTCCACGGCCGCAGCAAGAAGTGCCTCCTTATTACAGAAAATAATGATTCCTCCAACTGACAGCAGGAACCCACTGGACGGGCCACCGTATTTTGCGAAAAAAACGTTTGCCCCTTGACTACTGGGACCCACCTAACGGGCCACCGTATTTCACGAAAAAAACGTTCCCCCCGCTGTCAGCTCGGACCCACCGGAAGTGCCTCCTTATTACGCACAAAACAATGAATACTCCCCCGGCTACCTGGGACCCACCTTGGTGGGAGGCTGACTTGTGGGCCTACTAAGTTGACGGGGACGAAGGGCTTTGTCAACTTAGTCAATATGAATGATTCTAGCTCCAGTGACCGTACGATGTCGATCCAACGGCCGTAGTGCTTCTTCAACCTCTGGTCTTCTTGCTCCAGCCGCCCAAAGCAGCGCCGGTCGTGCTGCATGCTCCTGCGTCCCGTGGCCGGTTGTGCTGCCGCGGAGGCCTCACCGCCCCCTACTATTCCCACCACTGGCCAGGCCCTGCGGCGACGGCAGCCTCACATCGTAGCCGAACCATTTAACCCTCGTACTCCTCTCTACGCGGGCTTCCACTGCCGCGTCTTCCCCGGCTCTGCACCGTCCCCTTCCTAGGCCTCGCCGTCGTCCACCGCCGTGGTGCTCTCCACGCGGTGTGGTCAACATGGTCAAGGAACGACTTCCATCGGAAGAGTACTGTACATGGAGAGGCTGACAGGTGGGTCCACGGCCACAACCCAATTTTTTTGTGATTTGCCAAGTAAGTCGCTTTGTCAGGACTGTTGGGCTGCAAATCTTTCAAGACGAGGAGAGCTTTCATTCGGCTGGCCGAGAAAATGGACCATCAGTAATGAGAAATGGGTTGTACATTTTTAAAACACATCAAATCGGCAATTAGTTTCAAATATCTTTTTTTCATTTTGAGATTTTAAATTACATTAATTTTTATGCGTGGAGAATTTGTTGGATTTTATATTGATATACATTTATTTTTTAAATCAGTTCGAATGTGAGTCGAAATTTCGGGATTAAAAACAGTTCGGACCGGACCGAAATATGCAAAATTTCGTATAATTTTCTAACTGTGGCCACAATATGGGCTGTAATGCTAACAAAAAGAATATGGGCTCCAAAAAAACCTTAAGAATTAGCAAATGGGCTGTAAATTATTAGAAACAATGGCAGATGGGCCGTATGCTGTTTTCCACAGATTTGAGGCTTTCCTAAAAAAAGGTTGACACACAAGCAGTGACTGTTGGATGTCCATCAAACGGCCGCCGTGCTTCTTCAATCTCTACTCTTCCTGCTCCAGCCTCTCAAACAAGCACCGGCGGGACTGCATGCTCCCTCCTTCCCATGTCCGGCTGTGCTGCCGTGCAGGCCTCACCGCCCCACCATACTCCCATCCCTGGCCTAGCCATCCCTCTACTCACCCACACCTATTGTTATTCTTCGGCGATGGCAGACGAACCAGTAAATCCTCGTACAGTCGTACTCCCCTCCGCGTGGGAAACAACTGCCGAGTCTTCCCTGCCTCCGTGTCGTTCCCTTCCTAGGCCTCGCCGTCGTCCACCGCCCTGGTGCTCTCGGCGTGGCCTGGTCAACATGGTCAACGACTGACATGCATCTGAAGTGGAATGTACGTGGAGAGGCCGACAGCTGGGTCCACGACCGCACGCAAGGAAATGCCTCCTTATTACGCGCAAAATAATGATTCCTCCACCTGACATCAGGGACCCACCGAAAGGGCCTCTGTATTTTGCGAAAAAACGTTACCGCCACTGACAGCTCGGACCCACCAGCTATATCTTCGCACGCAAGGAAGTGCCTCCTTATTACACACAAAAAAATGAATACTCCTCCTGTTAGCTGGGACCCAGTATAGTGGCAGGCTGACTTGTGGGCCTAGTAAGTTGACAGGGACGGAGGGCTTTGTCAACTTAGTCAATATGCATGATTCTAGCTCCAGTGACCGTACGATGTCCATCGAACGACCGTAGTGCTTCTTCAACCTCTGGTCTTCTTGCTCTAGCCGCCCAAACTAGCACCGGTCGTGCCTCGTGCTCCTGCCTCCCGTGGCTGGCTACGATGCGGCGGAGGCCTCACCGCACCCTACTACTCCCACCGCTGGCCAGGCCATCCCTCCACTCACCCACACCCCTGTTATTCTGCGGCGACGGCAGCCTCACACTGCAGCGAACCAGTGAACCCTCGTACTCCTCTATGCGTGGGCATCCACTGCCGCGTCTTCCCCGGCTCTGTGTCGTCCCCTTCCTAGGCCTCGCAGTCGTCCACCGCCCTGGTGCTCTCGGCGCGGCGTGGTCAACATGGTCAAGGAACGGCTTCCATCGGACGTGGACTGTACGTGGAGAGGCTGACAGCTGGGTCCACGGCTGCAGCAAGGAAGTGCCTCCTTATTACGTGCAAAATAATTATTCCTCCACCTGACAGCGGGGACCCACCGGATGGGCCATCGTATTTCGCAAAAAAAACGTTTGCACCTGACTACTGGGACCCACCAGCTACATCTTCGCACGCAAGGAAGTGCGTCCGGGCAAAAAAATAACGATTCACCCCCCTGACTGTTGGGACCCACCAGCTACATCTTCGCAGGCAAGGAAGTGCCTGACAGTCGGGACCCACCTGGTCGAAGCGTACGTAGCGTTGTCATTTTGGTCGCGAACGTGTACGTACATATATACTGGTGGATGTAGAGGCACGCACGTGTCGTAGTAGAGCCGCGTACGTGTCTTAGTAGAGGCGCACACGTAGCATGTACACGTACGTACATCGGCCAGGGTGCAAGAAAGAAAATACGGCCACATATGTGTACATATGGGCGGGGTCTCGAACGCCTACTCGCGCATACGTACGGCCAGGGCTCATGTACGTGGCTGGGTCGGAATTGAGAAACAACGTCGTCATCGTGTTCATGGGGAGGCAACAGAATGCGTCGTGTTCATGGGGAGGCAACGGAATGTGTCGTGTTCATCGGGAGGAAACGGAACGCGTGGGAGCCAACTAGCTGGGTCGGAACGGAATGCGTGGTCGTGTTCATCGGGAGGGCTTGGACGGAACAGGCAATGGAACGAGGCCTGGCGTACCGCACAACGAAGGAAACAGACCTCCTACGTTTGGAACAGGGTCCTGTTGATCGGGAGGGGTCTGGCATACCGCAAAATGGAGGAAACGGACCTCCTACGGTCGAAACGGGGGTCTTGTTGATCGGGAGGGGTGTGGCGTACCGCAAAACGGACGAAACAGACTTGTGTTGGAGCGCTACGGTCGAAGCGGGGGTCCTGTTCATCGGGAGGGGTGTGGCGTACCACAAAACGGGACTCCACGGGATACTGTTCATCTCCACCGTCGACCTCCTCCAGCCTCCACGGGCTACCGTCGACCTCCTCTAGCCTCCACGAGCTCCTATTCATCCAACCTCCACCGCACGCTACTCCACTGGCTACTGTTCAACCACCCCTCCACGGGCACCCCTCCACCGTCTACTGTTCATCCAGCCCTCCACACCACGGGGTCCTGTTCAACCACCCCTCCATGGGCACCCCTCCATCGTCTACTGTTCATCCAGCCCTCCACCACACCACAGGGTCCTGTTCATCCAGAGGCAATGCCACCACTCACTGTTCATCCAAACCCCCCGCAATGCTCACTGTTCATCCCAGAGGCAGCATCAATCGGCTTCAGTTAGCAGCAGTAGCGAAGGAATCGCTCGATCGGGTTCAGTTAACATCCATCGATCGATCGCTCGGGTTCACTAACGCGTAGCCTGCATTGCAATCGCTCGGGTTCAGTTAGAGCCCAACGCCTCGCTCGAGTTCAGTTAGAGCCAATGCCTCGCACACACGCGCATACATGTACGAGAGAAACGCCCATCGCTCGGCCCCCGACCTCCAGCCGTAACCGGGAACTCCCCGAAATTTTCCTCCCCCTCGCTTCTACCACGGTTTTTTCCGTCATGGATGGCCAAAGCATGTCATGTAGCTGCGTCTCCGGCCCGCCCAAGATGAAAAGCCCATTTTCTGTCATGATTTTTTGTCATAGAAGTAGGAGCCCACCACATCTATGATGATACCGGATTTTGTCACAATTATCGTCATAGAAGTGTCATATGTATGACAGAAAAAAAATTCGTTCGGCCCAAAATGTCACGGATGTGTCTTTTTTTGTAGTGCTAGTATCCATTATGTTCTGAGATTAATGTTGCTATGACTTTGCTATGCTTAATGCTTGTCACTAGGGCCCGAGTGCCATGATTTCAGATCTGAACCTATTATGTTTTCATCAATATATGAGTGTTCTTGATCCTATCTTGCAAGTCTATAGTCACCTATTATGTGTTATGATACGTTAACCCCGAAGTGACAATAATCAGGATACTTACCGGTGATGACCGTAGTTTGAGGAGTTCATGTATTCACTATGTGTTAATGCTTTGTTCCGGTCCTCTATTAAAAGGATGCCTTAATATCCCTTAGTTTCCGTAAGGACCCCGCTGCCATGGGAGGGTAGGACAAAAGATGTCATGCAAGTTCTTTTCCATAAGCATGTATGACTATATTCGGAATACATGCCTACATTGTATCAATGAACTGGAGCTAGTTCTGTGTCACCCTAGGTTATGACTGTTACATGATGAACCACATCCGGCATAATTCTCTATCACCGATCCATTGCCTACGAGCTTTCCATATATTTTTCTCCGCTTATTTACTTTTCCGTTGCTATTGCTATCATCACTACAAATACCAAAAACATTACTTTTACTATTGTTACCTTTTGCTACCGTTATCACCACTATCATATTGCTTTGCTACTAAACACTTTGCTGCAGATATTAAGTTTCCAGGTGTGGTTGAATTGACAACTCAGCTGCTAATACTTGAGAATATTCTTTGGCTCCCCTTGTGTCGAATCAATAAATTTGGGTTGAATACTCTACCCTCGAAAACTGTTGCGATCCCCTATACTTGTGGGTTATGAAGACTATTTTCTGGTACCGTTGCCGGGGAGCATAGCTCTATTCTTTGAGTCACTTGGGATATATATCTGCTTATCGTTATGAAGAACTTGAGAGATCCAAAAACCAAGATCTATCCCTCAACTACGAGGGGAGGTAAGGAACTTCCATCTAGCTCTGCACTTGATTCACCTTCTGTTATGAGTAATTTTGCGACACCTACACCTGCTTCTGCTATTCGTTCTGATATGTCGCATGTTATTGATGATGCCACTTCTGCTATGCATGATACTTATGATGAAACTACCTCTATGCCGGATACTACTATGCCACTTAATGATTTTCTTGATGAACAACTTGCTAGGGCTAGAGAAATTGAAAATATTGAATCTGATGATACTGATGAAAGTGATGATGAAGAATCACTTGTTATTCCTAAGGGTTATGTCTTTGATCAAGAAGCTTCCTTAGCTATTTTAGCATGCCAAAATAGAATTAAACTCAAAAGATTATTAGCTAAATGGAGTAAGCAATCTTTAAATGCTAGAATGAAACCTGACCCTGCTTTTGCTACTTCACCTATCTTTGTTACTGATAAGGATTATGAATTCTCTGTTGATCCTGATATAATTACTTCGGTTGAATCTGATCCTTTTCATGGTTATGAATATGAAACTATTGTGGCACATCTTACTAAATTGAATGATATAGCTACCCTGTTCACTAAAGATGAGAGAACTCGTTACTTTTACATCCTTAAAATATTTTGTGCAAATTGAAGAAGAGAGTCTCCCACAAGCTTGGGGGAGGCTTCTCCAATTACTTAATGTTTTGCCTGATCATCCTCTTAAGAAAAATGAAATACTTGATATCTTTTATAATGGACTAACCGATGCCTCCAGAGATTACCTGGATAGTTGTGATGGTTCTGTTTTCAGGGAAAGAACAACGGATGAAGCTGAAATTCTATTGAATAATATGTTGACAAATGAAAATAATTGGACACCTTCGGAGCCTATTCCTAAACCAACTTCGAAGAAGAGGGGTATTCTATTTCTTAGTCCTGAAGATATGCAAGAGGCAAAGAAATCTATGAAAGAGAAAGATATTAAAGCTGAAGATGTTAAGAATTTACCTCCTATTGAAGAAATACATGGTCTTAATTTACCGCCTGTTGAAGAAACATATAATCTTAATCCTATACCTATTGAAGAAACTCATGGTCCTGATAACCCGACACAGGTAGTAAAGGTAAATTCTCTCTATAGATATGATAAAGCTGTAATCCCATTTACTAAGTTTGCTAGCCCATGCTTAGATGAGTTTGATAAATTTATGGCTAAGCAAGAAGATTTTAATGCTTATTTTGGTAGACAATTGAAAAACAATTCAAATATGCTTGAACACGTGTGTGATTATATGGCTAATGTTAAAGGTGAACTTAAACTTATTAGTAAACATGCTTCTATGGTTACCACTCAAGTAGAACAAGTACTTAAAGCTCAAAATGATTTGCTCAGTGAATTGAATAGTAAAGATAATGATTATGTTGTTAGAGTGGCTACTAGAACTGGTAGAATGACTTAGGAACCTTTGTATCCTAAAGGCCATCCTAAGAGAATTGAGCAAGATTCTCAGAGAAATAATATAGATATACCTAGTTCTTCTAAAAAGAAGAAAAAGAAAAATGATAGGACTTTGCATGCTTCTAGTGATCCTATTGTTGAAACACATGAGAATCCAAATGATATTTCTATTTCTGATGCTAAAACACAATCTGGTAATGAACCTAAAACTAGTGATAATGTTAATAATAATGTTCATGAAGATGCTCAACCTAGTAATGATAATGACATAGAAATTGAACCTGCTGTTGATCTTGATAACCCAAAATAAAAGAATCAACGTTATGATAAGAAAGACTTTGTTGCTAGGAAACATGGTAAAGAAAGAGAGCCTTGGGTTTAGAGCGATTTAAAAGGATGATGAGGATTTTGAGCGCTTTGCTAAAATGATTAGACCTATCTTTTTGCGTATGCGATTAACTGATATGCTCAAAACCAATCCTTATGCTAAGTACATGAATGATATTATTACAAATAAAAGAAAGATAATGGAAGCTGAAATTTCCACCATGCTTGCTAATTATACTTTTAAGGGTGGAATACCAAAGAAACTTCGAGATCCAGGAGTACCAACTATACCGTGCTCCATTAAAAGAAACTATGTTAAAACTGCTTTATGTGATCTTGGAGCTGGTGTTAGTGTTATGCCTCTCTCTTTATATCGTAGACTTGATTTGAATAAGTTGACACCTACTGAAATATCTTTGCAAATGGCTGATAAATCAACTGCTATACCTGTCGGTATTTGTGAGGATGTGCATGTTGTAGTTGCAAACGTTACTATTTTAACGAACTTTGTTATTCTTGATATTCCCGAGGACGATAGTATGTCTATTATTCTTGGAAGACCCTTTTTGAATACTGTAGGGGCTGTGATTGATTGCACTAAAGGCAATGTCACTTTTCATGTTAATGGCAATGAGCATACGGTACACTTTCCGAGGAAACAACCTCAAGTTCATAGTATCAACTCTATTGGGAAAATTCCATCGATTATATTTGGAGGTTTTGAATTTCCTCTTCCTACTGTCAATAATAAATATGATATTCTTATTATTGGGGATGTGCATATCCCCGTTGAGGTAACATAGTGTTATTCAAAATTTCTGCGGTTTCATGTTATTCGGAATGAGTTCGTTAACAAGACTTGATCAACCTTGTTAGTGGATTCCTTTTGATGATCATGAGATGGATGAAACTAGAAGGCACAACCTTATGTACCCTCCTTTTACTTTCTGTTATTTATATTAAATAAAATAAAAATAAATATTTTTCTGTCTGTTATCTGATTATCCATGCAATATAAAAATACCTCGAAAATAAAAGTTCTCCAAATGCCCTGAAATTTAAATATGATTTTTCTACAATATTTGAGGATTTATGGAACTGAGAACACACCAGGGGCCAGGGGTGTCAACCACCTGCCCACGAGGGTGGAGGGCGCGCCCTACCCCCCCTCCCCCATGGTGGCCCTCCTCCACTTATTCCTGCACCCACACACTTCATCTTCCTCCCACAAACACGAATATCCAGCTCAAGCACGAGTTCTAGCTCACTTTGCTGCCATTTTTGATCTCCTTGCTCAAAGCACCTCTCACAAAACTGCATGGGGAGATTGTTCCTTGGTATGTGAGACCTCGATTGGTCCAATTAGTTTTTGTTCTAGTGCTTTATTCATTGCAAATTTTTGCTGCTTAGGTGACCCTGTTCTTGAGCTTGCATGTCAAATTTATATTGTCAAAAGTAGTTTTGATGCATGATATAGGCCCTAGGCACTTGTATGAGTAGTTGCCATCAATATTATTGAGTTTGGTTTAATTTTATTTTGAAGTTACTAAAAAATTTCAGAATTTTTCAGAGGAAGAAATATGCTTAGGAAAATGTTCCAAGGTGGTTCTTCAAGGAAGCAAGGACTCATGCTTGCAATGCGTCATGCTGATCATGAGCCACCAAGAGACGCTCCAGTGTGTCCTTGTGAATGGCCTTCTAAGAATTTTATGGATCGAGCGGGAATTAAGGAAAAATTCAACGCATATTTGCGTAACGCTGATCTCGTGAGCTTCGAGGAAGAGAAGTGCAGCCAGTATCACAACCTCACCAGTACCTTTGTGAGGAGGTTTGAATTTTCAACTTCACGTAATTCTCCAACTCTACTGTTTGATCTTTATGATAAATCTTACACTATGGACTTAGAGGATTTTACCACTGCATGCAAACTTCCACAATGGGGTACTATAAGGGATCCTCGCAAATCTGAATTTAGAGATTTTCTGGCTAGAATAACTATGGGAGAATCTAGAGATATTACACAAGCTACCATAGGGAGCATTCACTTTCCTGCTATACATTATTTTTCTCTCTTCATAGGTAGATGCATTAATGGTAAACATGAGGCATGTCACATGTGTGTCCCTGATCTTAGTATTCTTAGGAGTGCTGTGTTAGGAGACAAATCATATAATTTGGGAGCCATTGTTGCACGTAGGTTGCATCTTAATAGACTTAATGGAGATTTCTTTGGTGGAATTTATGCAACCCGCATAGCTAATTTTCTTGGTATAGCCATACGCGAGGATGATATTGAATTACCTCCTGCTTATCTAGATTTTAATGCTATGGTTCACCACCAGTTTGTTGAGAGGAATGAATCACCTCTCCAGTATCGACTAATCTTTGACAGACACCGTGTTGTCCGTATTACTCTCCCTGCTCCTGCCTTCTTTGATTATCAGGCAAGAGGAGGATATACTATTACCAGAGAGGAGGCAGATGAGTACGAGAGGAGAGAGGACGCCGCTCATTATCACGCTGCAGCTCAGCAGGCGATAGCCACTGCATTGCAGTATGACCACAGCTACTACTATGGATATCCGCCAGGCCAGCCGTGGCCATAGACCAACTTAGGCCAAAAGCCTAAGCTTGGGGGAGTACGTATTTCCCACCGACATTACATTTATGCTCACACACTCATTGCTAGATGTCGGTGCTCATACTTTTTCATTGTATCATCCATGCTAGTTTATTTTCCTTTTTATGCTTTCTTCTTGTGTGTTTAATAAACCTTAAGAAAAACCAAAAAAATAGTTGTAGCTTTTAATTAATTTAATTTCCATGCTTGTAGTAGTAATTAAAAAGAAAACCCAAGAAGATTTCCTGTTCTTCTTTTACTTGTTGGGAGCTCTCCCATGTAAATAGTTTATTTCTTTTCTTTTGTTTGGGGGTCGACAGGAGAAGACCACAATTAAATTGTTGAAGTGGCTCTTATATGCATTATTGTGGATCTGACAAAAGAACCCATGTTGCCTTGTCTTCTCCTGTTTATTGAATGCTTGCAGATTCCAGCTTAGTCCAATGCACTCGCACTATTACTATTATTCACATCGTTCGGTCATGCAAGTGAAAGGCAATTATGATGTTATATGATGGACTGGCTGAGATGAGAAAAGCTGGTATGAACTCAACCTCTTTTGTTTTTGTAAATATGATTAGTTCATCGTTCCTGATTCAGCCTATTATGAATAAACATGTTTGCAATGACAACTAGAGATCATAGTTTTTTGTGTTATGCTTGATTAGCTATGAGTTATAATGGCTTACCTTGCGTGCCAACATGCTATTAAAATGGTTATGATGTGGTATGATAGGGTGGTATCCTCCTCTGAATGATTTAAGTGACTTGACTTGGCACATGTTCACTCATGTAGTTGAAACAAAATCAACATAGCCTTCATGATATTTATGTTCATGGTGGATTATATCCTGCTCATGCTTGCATTCGGTGTTGATTAATTTTAGTGCATGTTCATGACTGTTGTCGCTCTCTAGCTGGTCGCTTGCCAGTCTTTTGCTAGCCTTCACCTGTACTAAGCGGGAATACTGCTTGTGCATCCAAATCCCTTAAACCCCTAAGTTATTCCACATGAGTCCACTATACCTACCTATATACGGTATCTACCTGCTGTTCCAAGTAAATTTGTATGTGCCAAACTCTAAACCTTCAAATAAATATCCTGTTTTGTATGCTCGAATAGCTCATGTATCAACTAGGGCTGTCCGTATCTTCCATGTTAGGCGGGTTATTCTCAAGAGGAGTGGACTCCGCTCCTCACTCGTGAGATAAATGGCTGGTCACCGGGATGCCCAGTCCCATGCTTTATGCAAACTAAATCAAAATAATTGCAAACAAAACTCCCCCTGGGACTCTTGTTAGTTGGAGGCACTCGTTGTTTCGAGCAAGCCATGGATTGATGCTTGCTGGTGGAAGGGGGAGTATAAACTTTACCATTCTGTTTGGGAACCGCCTATAATGTGTGTAGCATGGAAGATATCGCCATCTCTTGGTTGTTATGTTGACAATGAAAGTATACCGCTCAAAATATTATTCACCTCTGTTTCAAAACCGAGCTCTGGCACCTCTACAAATCATTGCTTCCCTTTGCGAAGGGCCTATCTATTTACTTTTATGCTGAGTCATCATCCTCTTATTAAAAAGCACCAGTCGGAGAGCACCGCTGTCATTTGCATTCATTACTGTTAGTTTACATTGAGTGTGACTTGACTGGATCTCTTTTACCATGAATTAAAATGTCTAGTCATTCCTTGGTCTTTAAAGGTGCTCTGCATGTATGTTTTGCGGTCTCAGAAAGGGCTAGCGGGATACCAACTTATTATATCATATTATGATTGTTTTGAGAAAGTGTTGTCATTCGAGATTTATTATTATGCCTCGCTAGTTGATTATGCCATTGATATGAGTAAACTTGAGACCTATGCATTATTATGAATGTGGTTAGTTATAATCTTTGCCGAAAACTTGAATGCTGGCTTTACATATTTATAACAACAAGAGCAAACAGAGTTTGTAAAAGTTTCTCTTTATCACTTTCAGTTTATCAACTGAATTGCTTGAGGACAAGCAATGGTTTAAGCTTGGGGGAGTTGATACGTATCCAACGTATCTACTTTTCCAAACACTTTTGCCCTTGTTTTGGACTCTATCTTGCATGATTTGAATGGAACTAACCCGGACTGACGTTGTTTTCAGCAGAATTAGCATGGTGTTATTTATGTGCAGGAGCAAATGTTCTCAGAATGACCTGAAACTTCATGGAGCAACTTTTCAGAAAATAAGAAAAATACCTGCCAAGGATGAAGGCCAGGGGGGCCACCGTCTCTCCTGGGCGCGCCCCCTACCTCGTGGGCCCCCTGTTGCCTCTCTGACTCCAACTCCACCTCCATATATTGAGTTTCGGGGAGAAAAAAACCAGGGAGAAGAAATCATCGTGTTTTACGATCCGGAGCCGCCGCCAAGCCCTAAAACCTCTCGGGAGGGCTGATCTGGAGTTCGTTCGGGGCTCCGGAGAGGGGAATCTGTCACCATCGTCATCATCAACCATCCTCCATCACCAATTTCATGATGCTCACTGCCGTGCGTGAGTAATTCCATCGTAGGCTTGCTGGACGGTGATGGGTTGGATGAGATCTATCATGTAATCGAGTTAGTTTTGTTAGGGTTTGATCCCTAGTATCCACTATGTTCTGAGATTGATGTTGCTATGACTTTGCTATGCTTAATGCTTGTCAGTAGGGCCCGAGTGCCATGATTTCAGATCTGAACCTATTATGTTTTCATCAATATATGAGTGTTCTTGATCCTATCTTGCAAGTCTATAGACATCTATTATGTGTTATGATCCGTTAACCCCGAAGTGACAATAATTGGGATACTTACCGGTGACGACCGTAGTTTGAGGAGTTCATGTATTCACTATGTGTTAATGCTTTGTTCCGGTTCTCTATTAAAAGGAGGCCTTAATATCCCTTAGTTTCTGTAAGGACCCCGCTGCCACGGGAGGGTAGGACAAAAGATGTCATGCAAGTTCTTTTCCATAAGCACGTATGACTATATTCGGAATACATGCCTACATTATATCAATGAATCGGAGCTAGTTCTGTGTCACACTAGGTTATGACTGTTACATGATGAACCGCATCCAGCATAATTCTCTATCACCGATCCATTGCCTACGAGCTTTCCATATATTGTTCTCCGCTTATTTACTTTTCCGTTGCTATTGCTATCATCACTACAAAATACCAAAAACATTACTTTTACTATTGTTACCTTTTGCTACCATTATCACCACTATCATATTACTTTGCTACTAAACACTTTGCTGCAGATATTAAGTTTCCAGGTGTGGTTGAGTTGACAACTCAGCTGCTAACACTTGAGAATATTCTTTGGCTCCCCTTGTGTCGAATCAATAAATTTGGGTTGAATACTCTACCCTTGAAAACTGTTGCGATCCCCTATACTTGTGGGTTATCAAGATGTCGGGCAAGCCACTCACCACGGATGTTATTTTTGAAGGCCGCTAGGGCTTCGGCATCCAGACAGTCGACAATTTGGTTCTTTTTAGTTAGGAACCCAGTCCAGAATTTCCTGGCTGACTCTCCGGGCTGTTGGGTTACGTGACTTAAATCATCAGCATCCGGTGGTTGCACATAAGTGCCCTAGAAGTTGTCCAGGAATACTTCTGCCAGCTTCTCCCAGCTTCCGATGGAGTTTGCCGGCAAGCTATTCAGCCAATGCCGAGCCGGCCCTTTGAGTTTTAGTGGGAGATACAGGATGGTGTGTAGATCATCCCCACAGCCATGTGTATGTGGAGGAAGAAATCCTCTATCCATACCGCGGGGTCTATAGTACCATCATATGATTCAATGTTCACGGGTTTAATCCCTTCTGGGAATTCATGATCCATTACTTCATCAGTGAAGCAAAGGGGGTGTGCAGCGCCTCTGTGCCAGGCTATATCACGACGCAGTTCATACGTGTCTTGTCTGCTGTATTCGGCCCGGCTGGATTTGCTTTTAGTCTATCCGGTGTGATGGTCGTCGTCACGCGTTGGGGCGCGCCCCCGTGATCCATAGATCGATCTTGTGTGTCCTGCTTTGTTTTCCAATATGTCTCGCAGGTCCTGCGTGTAGCCCCGGGCCTTGGTGTCTTTGTTTGACTGGCGACGGGGTGCGGGTTGGACTTCGGGCTGGTACGCTGCTTTGTCTCGGCCACGAGGTGGCCGGTCAGCCGCATCATACGCTGGTAGTGCAGGCTTTAATGCTTCCTCCTCGAATTGGGGCAACATCCCGCACTTTGGGTAACTTTTGGTTGGGCGTTCGAGTTCGTATTCCTCGGCCGCCAGGACCTCGGTCCATCTATCCGCTAGCGGATCTTGATCAGCTTGAAGCTGCTACTACTTTTTCTTCAGGCATTTTGCTGTGGCTATAAGCCGTCGCTTGAAGCGCTCCTGCTCGACGGGATCCTTAGGCACGATGAATTCTTTGTCGCCGAGGCTCACCTTGTCTTCGGAGAGGGGCATGTAATTGTCATCCTCTCATTCTCCGTCTGTCGCCTGTTCCTTAGGGCTAGCTTGCCCATCCTCCCGCCTGAAGCCTGGCTGGAGGGGATTGTCTTTGTCTTTGGCACTATCCACAGCGTTATTGTCTCGTGTGCCGGTATCGCTGCTTTTGCTATGGCGGGGCTTAGAGCAGCGCCGATGACGCCGGTGCTTAGATTGCTTCTCGAGGGGATTATCCTCCGTTGCCTTATTGCCATCGCTTTCTTTGGGGGTGTCCACCATATATATATATATATATATATCATATGATGAGGTGGCTGTCCAGCGCCCTATGGGCAGTGGTTCCTGTTCTTCTCCTGCATCGTCGTCCATACCGTCGATGTCTTCTGTAACGCCCTCGATGTGGCTATATCTCCCACATTTCGAAGCATGACTTAGAGGCATAACCGCATTGAAAGCAATGTCGCAAGTGAGGTAATCTTCACAACAACCCATGTAATACATAAGGGAAAGAGATACATAGTCGGCTTACACTCACCACGTCACACAAATAGCATAAGTAGGTCATTACATTCATCCAAATACACTCAAGGTCCGACTACGGAACCAAAATGAAGATAAACCCCAAATGCGACAAAGTGCCCGATCGCCCCAACTGGGCACCACTACTAATCATCTGGGAAAGACACATAGTATTGTCCTGAGTCCTCATCGAACTCCCACTTGAGCTCAAATGAATCTCCTGGAAAGGTATCATCGGTCCCTGCATCTGGTTTTGGAAGGAATCTGTGAGTCACGGGGACTCAGCAATCTCACACCCTCACAATGAAAACTATTTAAGCTTATAGGTAGGGTAAAGGTTATGAGATGGAGCTGCAGCAAGCGACTAGCATATTTGGTGGCTAACAACGCAAATGAGAGCGAGAAGAGAAGGCAAAAGCATGGTCGAACAACTATGATCAAGAAGTGATCCTAGAACAACCTACGCCAAGCATTACTCCAACACCGTGTTCACTTCCCGGACTATGCCGAGAAGAGACCATCACGGTTACACACGCGGTTGGTGCATTTTAATTAAGTTAAATTTCAGGTTTTCTACAACCGGCCATTAACAAATTCCATCTGCCCATAACCGCGGGCACGGCTTTCGAAAGATCAAATCCCTGCAGGGGTGTCCCAACTTAGCCCATCACAAGCTCTCACGGCCAACGAAGGATATTCCTTCTCCCAAGAAAATCCGATCAGACTCGGAATCCCGGTAACAAGACATCTCGATAATGGTAAAACTAAACCAGCAAAGCCACCCGAATGTGCTGAAAAATCCTGATAGGAGCTGCACATATCTCGTTCTCAGGGCACACCGGATTGTCCAAACTTCCGGTAGGCCAGCCCAAAGTTGCCCCTGGTGGCCACCGGCGGCTGACAAGGTGGACCAACACTCAGAGGAGCACAGGCCCGGGGGTTTAAATAAAGATGACCCTTGAATCCGCAGAACCCAAGGGAAAAAGAGGCTAGGTGGCGAATGGTAAAACCAATGTTGGGCCATGTTGGAAGAGTTTTATTCAAGGCGAAGTGTCAAGGGATTCCCATTATATCCCAACCGTGTAAGGAACGCAAAATCAAGGAACATAACACCGGTATGACGGAAACTAGGGCGGCAAGAGTGGAACAAAACACTAGGCATAAGGCTGAGCCTTCCACCCTTTACCAAGTATATAGGTGCATTAAGATAAACAAGATAATATAATGATATCCCAACAATAAACATGTTCCAACAAGGAACAAACTCCAATCTTCACCTGCAACTAGCAACGCTATAAGAGGGGCTGAGCAAAGCGGTAACATAGCCAAACAATGATTTGCTAGGACAAGGTGGGTTAGAGGTTTGGCATGGCAATTTGGGAGGCATGATAAGCAAGTGGTAGGTATCGTAGCATAGGCAAAGCAATAGAGCAAGCATCTAGCAAGCAAAGATAGAAGTGATTTCGAGAGTATGGTCATCTTGCCTGCAAAGTTCTCTGAGTTGACTTGATCCTCGTAAGAGTACTCAACGGGCTCCTCGATCACGTACTCGTCTCCCGGCTCTACCCAAGCAAGAACAACAAGCAAACGGAGACACAATCAACCACGTGCAATGCACAAACAACATGATGCAAAACATGTCATGATATGCGGGATGCGGTATGCGATGCATACGCATGCTTCAGAAAGGAATGATTCAACCTGGCCTCAACTTAGAAAACCAAGAGTGCCACTGGAAAGAGGAGTTCATTTTGGTCGAAATCGATATAAAGATCACCGGAATCGGATGCACGGTTTGGAAATGGCAAGCAAAACAAATATGGCACCGGTCTGCGATTAACAGCAAGTAGCCATCTAAATGCATCAAGATAAATAAGCTACTGCACTCAAACATAGCAACAAAATACATGGAAGGGATCCACTCAAGATGCTTGACAAAACGTGAACACTGAGCTACGGCTAATTCAATCAATAGCAGGTTCAAACAAGCAAGGCGAAAGTGCAAAAGATAACAGGTTACAGACTTAGTGAAATTAACAGCATGTCAGGAATTTAACATCAGGAAGCAATGTTTAGAGCACGAAACTACATGCTACAGTAACATATCATGGAAAAGCAAAGCATGGCATGAAGCTACTCAAATCATACAACAAAAGTCCCTTACTGACCATAAGCCAAAAGGGATCAGAAAATACAAATGCAACTACGTGAACATAGCAATTATCGTTAACAGATTCAGACTTAGTGAAAAACTGGAACATGGAAAAACAGATATCAAGTAGGCATGTTTACGAGCTTGATGCACTCACCACAAGGTATTGCATGACAAACTAAGCATACACCCAACAAGTAGACATGGCATAGAAGCTAGACATGGCAAGAACAACAACATAGCATGCATGGATCAACTACAACAAGCTCGGCAAAATTGCTAAACATGTCAACAATCTGCCAGGAACATTTTATAGCAAAAGTAGAGCTCGATTGACTCAAGCTAGGGTTCTCCATAAATGCAAACAAATACATGGATGGAAAGAGCACCACAATATCTACAGAACATCCTTACTAATTATGCTCAAAAGAGGCACGGACCACTCGATAGCAACATGAACATATGGCATAAAAATTGCAGCAGGAAAAGGACTTAGTGATATACGAAGTCCCTGAAACCAGCAACATTAAGTAAGCTACTTTGCATGCTTGTGCTAGTCACCACAAGGATAAAAAAATACATGGCATACACCCATGTAAAGATGGCATGGCATACTTCAAAACACATGTAGAGCTCAGGATCATAGCATGCACACATTAATCATGGCAAAAAAGACAAATGAGCAAATGTTGTAACGGATCTGAAACTAACATCACATAGCCCTCTTCCAACAGCATTTAGGGCATCAAGATGAGCTCAAATGAAAATGATGCAATGAGATGAAATGGAGTACTCTTCGAGACGAACATTTAGATATGCTACACGCATGAATCGGAGCAACGGTGATGCAGTTATGACATGATGAATATCACATAAAAATACTGAGAGAGGGGGGGAAGTCAACCCCGATCTAGGGTACATCCGGATCCAGATCTGGCGACGGGCACTGTAGCAGCTCGAGGATCGCCGGGAAATGGAGCCGTGGTGGCTGGACTTGTTGTCGGGGATCGCCGGAGAGGCGGGGAGGCGACGGGACGGCGGCCTCGGGCTCTCCTGGCCATGGTGGACGTCGGCGGCGAGCCGGGGCGAGACAGTGGGTGGCAGACGGCGGAAGGAGGCGCGGCGAGCTCCCACTCCGGCGAGGTCGCGCGGCGGCCGGAGCAGGTGTGGAGGAGGGCGGCAGGCGGCTCGGCGTTGCGGGCGATGGAGGCGCGAGGAGGCGGGCGGCGCTGGCCGGATGGGCCTGGGGGGGCCGGATGCGGGCTGCGGCGGTGATGTGGACGCACCCGCCACGTGTCGGCGTCCGGTTGGTCGCGGGCATCGGCGGGGAGGTGTCCGGCGCGGGCGGACAATGTCCGGTGCGCAGAGAGGGGATTTTTAGGGTTTCGGGGAAGGAGACCCGAGATTTGGAATGGGGGTTCTTTAAATAGAGGTAGAGGGAGCTAGGAGGCTCCAAATGAGGAGCGGTTTGCATCCACGCGATCGTGATCGAAAGGGCTAGGTGATGGGAGAGGCTTAGGTAGGTTTTGGGCCACTTTGGAAAGGTGTTGGGATGTAACACACACGAGGCCTTTTCGGTCCCTCGGTTAACCGTTGGAGTATCAAACGAAGTCCAAACGGCACGAAACTTGACAGGCGGTCTACCGGTAGTAAACCAAGGCTGCATGACAAGTCTCGGTCCAATCCCGAGAATGTTTAACACCCGCACACTAAATGAGGTAGAAAGGGACACCGGAGGACATGGGAGCGCCGGAATGCAAAACGGACAACGGGGAAAATGCTCGAATGCATGAGACGAACACGTATGCAAATGTGATGCACATGATGACATGATATGAGATGCATGACAAAGACAAAACACACGGAGACAAAAACCCGACAATGAAGAAATATCATAACTTAGTGCCGGAAATGGCAAGAGTTGGAATACAATTATGGCAAGTTACATACGGGGTGTTACAACACTCCACCACTACGAAAGGATCTCGTCCCGAGATCTAGGACTGGAAAAAACTCTGGGTATTCAGAACGGAGGTGATCCTCGCGTTCCCAGGTGGCTTCACGGCCGGAATGATGTGACCACTTGACTTTCAGGAATTTGATTGACTTGTTGCGAGTCTTGCGCTCAGTTTCTTCAAGAATAGCAATTGGGTGCTTACGATAAGACAGGTCTTCTTGGAGATCAATCTCTTCGAAGTTGATGGTGCGGTCAGGAGTCTTGAAGCACTTGTGGAGTTGAGAGACATGAAACACGTCGTGCACATTTGCAAAGTTGGATGGAAGTTCAAGTTGATAGGCGAGATCGCCTCTTTTGCCAATGATCTTGAAAGGACCCACATATCTAGGGGCAAGCTTCCCTTTGATACCGAAGCGACGAGTACCTTTCATTGGAGAGCTGTAGAGGTAGACATGGTCTCCGATCTCGAAAGCCAAGTCACGATGCTTTCTATCATAGTAACTCTTCTGGCGCGATTGCGCGGCTTTGAGATTTTCACGAATGACTTTGCACATTTCTTCAGCCTCTATGATCAAGTCATTGCCAAGAAGTTGGTATTCACCAGTCTCTGACCAGTTAAGAGGAGTACGACACTTCCTGCCATAGAGAATCTCGAATGGGGCCTTGCCCGAACTCGCTTGGAAGCTGTTGTTGTAGGAGAACTCGGCATATGGAAGACAATCTTCCCACTTCATACCGAAAGAGATGACACAAGCCTGAGCATATCTTCAAGAATTTGATTTACTCGCTCGACTTGGCCACTGGTTTGAGGATGAAAAGTTGTGCTGAAGCGAATGTTGGTGCCCATGGCCTTCTAAAAAGAATCCCAGAACTTAGAGGTGAAGATGCCGCCACGATCTGAAGATATCAACTGCGGAATGCCGTGCAGAGAGACAATCCTGGAGCTGCTGTGATAGATTCTTTGGTAGGAAGAAAATGAGCCACTTTAGTGAGCTTGTCTATGACAACGAAGATAGCACCATTGCCACGCTTGGACTTTGGAAATCCAGTCACGAAGTCCATCTCAATATGGTCAACCTTCCATTCTGGAATGGCAAGAGGTTGGAGGAGACCAGCTGGTCGTTGGTGTTCTGCTTTCACTCTTCTGCAGACATCACATTCATTCACGAACTGAGCAATCTCGCGCTTCATTCGAGTCCACCAATACGACTGCTAGAGGTCATGGTACATCTTTGTACTTCCAGGGTGAATAGAGAGGAGTGAATTGTGAGCCTCGTTCATAATGACTTTATGAAGGTCACCTTTAGGCACAACAATGCGATCCTCGAAGAATAGAGTATCCTTGTCATCAAGACGATAGCACTTGTACTTGGGTTGACTCTTGGCAATCCCAATCTTCACCTTCTTCACCATATCATCAAGAAGTTGAGCCTCACGAATCTGATCTTCCAAAGTAGGAGAGACTTTGAGGTTGGCGAGGAAACCTTGCGGAAAAACTTGAAGTTTGAGTTTGCGGAAAGCTTCACAAAGCTCAGGTTGGTAAGGCTTGAGAATCAAACTGTTGCAGTAAGCCTTCCTGCTCAATGCATCAGCAATTACATTGGCCTTGCCTGGAGTATATTCGATACTCGGATTATACTCTTGAATCATTTCGACCCAACGAGTCTTCCTGAGGTTGAGGTTTGGCTGAGTGAAGATGTACTTGAGACTCTTATGATCAGTGAAGATGTCCACTTTTCGTCCCGATAAGAGATGTCTCCAAGTTAAAAGAGCATGGACAACTGCCGCCAACTCGAGGTCATGAGTGGGGTAGTTCTTTTCATTGGGCTTCAACTGGCGAGAGGTATAGGCCACAACTTTCTTCTCTTGCATCAACACTGCACCAAGACCTTGAAGGGAAGCATCACAGAAGACCTCAAACAGTTTCGATTCATCAGGAGGAGTCAAAACTAGAGCAGTGACTAACTTCTCTTTCAGGGTGTTGAAAGAGATGTCACATTCAGGCGACCAGACGTACTTCACATGCTTCTGCAGGACGTTGGAAAGAGGCTTCGCGATCTTAGAGAAGTTCTCAATGAACCTTCGACAATAGCTTGCGAGCCCAAGGAAGCTGCGTAGTTGCTTCACATTCTGAGGTGGTTCCCAATTCACAATTGCAGACACCTTCTCAGGATTAACTGCTATGCCCTTGGCAGAGGTGATATGCCCAAGGTAGAGAACCTCATCGAGCCAAAACTCGCACTTTGAAAACTTCGCATAGAACTGATGTTCTCTGAGTTTATCTAGCACCAAATGCAAGTGCTTGGCATGATCCTCCTTGTTCTTGGAAAAGACCAAAATGTCATCGAGGTAGACCAAGACGAAGTCATTTGTGTAGGCGTTGAAGATGAAGTTCATCATGCGAGAGAATGTTGGCGGAGCGTTGACGAGGCCGAAAGACATGACATTGTATTCATATGAATCATAGCTTGTTCTGAATGCTGTCTTGGGGATATCTTGTTCACGAATGTGAATCTGGTGATAGCCCATACGGAGATCAAGCTTGGAGAATACTTGAGCACCTTTGAGTTGTTCAAATAGCTCATTGATTTTGGGAAGTGGGTGCTTGTTCCTTATGATCTTCTTGTTCAATGGACGGTAGTCGACACAAAGTCGGTTCGTTCCATCCTTCTTCTTCACAAAAAGAACTCCACAACCCCACGGAGAAGAACTAGGTCGGATGAGACCCATACGCTCTTGAATATCGAGTTGTTTCTTTAGCTCCTTCAACTCTTCAGGTCCGAGCTTGTAAGGACGTTTGCAAACAGGTTCCATGCCAGGCTCAAGATTGATGACGAATTCAACTGGCCGGTGCGGAGGCATTCCTGGAAGCTCTTCTGGAAAGACGTCTTGATATTCGCAAACGACTGGAATTTGAGAGATGGCATCTAGCTCGCCCTTCTCATTGAGAGAAAACAGTCGGATGGTATCATCCCGAGCGGCAAAGACGATTACATCCTCAGACGAATGTGTCAATTGAATCTGCCTGGCAGCACAATCAAGCTGAGGCTTGTGCTTAGAAAGCCAGTCCATTTCGAGAATAAGATCAATATCTGAGTTACCAAGGACCATTGGAGAAGAAAGAAACTTATAGTCTCCCAACGTGATAGAAACATCCGGAACCACGTAGCTTGCGTGCAAGCACTTGCCCAGAGAGACCATTGCTAACGGTCTATGCAGATCTTGGAAAGGCAACTCATGCTTAGATGCAAATGGTCTTGAGATGAAACAATGCAATGCACCAGTGTCAAAAAGAACTTTTGCAGGAACATCGTTAACAGGAAGGTTACCCATAATGACATCTGACGAGTCCTCTGCCTGAGCTGCATTCATCATGTTGACCTTGGCATACTTGGGGTTATGCTTGACCACTATGGTACTAGCAGATCTCATAGGAGGAGGAGGAGGAAGATGCCTCTGATTGAAGCATTTGTTGGCATAGTGACCCTTCTGCTGACACTTGTTGCACGTGACCTCCGAGAGCGGACGGTGATACAGAGCACTTGGTCTTGGAGCATGAGATGAAGTCTTGTTCTAAAAGCCTGGGTTGGGTGGGTGGGAAGATCCATTGCCACCTTTGCTCTTCTGCTGATAAGGCTGACGGAACGGAGGAGGAGGAGGCAACCAATACTTTGGCTGCTTAGTCACCACTTGAGTTGAGGATGAAGGAGTTGCATCTCTGACTCGCTTCTTGGAAGCATCGCACTTGAGTTGAGCAGTCTCTTGTTTCAGTGCCATATTGTAAAACTCATCGTACTTCTAAAGCTCGAAAAGCACGAGAGCAAGTTGGAGATCTTCTTCGAGGCCGCCTCTGAACTGATAAATCATGCTCTTCTCGTCGGGGACGTCCTGCTTGGTGAAACGAGCAAGCTTCTGGAACATGATGTTATACTGGTAAACAGAGAAGCTGCCTTGCTTCAAGTTGCGGAATTCCTCACACTTGCTCTCAACAACACTCTGAGGAATGTGGTGAGCTTTGAAGTCTTGACGGAATTCATCCCAGGTAATCACACGGCCTCCTCTGGAATCTTTGTATTGCTGAAACCATTCTACAGCTTGGTCTTTGAGTTGGAACAAAGCAAACTTGACAAAGTCCTCAGGACTGATGTTGCTGCACTCGAAATGCTTGCAGATATCCACGAGCCAATCATCAGCGTCTGTTGCTTCGACACAGTTGCTGAAGGTCTTTGGCTGATTAGCGAGGAACTGGTTGAGTGTAGCAAACTGATTCTGATTGTTTCCATGGCCATGATTCCCTTGGTTGCGCTCTTGCAAGATTTGCAAAAGCGTCTGCGTGTTTGCATTGGTAGCGGCCATCACAGCTTGCCATGCCTCCGGAGGTGGAGGTGGTGGTGGCGGTTCAGGATTCTGACGTGTTGGAGGAGACATCCTGGAGAGGGTGACATCCTTTAGCATCTTGACAGACAAATATTCAAGCTGAATCAAATGGATCGAAAATTGCAACATATAGTCTTAACATCCGAACAAAATGAATGAATGCATTCCAATAGAAATGGTCACACTTCCATAAATTGAGAAGCCACTTAGATAGAGGTAGAAGAATAAAACAACAAGGTACAGACATGAACAAATACTTGGTGAGGATTACCCAATCACAAACCAAATATCCGCGGAAGAAATACTAGAGCTACAAGAATTCCCACCTATGAAACTCCCGAACCTTTCCGGTTATGCAATCGGGTGTTGGGGATACAGGGGAAGCATAATATCTCACCCAAAGCTAGCAAATCCTACATCCAGCTGTATCCATCCTTCAACACATAACCAAGAAACCTTCGGAAATCATTTACCTCAACCTTCAAAAAGCATCCGTTATAGGGGTTATGGCAATACTCCCTGAAAGTGCGTTATATCGACTAGAGGGGGGGTGAATAGGCAATTTTTATGAAAGTCTTCAAAACGTGGAAGTTTCAAAGACAAACGATAGAAATAAACCTATTACCATGCAGCGGAAGGTAGACTACACCAGGCAACGCATAGTCAAGTATTCAAGTGAGAGCACAATGACTAATAGCAGCAATGTAGTAAGGATCAGGTAGGAAGATATTATGAAGCCAAACAGAACACACAGACACTTAGTGAAGACAAAAGATAGTGCAATCATACAATGACTTCACAAGGAGTAATAGTAAGTAGAGGGACGGGAAGGATGAAACCAGTGACACGTTGAAGACAATGATTTGTTGGACTAGTTCTAGTTGCTGTGACAATTGTACATCTGGTTAGGGTGGCTAGGTATTTAAACCTGAGGACACACAGTCCCAGACACCCAGTCCTGAACACGCAGCTCAGGACAATCACTCTGGTAAGTCTTCAAGGTAGAATCCCAAACCTTCACAGACTCCATTCACCGGCGATCCACAATGTCTCTTGGATGCTCAGAACGCGACGCCTAACCGACTGGAGGATGCATAGTCCTCAAGTGTAATAAGTCTTCAGATCACACAGACACGAAGGCTTAAGTGATGCCTAATTCTCTTTGGCTCTGGGTGGTTAGGGCTTTATCCTCACAAGGAATTATCTCTCAAAGGCTTCGAGGTGGGTTGCTCTCAAACGACAAAAGCCGTACACTAACTTTGAGCAGCCAACCGTTTATGGTTGTAGGGGGTGGGTAATTTATAGCCACTAGGCAACCCGACCTGATTTGTCCGAAATGACCCTGGGTCACTAAGGAACTGACACATGTTCCAACGGTCAGATTTCAAACTCACACGGAAACTTTACTTGGGCTACAAGCAAAGCTGACTTGTCCGACTCTGGACAAGATTAGCTCTCATAGTCTTCACTCGAAGACATAGGTTTTGTTTAAGCATCACTTCAGTCATTCTGAATGGTTCTCTGTGACCCCACTTAACAGTACGGTGGTTCCTATGACTCAACAAGGAAGAGGGAAAAGAGCTATGAAAGATCTAAGTCTTCGAGCTCCATAGGCTTCATGCGATGTCTTCTCTTGTCATAGTCTTCAATGTGAATATCTTCATATACCACCTTTGACATCAATGTCTTCATACATTTTTAAGGGTCATCTCTGCTAAGAAAACCGAATCAATGAGGGACTTCTACCTGTGTTATCCTGCAATTCTCACAAACACATTAGTCCCTCAACTAGGTTTGTCGTCAATACTCCAAAACCAACTAGGGGTGGCACTAGATGCACTTACAATCTCCCCCTTTTTGGTGATTGATGACAAACTAGTTGAAGTTTTCAATGGAGAATATAATATGTGAAATTGTAAAGGATAAGGAATTGTCTTCATAAGTTGCAAGGGCTCCCCCTGAAGATGTGCATATAAGTAATTTGCTTTTGGAATTGAAATGCACATGGCAGGTTGTGCTTGTGGAGATCCTCTTCAACTTATGATGACAATCCACTATGCATGTGAAGGTATGTGAAGATAATGACATGCATAATGGAAAATGGATATCTGCAAAATGATCTAAGTGTAGAATTTATCGTCGCACATGCGGAATTTATCATCGCATCACAAAATGGCAAATAGGTAGCAGACGACCATCGAGTTTAAGTGTTACAACTCAAAGAACCAAATGTATCAAAAGGAAAGTTGTAAACATGAAGCAAAATATAAAGCACCCGTCCATATAGACCCGCTTGAAGACTATCAAACTCATATGCTTCTCCCCCTTTTGTCAGTAAGGACCAAAAAGGTTTGAAGACATAGAGCATCTACTCGTTCCCATGAAGAGTAGGTGAAGCAGCAGGGTCGTTGGTGGTGTTTGGTGGTGCAGAAGAGCTTGGAGCAGAGTCTAAGCGTGCTGAAGGAGGTGGCGGTGAAGTAGCATCGTCTTCATCCTCGATCACTCTGGCATTCATAGTTGCAGCAGAGGAAGAGAACTCAGAGTCTTCAAGAGATGGAGTTCGTCGCAGCGCTGCCCTTCGAGGAGGTGTGGAGTCAAACTTGAAGCGCTCAGAGAAGCCATCCTCTTGAAGATCATCTTCAGAACACATCAGCGTCAGCCCTTTCCATGTGCGGCGAGAGGTTTCATGGGCAACAAAAGCATTCTTGGTGGCAAGATTGTGAATGCGATTAACATCCACCAAGAGGCTTTGCATTTGACGCTTCAGCCAGTCATGATGCCTATCATGTTTCTGATGAAGAGCCACAAGAAGCTCTCGGTCATTGAGAACACGAGTGCGCTTCTTGGGTCGTGGAGCAGTTGTACTGTCAGTGACTTCAGTGAGAGCAGGATGCGGTGCACGTGTAGTGCCAGCCAAAGGATACACACGAGCGACTGCTTCAACTCCTTCAATGTTCTGAGAAAAACTCTGATGCTCTGCATTCTGAAGACTTAGAGGTTCCTTGGCAGGCTTAGGATAGATGGCTTCAATAGACATATCCACATCAGGCAGAAAAATCCGATGATTGCGAGCAAATGGCTGATATGAGATAGTGGAGTGAAGTTTGATCAGCCGCATGACCCATGGGGCATAGAACTTCAAGCCAAACAGATCAGAGCCTGATGCAGCAAGTTGGCGAATGAAGAAGTCCTATGCATTGAAGCATTTTCCATGAAGAATATAGAAGACCAAAGTCTTCATTGCACCTTCCAGCTTGGCATGTGGAGAGTGCCCTTTGATGGGCCAGAGAGTTCGCCTTATGATGTGATAAATAGTCCATGGCAGATTCTCTTGGTCTTCAACAAAGAACTCTTTGGGATATGCAACATCTTGGGGTAATGGCTTCATCATACTGAGCATCTGACTCATGTTAGGTTCAGGCCTCTGAAAGATGGTCTCCACAGCTTCACTGTGAAGTTGACAGCCAGATTCCTAGAGATCGCCGGGAGCGGGCAGACCAGTGAGCTCAATGATGTCAAAGGCTTTGGCTTCGTGATGAACGTTTCCTATCATCCACTCCAGGACCCAAGTCTTCGGATCTCTGTTATACCCGCGGATGTGAAGTGTGGCATAGAATTGGAGCAGCAACTCTTCATTCCAATGCTCTTGGTCAGTGACAAATGGCAGCAATCCAACTTCTTTGAAGCAATCCAGAGCTTCTTCCAGACAGGGCAGACCAGCTATTGCTTCAATGTCAAGACGCTTGTGTGGGAAGATGCGACCTTGATTGTATAGAATGCAGGAGTAATAGCTTTGCTATGGATAGCTCCAGAAACGATCAGATGATATTCTTTCCCTGGAGTAGGGGTTCCTAGAGCTATTGAAGAATGTGTTGTCTGCTCTGAAGCCATTGATATTGAAGGATCCAGGTGCTGATGCAGGACCTGCGAACTTGGGCAATCTTGAGATTGGCTTCTGTACCTGAGGCCTGTGCTCAACATGATAGTTGAACTGGGGACCGGCAGCAGGTGCAGGAATAGAAGCAGTGGGATCAGTGGCTTCGCTGACTTCTGGTGCTTTTGTGGGTGAGGGCTCCACATTAGCTTCAGCCACGACTGCGTCAGTGGCTTCAGTGGTGTTGGTGGTGGCAGCCTCAAGATTTTCAACCTCCACTTGACGAGCTGGAGGGTCAGTCACCATCACGTTCTCCTCGAGAACAGCTTCTTGGTGGGACGGGGGAGTAGGAGCTTCTAGGGTTTCTTCTTCATCGGCTGATGCAGCCGGAATGTCTTCAACAGCTTTAGCTTCAGACTCAGAGACTGCGGGCCTTGGTCCTTTGCGAAGCCTGCGTAACGCTGACAACGCTTGTGGAGTTGGTGTTGGCTGGGCCTCAAAGTCTTCTTCCTCTTGTGGACGATTAGCCCATGAAGTATCCTGAGAAATTAGCGTCAGAGGACGACCAATGCTGATGAGTTCGCTGTGCTCGAGCTGAGGAAGGACTGCACCATCTTCTACATGGTCATGGTGACCAATATCTTCAGCAGCGATGGGATCAGCTGCTGGAAAGTCTTCAGCTTCATGAGCCTCTGTGAAAGCAGGCTCATGGATTGTCAGTTGGCGTTCAGCGCCAGGACGAACCATGGAAATGGGTTCAACAATCAAAGGCTCTGTGGGAGCAGCCCGTTCTTTCTTGGTCTTCCTCTTCTTCTTGGAGGGGGCAGTGAGAGAGGCTTCAGGCTGTTTCCTCTTCCTGGCTTCAGCCTCAGCAGTCCTTGTGTTCTTCAGCTCTGAAGCGGTTGACCGGGCTTTTGGCTTCGAGCCAGTCATGCTGGTTGGGAAGACAATGGGATCTGCTTCCTGCCTTGGTGCGTCGGGATCAGCCGTAGTGGGCTTCTTCTTCTTCTTTGCAGCCATCCTGGGGTCGATGCCAGGACGCCCAAGGGCCTTGCGCTTCTCAGCCTCATTGTAGGCTTGTACACACCTGTCAGCCAGAACCTTCATGCGCTCACGAGAACCCTGAGCTTCTGCACGTTTTGTGAGAAAGGCTTCCTTGAGCTCGTGCAGCATAATCTTGAAGTTCTTCACTTCTTGCACGCTGAGCTTGGCCATATGCTTCTTGAACTGAGATTTCTCAAAGTCAATCGTCTGCTTCAGTTCAACAACATGATGGGCGATAGCTAACTCTGAAGCAATGGCGCCATGGAAGGCGACACTGAGGCCAATGGGAAGTTGCAGATCGTCGAAGCTGATGTTGGGCGTGTCAAACCATTCATCAATGAAGTTGTGGATGATGGCCACGTCAAAGAGAGGCAGATTATTGAAGATTTCTGCTTCTTCTTTGCTCTTGATGAGTTGCTCAAGAGCGTCATCTGCAAGATCTTCATCACTTGACAGATCAATGGCATCATTGCACAGAATGGCCGCAGCTGTTAGCTCTTGGCCGGTGTGTGGCAGAGGCATCTTGACCTTCTGGGGCTTGGAGATGCATGACAAATCTTCAGACTACACACTGTCTTCAGGAGGTGCAGTTGCCAGTGGCTTCGCTCGTGAGATTTTTGGTGCAGAGTTAGGCTTTGAAGCTTTTGGCTGCTTCAGCTTCTTTGGCTTCGGCGCTGCAGGCGCTTCATCTGATTTAGCGTCATCTGCAGGCTCATTCACGGCTGTCCCTTGAACCAAGATATGAATGATGAGACCTTCAAGGTTGTAGAAAGGACCGACGACATTGGGTTCTGCATCACGTGTGCCGTCAGCCCTAGGAGCAGAAGGACCAGGGTTGAAGTCTAGTCCCAATGTCTTCTTGTTCTGCTTTGCTGAGTTCTGTGCAAACTGGAAGTTGCGCTTGAACAGAATGTCGTCACGACACCATAGCAGTGACGATGGGTCAGCATCCGCAGGCTGTGGTCCACGGACCATGCAGGGATAGAAGCCTTGTTCAATGGCTTCATCTCTGGCCCTGGGTTGAAGATGTTTGTAGAGGATGTCTCCCCATGGTCGCTTGATGGCATTCTTTTCATCATATTCCTTGGTCACAAATCTGTACTTGAACCACTGTTCTGCCCAATAGCGTCGAATCCATTGGATTCGTGTCTTGCACTGATTGTAATCCTCTTCAGGATCTGTCTTGTACAGCTCTGAGAGGTCATCGGGCAGATCTCTTGATGTTTCTCCTCGACGCTTCCTGCCACCCTTCCTTGCAGATTTCTCTGAAGCGATGAATTTTAAACTGAAAGGCTTCAATACGTTCAATGGCTTCAAAGTTTTTCACTTGCTGGACAAACAGGAACTGGCTTCGGGAGAATTTATATGATGCTGTAAGAATTCTGCAAATGAATGCGGACTATGAGAACCAAGGGATTCTCCCACGGACATGTACCTATGACAGCATTAAGGTGCGAGGGAAGGGGAAGAGGTCATATGCATTCTCAGAAGATTTTGAAGATAAATCAGTTTAGAAGACATTGACCTCATCATGCGAAGACATTCACTTATAGATAAGGAGTTGGTTCCAGATTTGTACGAATCCAGAGATCAGTACAAGTGAGGAATCTAACTACTTTGTGAAGCATAAGTGAATATACTAGGCATGTTATGAGATGCAGTATGAAAGAGATCCAACTTGTGTGAATAGAAACTGCTTGTGGTAGAAAGTGACAAAGCTATAGGATCAACGGGGCCGTAAAAAGGAAGTTTTATTTACCACACGAAGAACAGCTAGACGGAGTGGAAGAGGAGGCCGAGCAGTTCGATCTTCCGTGCCCTAACTTGGCGACGGAGGACACCTACGGCGACGGCGGAGAGGACGATGTCCGCGGTCGGCGTGAAGACGGCGTCGGAGAGGTTGCGGCAGCGAAGCGCTTCGTCGCCGGCGTCGTCGAGGGCTAGCGGTGGCGCTAGGGTTTGTGCGAGAGTGGAAGAAGAGATAATGACTGTGGTGAGGTGTGTATTTATAGGTACAGGGGCGGCACTGCGTTATTACACAGGTGCCCCTGGCGATTCACATCTGATGGGCACGTGGCCGTCATGCAGCATATCGGGGGTTGTTCCACGTCCCACACACGCCTGGATTGTCGGGTGTTCCCACTTCTCTGGGTTTCAGGTGAAGGAATGAGCATTGAAAACGGACGTAATGTTTGTCTCTGTATCTTCGGCTGACAAGGACGCAGAGAAGACATTCGACAGTTTCAATAGAAAGCATATGATTTGGAGAGATAGAGTTTGAGATAGAAAGCATAGAGAGGTTAGGGTCCGATCACATTCACTTAGTTCAAAAGATTCAACAAGAAGACATAGCTATAAGTGAATGTTGTAGAGGACAGAACACTAGTATATATATATATATAATCAACATAGTGAAGATAATCATGAAGACATGTTGAGATTGAAGCCAAACCAAATGTGAAGACATAGCTAATGTAACACCATGAGTGAAGCACTTCAAACAGAAAGTTTGGTGGCGGCGTTACCCACCGTATAGGAAGTATTAGACCCAGACACGGCGCACAATTATTGTGGCGCTTCGAAGTCAAATTCCACATTAATGTATTCACACTTAGAATGTATGTCTTCATTGATTGAAAGTATACTTTTCTTCGTGTGTTGCACATCTAAGTCATCAATATGCATAAGTGTTAGGATGTGTGCCTAATCACAAGACATTTGAGGATTCCAAGATATTTAGCTCACACCGTAACTTGCAAAATCTCTTCTCATCCAAGGGCTTGGTGAAGATATCTGCCAATTGCTCTTCAGTGTTGACGTGTATGATATCAATATCTTCCTTCATAACATGATCTCTGAGAAAGTGATGACGAATTTCAATGTGCTTTGTCTTCGAGTGCTGAACTGGGTTGTTGGCAATCTTGATGGCGCTTTCGTTGTCGCAGTAGAGTGGCACTTGCTTCAGATGAATGCCATAGTCCTTGAGTGTTTGCTTCATCCACAGAAGCTGAGCATAGCAAGATCCAGCAGCAATGTATTCAGATTTAGCAGTAGAGAGAGATACACAGTTCTGCTTCTTTGAAGACCAACATACAAGTGATCGTCCCAGAAAATGACATGTGCCTGATGTAGACTTGCGATCCACCTTGTCACCAGCATAATCAGCATCCGAGAATCCAACCAGATCAAACTCTGAGCCCTTTGGATACCATAATCCTAGAGTTGGGGTGTGAGCCAAATATCAAAGAATTCGCTTCATAGCTAAGTGATGCGACTCCTTTAGTGCCGCTTGAAATCGAGCACACATGTAAACACTAAGCATAATATCTGGCCTAGATGCACATAGATAAAGCAAAGAACCAATCATGGAGCGGTATACCTTTTGATCGAACTCTTTACCATTGTCGTCGGGACCCAGATGATGCTTGGCTGGCATTGGCGTCGTGAAGCCTTTGCAGTCTTGCATACCAAACTTCTTCAGGCAATCTTTGAGATACTTTTCTTGAGATATGAAGATGCCGTTGTGTTGCTGTCGTATTTGAAGACCGAGGAAGAACTTCAACTCTCCCATCATGGACATTTGATATTTCTCTTGCATCATATATCCAAACTCTTCACTGTACTTCTGATTGGTGCAGCCGAAGATAATGTCATCCACATATATTTGGCACACAAACAGTTCACCATCATATGTCTTCGTGAAGAGAGTGGGGTCTAGGGAACCAGGTATGAAGCCTTTGCTCTTCAGGAAATATTTGAGTGTGTCATACCAGGCCCGAGGGGCTTGTTTGAGGCCATACAGTGCCTTGTTGAGCTTGTATACCATGTCAAGATGTTTTGGATCTTCAAAGCCAGGCGGTTGTGCAACATACACCTCTTCTTCAATTTTGCCATCGAGAAAGGCGCTCTTCACATCCATTTGATATAGAAGTATGTTATGATGATTTGCATAGGCCAGCAGTATGCGTATGGCTTCAAGTCTAGCCACATGAGCAAATGTTTCATCGAAGTCAATGCCTTCCACTTGAGTATATCCTTGAGCAATGAGACGAGCTTTGTTTCTGACGACTTGACCATGCTCATCTTGCTTGTTGCGGTATATCCATTTGGTGCCTATTATGTTGTGCTTCTGAGGATCAGGATGCTTAACCAGTTCCCATACATTGTTCAGCTCAAACTGTTGAAGCTCTTCTTGCATAGCTTGAATCCATTCATGTTCCATGAAGGCTTCTTCAACTTTCTTGGGTTCTGTTATTGAGACGAATGCGAAGTGACCACAAAAATTTGCTAGCTGAGTTGCCCTTGATCGAGTGAGTGGACCTGGTGCATTGATGCTATCAATTATTCTCTCAATCTGCACTTCATTGGCAACGCGAGGATGTACAGGACGAAGATTTTGCTCTTGTTGATCATTGTCGTTGTTAGAGGGATTGTCTTTAGGCTGAGCATTGTCTTCAGGTTGATCAGGTGCGGAGATGATGAGTTCCTCTTCAGGTTGAGCTTCAGAGGGCATGATTTCTCCAGTTCCCATCAGCTTGATTGATTCGCTGGATGGAACTTCATCTAGCACATTTGGCAGGTTTTCTCTTTGTGAACCGTTAGTCTCATCAAATCGCACATCCACTGTTTCAACCACTTTATAATGAAAGAGATTGAAGACTCTGTAGGAGTGCGAATCCTTTCCATATCCAAGCATAAAACCGTCATGTGCTTTTGGTGCAAATTTTGAAGTGTGATGTGGATCCTTGATCCAGCACCTGGCACCAAATACTCTGAAGTAGCTGACATTTGGCTTCTTGCCAGTAAGGAGCTCATAAGATGTCTTGTTCAAAAGCTTGTGAAGATAAACACGATTGATTGTATGGCATGCAGTATCAATGGCTTCAGGCCAGAATTTTCTTGGGGTCTTGTATTCATCTAGCATCGTTCTGGCCATCTCAATGAGTGTTCTGTTCTTGCGTTCGATGATGACATTCTGTTGTGGCATGTACGGGGCTAAGAATTCATGTGTGATGCCCAAGGTATCAAGATATGTATCAAGGCCAGTGTTCTTGAATTCAGTGCCATTGTCACTTCTGATGTGCTTTATCTTGGCGCCATAATTGTTCATTGCTCGATTGGCGAAGCATCTGAAGACATCCTGCACTTCAGTCTTGTAGAGGATTATGTGCACCCAAGTATATCTAGAATAATCATCAACAATAACAAAGCCATAGAGGCAAGCAGTAGTAGTAAGAGTTGAGTAATGAGTGGGACCGAAAAGATCCATGTGGAGCAGTTCGAAGGGTCGAGTGGTTGTCATGATTGTCTTCGAGGGATGATTGGCCCTCATCATCTTCCCTGCTTCACAGGCACCGCATAAGTCATCTTTCTTGAACTTGACGCCCTCGATGCCTATGACATGCTTATTCTTTGCAAGGGTGTGGAGGTTCCTCATGCCGGCATGCCCTAGCCTCCGATGCCAGAGCCAGCATTCTGAAGCCTTTGCTAGAAGACATACGGCAAGTTGTGGTCCTGCTGAGAAATCTACCATGTACAAGTCATCTTTCCGATACCCTTCAAACACTAGAGACTTGTCAGATTCCATTAGAACAAGGCAGCGATATTTTCCAAATATTACGATCATGTTCAAATCACAAAGCATTGAGACAGACATTAAGTTGAAGCCAAGGGATTCAACAAGCATGACTTTATCCATGTGTTGATCCTTTGAGATTGCAACTCTACCTAGACCCAATACCTTACTTTTACCAGTGTCAGCAAATGTGATGTGACTCTTGTTGGATGGACGTAAGGTTGAGTCCATAAGAAGGCTTCTTTTGCCAGTCATGTGATTGGTACACCCACTATCAATAATCCATTCTCAAGACGCTGGTGTCGTACCCTACAGTGCAGTTAGGGGGATAGGCTTCACGAAGAGAATTGTGAAGCAAAAACATTTGACGAACCAGTGGGTTATGAAAGCTTAGATCCAGATTAGGACTGATAGGGAGAGTAGCAAGCGATCCAGGAACGAAGTACATAGTAAGACCATTCGGGCATTTGATCTTGCGCCCTACAAGATGTTTAAGGTCCCCGGCAATAGCGTCAGACGATTTTGGTTTTCTGCTGGAGACCTTTCCCTGCAAAAGAGAGTTAAGATTTCTTAGCCACCCACATCTTCAAGGGTGGCTTAGAAGCAATAAGTCTTAGTGCAGCATCTGAGAATTTTGGCTTTGGAGCCCCAGCAAAAAGTCTTGCAGGCGGATAATAGTACTCATAAGAATACGCAGAATAGTTCTTGGTCTTATGAACATGGCGGTTTGATGGACCGCGCTCATATTCATAGGCCTGAGTATGGTTTCCCTGCAAAACATTTGCATTAGTGCGACTCAAGTGAGTCCTCTGTCTGTATGAAGCCTTTGGACCATATGAAGCCTGTGGTCTGAGGTTTGTCTTCTTCACGTGTGGTGTCATGATGACATTCACAGGAAGATTCTCTAGACACTTTTTCGGAACCCATATCTTCTTCATAGGCGGTCCATTCCTGCAGTTAGTACCAATGTACCTGGCAAACATTTCACCTTTCTGACTCTTAAACAGTTTATAGTTTGCATCAACGGATTCATCAATGACAGCAGGGTTAGCACAAGAGAATCCAGATAGATTGGATGGATCTGCTGAAGGTTCCTTTGCAGCAACCCATGTGGTTTTGGGGTACTGCTCAGGTTTCCAGTAAGAGCCATCAGCATTCATTTTCCTTACGAACCCAACACCCTCTTTCCTAGGGTTTCGGTTCAGGATCTGTCTTTTGAGGACATCACATAGTGTCTGATGCCCTTTGAGACTTTTGTATATCCCTGTTTCAAGCAATGTCTTCAACCTAGCATTCTCATCAGCAATAGCAGTGGTATCCTCAATAGAGGGGTTAGTTTCCACATCAACAGTTGAAGATATTGCAACAGTAGCAGCAGTAGAACATTCAGCAACAGAAGTAGCATTTTCACCCTCAATGCATTTAAGACATGGTGGTTCAAATCCTTCCTAAGCGGAACTGATCTGTTTGGCGCGAAGTGACTCATTTTCTTTTTGAAGTTCTTCATGAGCCGCTCTCAATTTCTCAAGATCTTGCTTCCTTTGAAGATAATCATAGGAAAGCTTTTCATGAGTTGTTGAGAGCGTTTCATGACGACTTTCAAGTTCCTCATACTTAACGTGAAGATTTTTTATGTCTTCAATTAAGGACTCAGATCGAGTCATTTCTGCACCTAACATATCATTGCTTTTGTCTAATAGTTTTTGAATATGTTCCATAGCTTTCTGTTGTTCAGTTGCAATTTTAGCAAGTGTTTTGTAGCTGGGTTTTGAACCACAATCGGAGTCATCGTCACTTGATGTTTGATAGTGAGTAGTGCGTGAGTTTACCTTGGCACTGCGTGCCATGAAGCAGTTGGTAGGAGCAGAGTAGTCCTTGTCATTTGCATCAGTGTCGGTGGTGAAGTCATTGTCTTTACTGTTGAAGATGGACTTGGCAACGTATGCTGTAGCCAGACTTGCAACGCCAGAACCAGACTCCTCCTCAGACTCCACCTCCGCCTCCTCAAAAGCGGACTCCTCCTCTGAATCCATTTCCTTGCCAACAAACGCACGTGCCTTGCCAGATGAGCTCTTCTTGTGTGATGAAGACTTTGAGGAAGACTTGGAAGAAGACTTTGAGTATTTCTTCTTCTTCTTGTCGTCAGAGTCATATTCCTTGCTCTTCTTCTTCTTTCTGTTCTCATTGTTCCACTGCGGACACTCAAAGATGAAGTGGCCAGTTTTCTTGCACTTGTGGCATGTTTTCTTCTTGTAGTCATGAGCAGAAGCTTCATCATTCCTTGAGCTTGATCGTGAAGACTTTCTGAATCCTTTCTTCTTGGTGAATTTTTGGAACTTCTTCACAAGCATAGAAAGTTCCTTTCCAATGTTTTCAGGATCATCAGAACTGTTGTCAGATTCTTCTTCAGATGAGGAGACAGCTTTTGCCTTCAAGGCACGAGTTCGCCCATAGTTTGGACCGTAGATATCTCTTTTCTCAGAAAGCTGAAACTCATGTGTGTTGAGCCTCTCAAGTATGTCGAACGGATCGAGTGTCTTGAAATCAAGTCGTTCTTGAATCATCAGGGCTAGGGTGTCAAACGAACTGTCAAGTGATCTTAGTAGTGTCTTGACGACTTCATGCTTGGTGATCTCAGTAGCGCCGAGGGCTTGAAGCTCATTTGTGATGTCAGTGAGTCGATCAAACGTGAGCTGGACATTCTCATTGTCATTTCTCTTGAAGCGGTTGAAGAGGTTGCGAAGGACACTAATTCTCTGATCTCTCTGGGTTGAGATACCTTCGTTGACCTTGGAGAGCCAGTCTTAGACCAGCTTAGATGTTTCCAAAGCACTCACACGGCCATACTGTCCTTTGGTCAGATGACCACAGATGATATTCTTGGCGGTAGAGTCCAGTTGAACGAACTTCTTGACATCAGCAGCAGTGACACCTTCTCCAGCCTTGGGAACGCCGTTCTTGACGACATACCATAGGTCGACGTCAATGGCTTCAAGATGCATGCGCATCTTATTCTTCCAGTAGGGATATTCAGTTCCATCGAAGACGGGGCACGCAGCGGAGACTTTGATTATCCCTGCAGTCGACGTAGCTAAAACTCCAGGTGGTTAAACCGAATCACACAGAACAAGGGAGTACCTTGCTCTAATACCAATTGAAAGTGCATTATATCGACTAGAGGGGGGTGAATAGGCGATTTTTATGAAAGTCTTCAAAACGTGGAAGTTTCGAAGACAAACGATAGAAATAAACTTATTACCATGCAGTGGAAGGTAGACTACACTAGGCAAGCCATACTCAAGTATTCAAGTGAGAGCACAATGACTAATAGCAGCAATGCAGTAAGGATCAGGTAGGAAGATATTATGAAGCCAAACAGAACATGCAGTCATATAGTGAAGACAAAAGATAGTGCAATCATACAATGACTTCACAAGGAGTAACAGTAAGTAGAGGGACGGGAAGGATGAAACCAGTGACACGTTGAAGATAATGATTTGTTGGACCAGTTCCAGTTGCTGTGACAACTGTACGTCTGGTTAGGGTGGCTAGGTATTTAAACCTGAGGACACATAGTTCCGGAAACCCAGTCCTGAACACGCAGCTCAGGACACCCAGTCCTCACCGTATTCCCCTTGAGCTAAGGTCACACAGACCTTGCCCAATCACTCTGGTAAGTCTTCAAGGTAGACTCCCAAACCTTCACAGACTTCGTTCACCGGCGATCCACAATGTCTCTTGGATGCTCAGAACGCGACGCCTAACCGGCTGGAGGATGCACAGTCCTCAAGTGTAATAAGTCTTCAGATCACACAGACACGAAGACTTAAGTGATGCCTAATTCTCTTTGGCTCTGGGTGGTTAGGGCTTTATCCTCGCAAGGAATTCTCTCTCAAAGGCTTCAAGGTGGGTTGCTCTCAAACGACAAAAGCCGTACACTAACTCTGAGCAGCCAACCGTTTATGGTTGTAGGGGGTGGGCTATTTATAGCCACTAGGCAACCCGACCTTATTTGTCCAAAATGACCCTGAGTCACTAAGGAACTGACACGTGTTCCAATGGTCAGATTTCAAACTCACACGGCAAATTTACTTGGGCTACAAGCAAAGCTGACTTGTCCGACTCTGGACAAGATTCGCTCTCATAGTCTTCACTCGAAGACATAGGTTTTGTTTAAGCATCACTTCAGTCATTCTGAATGGTTCTCTTGGACCCCACTTAACAGTAAGGTGGTTCCTATGACTCAACAAGGAAGAGGAAAAAGAGCTACGAAAGATCTAAGTCTTCGAGCTCCATAGGCTTCATGCGATGTCTTCTCTTGTCATAGTCTTCAATGTGAATATCTTCATATACCACCTTTGACATCAATGTCTTCATACATTTTTAGGGGTCATCTCTGGTAAGAAAACCGAATCAATGAGGGACTTCTACCTGTCTTATCCTGCAATTCTCACAAACACATTAGTCCCTCAACCAGGTTTGTCGTCAATACTCCAAAACCAACTAGGGGTGGCACTAGATGCACTTACACTCCCGAACTACCGCCCCAGTATTGGGTGGCGTCAAGGTTATCTCACCAACAACTGCATAAAAAAGATTTTCGATGTTGGCGAAACTCAGGTATTCCAGAATTGCAACGATAAAATTGTGACGACAACACCTCGGAGCTCAACTCCCCGGGACACTGCCACAACCCCTAAATGTCAGGAGGCACCAAGAACAATGTTCTCGTCACAAAACCATCGGAACGATTCCAAGATACCCACGTGATCCTAAAAAAATTAGTGAAATTTGAGAAGAGAAGAGTCAAAACTCTATGTCAGGATGCCTCACCAGAGCGACGAAGGGACTGAGGAGTAAAAAGAATCCTACTCTCCGATATATATAATCCTAAATGACTCAAAACATTTTTCTAGACTCAACAACGCCAATGATTCGATCAAGCAGGGGGCTCCTAAAGTCGGGGAAGGCTCTGATTACCAACTTGTAACGCCCTCGATGCGGCTATATCTCCCATGTGTCGAAGCACGACTTAGAGGCATAACCGCATTGAAAGCAACGTCGCAAGTGAGGTAATCTTCACAACAACCCATGTAATACATAAGGGAAAGAGATACATAGTTGGCTTACACTCGCCACGTCACACAAATAGCATAAATAACTCATTACATTCATCCAAATACACTCAAGGTCCGACTACGGAACCAAAATGAAGATAAACCCCAAATGCGACAAAGTCCCCGATCGCCCCAACTGGGCACCACTACTGATCATCTGGGAAAGACACGTAGTATCGTCCTGAGTCCTCATTGAACTCTCACTTGAGCTCAGTTGAATCTCCTGGAAAGGTATCATCGGTCCCTGCATCTGGTTTTGGAAGGAATCTTTGAGTCACGGGGACTCAACAATCTCACACCCTCATGATCAAGACTATTTAAGTTTATAGGTAGGGTAAAGGTTATGAGGTGGAGCTGCAGCAAGCGACTAGCATATTTGGTGGCTAACAACGCAAATGAGAGCGAGAAGAGAAGGCAAAAGCACGGTCGAACAACTATGATCAAGAAGTGATCCTAGAACAACCTACGTGAAGCATTAGTCCAACACCGTGTTCACTTACCGGACTCCGCCGAGAAGCGACCATCAAAGTTACACACGTGGTTGGTGCATTTTAATTAAGTTAAATTTTAGGTTTTTTACAACCGGACATTAACAAATTCCCAAATGCCCATAACCGCGGGCACAACTTTCGAAAGATCAAATCCCTGCAGGGGTGTCCCAACTTAGCCCATCACAAGCTCTCATGGCCAACGAAGGATATTCCTTCTCCCAAGAATTTTCGATCAGACTCGGAATCCCGGTTACAAGACATCTCGACAATGGTAAAACTAAACCAGCAAAGCCACCCAAATGTGCCGACAAATCTCGATAGGAGCTGCACATATCTCATTCTCAGGGCACACCGGATTGTCCAAACTTCTGATAGGCCAGCCCAAAGTTGCCCCTGGTGGCCACCGGCAGCTGACAAGGTGGACCAACACTCAGAGGAGCACTGGCCTGGGGGTTTAAATAAAGATGACCCTTGAGTCTGTGAAACTCAAGGGAAAAAGAGGCTAGGTGGTGAATGGTAAAACCAATGTTGGGCCATGCTAGAAGAGTTTTATTCAAGGCGAAGTGTCAAGGGTTCCCATTATAACCCAACCGTGTAAGGAACGCAAAATCAAGGAACATAACACCGGTATGACGGAAACTAGGGCGGCAAGAGTGGAACAAAACACCAGGCATAAGGCCGAGCCTTCCACCCTTTACCAAGTATATAGGTGCATTAAGATAAACAAGATAATATAATGATATCCCAACAATAAACATGTTCCAACAAGGAACAAACTCCAATCTTCACCTGCAACTAGCAACGCTATAAGAGGGGCTGAGCAAAGCGGTAACATAGCCAAACAATGGTTTGCTAGGACAAGGTGGGTTAGAGGTTTGGCATGGCAATTTGGGAGGCATGATAAGCAAGTGGTAGGTATCGTAGCACAGGCAAAGCAATAGAGCAAGCATCTAGCAAGCAAAGATAGAAGTGATTTCGAGAGTATGGTCATCTTGCCTGCAAAGTTCTCTGAGTTGACTTGATCCTCGTAAGCATACTCAACGGGCTCCTTGATCACGTACTCGTCTCCCGGCTCTACCCAAGCAAGAACAACAAGCAAAGGGAGACACAATCAACTACGTGCAATGCATGAACAACATGATGCAAAACATGTCAAGATATGCGGGATGCGGTATGCGATGCATATGCATGATTCGGAAAGGAATGATTCAACCTGGCCTCAACATGGAAAACCAAGAGTTCCACTGGAAAGAGGAGTTGATTTTGGTCGAAATCGATATAAAGATCACCGGAATCGGATGCACGGTTTGGAAATGGCAAGCAAAACAAATATGGCACCGGTCTGCGATTAACAGCAAGTCGCCATCTAAATGCATCAAGATAAATAAGCTACTGCACTCAAACATAGCAACAAAATACATAGAAGGTATCCACTCAAGATGCTTGACAAAATATGAACACTGAGCTACGGCTAATTCAATCAATAGCAGGTTCAAACAAGCATGGCGAAAGTGCAAAAGATAACAGGTTACAGACTTGGTGAAATTAACAGCATGTCAGGAATTTAACATCAGGAAGCAATGTTTAGAGCACGAAACTACATGCTACAGTAACATATCATGGCAAAGCAAAGCATGGCATAAAGCTACTCAAAGAATACAACAAAAGTTCCTTACTGACCATAAGCCAAAAGGGATCAGAAAATACAAATGCAACTACGTGAACATAGCAATTATCGTTAACAGATTCAGACTTAGTGAAAAACTGGAACATGGCAAAATAGATATCAAGTAGGCGTGTTTACGAGCTCGATGCACTCACCACAAGGCATTGGATGAGAAACTAAGCATACACCCAGCAAGTAGACATGGCATAGAAGCTGGACATGGGAAGAACAACAACATAGCATGCGTGGATCGACTACAACAAGCTCGGCAAAATTGCTAAACATGTCAACAATCTACCAGGAACATTTTATAGCAAAAAGTAGAGCTCGATTGACTCAAGCTAGGGTGCTCCATAAATGCAAACAAAGACATGGATGGAAAGAGCACCACAATATCTACAAAACATCAATACTGATCATGCTCAAAATAGGCACGGACCACTCGGAGCAACATGAACATATGGCATAAAAATTGCAGCAGGAAAAGGACTTAGTGAAATACTAAGTCCCTGAAACCAGCAAAATTAAGTAAGCTACTTTGCATTCTTGTGCTAGTCACCACAAGGATAAAAAAAATACATGGCATACACCCATATAAAGATGGCATGGCATACTTAAAAACACATGTAGAGCTCAGGATCATAGCATGCACACATTAATCATGGCAAAAAAGACAAATGAGCAAATGTTGTAACGGATCTGAAACTAACATCACATAGCCCTCTTCCAACAGCATTTAGGGCATCAAGATGAGCTCAAATGAAAATGATGCAATGAGATGAAATGCAGTACTCTTCGAGATGAACATTTAGATATGCTACACGCATGAATCGGAGCAACGGTGATGCAGTTATGACATGATGAAGATCGCATAAAAATACTGAGAGAGGGGGAGAAGTCAACCCCGATCTAGGGTACGTCCGGATCCAGATCTGGCGACGGGCACTGTAGCAGCTCGAGGATCGCCGAAAAATGGAGCAGCGGTGGCCGGACTTGTCGTCGGGGATCACCGGAGAGGCGGGGAGGTGACAGGACGGCGGCCTCGGGCTCTCCTGGCCACGGCGGACGTCGGCGGAGAGCCGGGGCGAGACGGCGGGCGGCGGACGGAGGAAGGAGGCGCGGCGGAAGGAGGCGCGGCGAGCTCCCACTCTGGCGAGGTCGCGTGGCGGCCGGAGCAGGTGCGGCGGAGGGCGGCTCGGCGTTGCGGGCAATGGAGGCGCAAGGAGGCGGGCGGCGCTAGCCGGATGGGCCTGGGGGCGGATGCAGGCTGCAGCGGCGATGTGGGTGCGCCCGCCACGTGTTGGCATCCGGTTGGTCGCGGGCGTCGGCGGGGAGGTGTCCGGCGCGGGCGGACAATGTCTGGCGCGTAGAGAGGGGATTTTTAGGGTTTTGGGGAAGGAGACCCGGGATTTGGAATGGGGGTTCTTTAAATAGAGGTAGAGGGAGCTATGAGGCTCCAAATGAGGTGCGGTTTGCGGCCACGTGATCATGATCGAACGGCCTAGGTGATGGGAGAGGTTTAGGTGGGTTTTGGGCCACTTTGGAAAGGTCTTGGGCTGCAACACACACGAGGCCTTTTCGGTCCCTCGGTTAACCGTTGCAGTATCAAATGAAGTCCAAATGGCACGAAACTTGACAGGCGGTCTACCGGTAGTAAACCAAGGCCGCATGACAAGTCTCGGTCCAATCCGATAACATTTAACACCCACACACGAAAATAAGTAGAAAGGGACATCGGAGAACATGGGAGCGCCGGAATGCAAAACGGACAACAGGGAAAATGCTCGAATGCATGAGACGAACACGTATGCAATTGCGATGCACATGATGACATGATATGAGATGCATGACAAAGACAAAACACACGGAGACAAAAACCCAATGTCGGTGTCAAAACCGGCGGATCTCGGGTAGGGGGTCCCGAACTGTGTGTCTAGGCCAGATGGTAACAGGAGGCAAGGGACACGAAGTTTTACCCAGGTTCGGGCCCTCTCAATGGAGGTAAAACCCTACGTCCTGCTTGATTAATATTGATGATATGGGTATTACAAGAGTAGATCTACCACGAGATCGAAGAGGCAAAACCCTAGAAGCTAGCCTATGGTATGATTGTTGATGTGTATGTTGTTCTATGGACTAAAACCCTCCGGTTTATATAAACACCGGAGAGGGTTAGGGTTACACAAAGTCGGTTACAATCGTAGGAGATCTTCATATCCGTATTGCCAAGGAAACTCCCTTCCGGACACGGGACGGAGTCTTCAATCTTGTATCTTCATAGTCCAGGAGTCCGGCTGAAGGTATAGTCCGGCTATGCGAACACCCCCTAATCCAGGACTCCCTCAGTAGCCCCTGAACCAGGCTTCAATGACGACGAGTCCGGCGCGCAGATTGTCTTTGGCATTGCAAGGCGGGTTCCTCCTCCAAGTACTTCATAGAAGGTTTTGAACACGAAGATAGTGTCCGGCTCTGCAAAATAAGTTTCCACATATTGTCATAGAGAGAATAATATGTACACCAATCTAATCTGCTAACGTATTCCGTAGCGTGTCACACCACGGCCAAGCCTTTATCCGAGTCGTTTCATTATCCCACCTCAGCGCGTTATGCGAGGCGGTTTCCTTGGCACGTCTTGTTAAAGCAGAGATCGTGTCCCCTTATCCCGGGATTCTCATCAATACGGGCGTGGGTAAACCAACCGCTTCAAGGACTCCTAGATTATAGGCAAGTCCAAGCGGACACGGAGAGGACGCTTGATATTCACCCTCTTTATAAAGGGGACAAGGCTTTTATTTTTCCCTCCCGTGCTCAATCGAATCCTTCCCCCACCTCAAGCTCAAACGCCCAAAGTTCAGGTCAGGTGCTCCGAACCTCCAATCATGTCCGGATCTAGCCTTCAAGGCCGATGGATACCTTCCTCCGTCACGGAAGAAGACATCAAGAAGTTGAGGGAGGCCAAATATCTGACCGCCGAGATTTTGCATCGGCTGCCTCCCCAAGGGCAGGCCGTTCCCACCCCCGAACCCAACGAGAACGTCGTGTTCGTCTCCCACTTCCTCCGAGGTCTAGGCCTTGCTTTGGATCCGTTGGTCAGGGGTCAGATGTTTTATTACGGGCTAGACTTCCATGATCTAGCTCCGGACTCTTTTCTTCATATCACGACATTCATTGTCGTGTGCGAGGCCTTCCTCCGGGTTACCCCTCACTTTGGCCTCTGGCTCAAGACCTTTGAAGTGAAGCCGAAGATGATCGAGGGGCAACATGCAGCGTGTGGAGGTGCCTCAATACGCAAGATGACAGGAGCTTCGTGGCCCAAAGGTTCCATCCCAGAGGTGTCTGAATTGTGGCAACAGGAGTGGTTCTACATCACGGCTCCTAGAAGTGCCAAGTGGGCGGCCGCCCCTGTTTTCCGCTCGGGCCCTCCATCACAACTGATGTCATGGATCAGCGGAGGTGTGAGCTGGGGACCAGCCAAGGACGTGCCTATACTGCAAAGCCGCCTTCGAGATCTCTTCAATATAGATTTCAGTTTGGTTGCGGTAATACAAGTTATGCTGGTTCATCATGTCCAGCCTTGCAAACGTTGGCCTCTTCGCCTATGAGAGTTCAATCCCGAGGGACCGCATGTCATTTAAAATTTTCTCGGCCTGACGCACGAGGAGATGTACAAGTCATTCTTCGGACCTCAGGTGGAGTGTCCGGAAATCTCCGAGGACGTGGGCCTGAGTAGTAACTGCGCCGCCGAACAAGTAAGGCATCTTCCGGCCGAACATACTATCTCTCCTTTGTTACGAAGTTATTTCTGAGAGTTCGCTTTTTGACCAGGACTAGCTAACAAAGGCGAAGTTGATTCGGTGTTCGGCCCCCCTCCCTGAGGGTTTGGAAAATCTGGTATTGGAAAAGATGCTCCAGACCGCACCTTGCCCGGAGCCCTTGAAGGATGATACTATGGAGGATAATGCGGGCGGACGCGGGCCCCCAACGCTGCCCATTCTAGTCGAGGGAGCGAGCGTCTCCATGAGGGAAGGCGACCGGAAGAGAAAAAGGACTGTGCCCGGGGATTCGGAAGCCGAAGCTTCCAAATGGGAGAAGAAGTATCCCACAGAGGGTCCTACTTTGGGGGGCACCATTGCCGCACAAAGTCCGCGGGGGGATCAATTCTCCCGCGAGTCGTAAGTGACCCGAAATACTTTAATAGTACAGATATGCCATCTTTTTCTTCTGAGAAGATAACCACCGCACATATTTTCGCAGTTCAGGCCTTAGCCCCTCTCAAATGAGCTCATCTTTGGGGGATCTTCTTCTAGAGATGATGGAGAGCGAAATGCCTCCTCCGGACTCCTCCGCTCCGGAAGCGGGCGACCCTAAAGTGTTGTCGCGGAGGGCCTCTCCAAGTTCTATGAGGCCAGAAGATAATCCCATTGACCCCCGAAGCTCCCAACGTCCAGCTCCCAAAGAGAGCAGACAAAAGAGTCCGACACCGTCTAGTGTGCGATCGGATGTTCTGAGGGAGTTGGTGGGGCGAGCGGCCATCTCAGATGAACACCGTGTGCTGATGAATACGGTGATGGAGAGAATATCGTCCGCCAAAAGCAGATTGCATGAAGCTTTTATGAGTCTACTGACAGGCTTTGAGGTACGTAAAATAATGTATGATGGTCCTGCACATGCTAGGTGTGCCCTGTGTAGATAGTAGCCCCTGAGACTCTGGTTGTTGTCGAGAACGATGACGAACAGAGGATCATATTCCCAGGTAATAACCATACTGCCTCTATGTGTAGTTGATGGAAGCTCCGGTGGCTAGCCGGACTAGCGAGTTTGCCCATTTACAACGGCAGTTGGATGCGGCAGACGCCGACGTCGAGCTTGTTAACAAAAGGCTTGACGAGGCACAGGGTAAGTGTCATTATCTCGTAAATGCCACAATAGGAAGAGCAGCATGATGCCAGTATCTTTAATATGTTGTGACTGCAGATGGAGTTGCCACTATTGAAGCCTTGCAGGCAGAACTTGCCCGAGCCAAGGAACAAGCGAGGTTGGGTAATGCGGCTGCTGTGAAGGCGGCCGAAGAGTAGCAAGCCAAGAAGGCCGTGCATGGCGAGACCCGAGACAAGATGGCCAAGATGTCTATAGAATTAAAATCCGCCTTCGACTGTTGACGGGTTCTTGAAAAAGAAAACCAAGCGAAGGCATCGGACCTTGAAAAGGCTGCTGCGACGAAAAAGGGTCTCTGCTCTGCTATGAGGGCAAAGAAGGAGGAACTGCAGGAAGCCGGGGATATTATAGCTGGGAAATCCTTTATGTTGCAGAGGAAATTCGGAGATCCACGGTATGCCCCTCTGGATCGGCTGTGGAGTTCGGAGGATGTGTATATGGATTTGGCGGCAAGCGATGCCGATGCGGCCAAGTACTTCCAAGGTCAGACAGATTGTGGAGTAGACCGGCTATTTTGGAGATAATTCCATTCTCCCGAGCGTCCACTTTCATTGACCGACCAATTAGCCGAATGGGCCGAACTAAACAGGTTGTCTGGACTCTCTATGAGGTCTGTTGTGGATCAGCTGTGGTCGGGAAGGTCAAAACCGAACAACTATTTCAGCTTGGTGCAGCAGGTCCTTGATGTGGTGCCGCGCATTGATGCGATGAGGAGGTCGGCATGCATAGAGGGCACACGGATGGCCTTTGCCCGTGTTAAGGCATATTGGGCGGAGATGGATGCTACCAATGTTGCAACGCGGGATTCGGCTATAGGTCAAAAGGCTGCCGAGCACTACTTTGAAGAAGTTCTTGAGGGTGCTCGTTTGATAGAGACCCAGTGCTCAAAAAAATTTATGTTTGAGTGATATGTAATCTCATTGTAAGCGAGATGCTTTTATAAATTTTTATAAGGCTATTTTTATACTTTTGCCTGAAAGTAATATGATGCCTCCTGGGCGGCCGTTTATGTATACATGTGTATAACCTGAAAGATTGCAGCCATCGGCTTCAACCCTCACACATATAATGCGGAGGTGCTCGCAAAAACATGCATTCACACTTAACTCAACGTCTTGGTCCTATTAATGAGGTGATAGCGGAGCGAGCGAGGCAACCAGACTATAATGCTTTAGCACTTTCACTTAGCCATAGGAGTTTGACAGTGGGACTACTAGATAGCCCCTGGTGGCTCCGCACTCTCCTGATATCGGGGTGCGTACATGCCTGGCCAAGAAACGTCCCTTCATTAAGGCGGAGGAATTCTAACATTCCCACAGGTCATCGAGTGGTTGACCAGTCTCACGCTATATCATGACAATCAGTTTTCGGCTTTCTCTACTGAGGTGCTCGTCCGGATGAACCAGGGCACAATCGCAGTAGTTCTCCTGGTGCTACCTTAGCCGGCAAGGCGGAACGTAAGGCACCAAAACACAGGAGCCGGGCAAACCCAACATTTGACAAAGACAATGATTCGGAGCTGATGCATATAGGGCCAAACTCGCGACGCCGAATACTCCCTAAGGTATTCGGTCTTTGTGGTATAAACCGGGCCTAAATAGTGGCCTTTGTAAGAAGCCCCGTGTGTCCATGTATGTGCATTGTTCTGGCGTGGCCACATGCCAAGACGTCAGCATCCTTCTCAACGATGGATATGTATCAACAAGAGACAGTAAAAAAGGTTTACGCAGGGTCTCAATCTAAAAAGAATCCTTGGAGCGGGTCCCTGCTGCACATCTGCGCCTGTGTCTCCGTTGTGCCATATCCTGGACGGGTGTAGCACGATGATCATCTGTAAAAGAGAGGAAGTTAAGTGAAAAAGTTATCGTGCAAAAGGATAGTTTTTAAAGAAACCATGTATAGTTCAAGATGATAAGAAATTGCCACTTGTCTGCGCGAAGTTGAGCCCCTTGTATTGACAAATAGGGGTGTGACCACTTATTTCCGTATAAATAGCGGCGCTGGACTTGATTAGTTGTATCTGAGGTCTTGATGACCTATTGGATGATTTCATTTGTCCGGGCGCCTTTAGTGTGTGGCGGCCAAGGCAGCCTCACTCGCTTCGGTGCACAGAGATCGCTTGATATTTCCATGCACTATAATGATGCCACGTGGACCGGGCATCTTGAGTGTGAGGGAGGCGTAGTGTGGTATTGCATTAAAGCGAGCGAAAGCTTCGCGTTCGAGCAGTGCTTGATAGCCACTTTGAAATGGAGCAATGTGGAAAGTTAAATGCTCGCGACGGAAGTTATCGGGGGAGCCGAATGTAACTTGTAGTAGGAGGGAGCCCGTACAACGAGCCCCTGGGCCTGGCGTTACTCCTTTAAAGGTAGTATTGCTATGGCGAATTTGTGTTGGGTCTAGCCCCATCCCGCGGATTTTATCCTGATATATTAGGTTTAGGCTACTGCCGCCGTCCATCAAGACCCTTGTGAAGTGATATCCGCCAATTACTGGGTCTAATACCAGGGCAGCCCATCCTGCGTGTCGGATACCTGCTGAGTAATCGCGATGGTCGAAAGTGATCGGTTGAGATGTCCAGTGGTAGGACTTCGTGGTGATAGGCACTTGGGTATACCTTCCTGGGAGTGCCGCATTGTTGTTTTCCTTGATTACGTGTAACACGTTTACTGTTTTGACTTCTGGTGAAAATTGCTTTTGTTCCCCCGTGTCTTGCTTGGGGGGCTCGTCCTCGTCTTCACTTGGTGTATCCTCCCCCTTGTGTACGGCGTTGAGCTTGCCGGAGTGCTTGAAGACCCAACATTCTCTGTGGGTATGATTAGCAGGTTTACTAGGGGTAGTATGAATTTGACATACTTGGTCCAGAATTTTATTGAGGCTGGATAGTTCGTCCCTGGTGCCTTTAGGGGGCGGCTTTTGACCTGGCCGAGAGCTTTTGAATCCGGCATTTACTGTCGTGCCCCTCGTGTTGTCTTCTTTATTCCAGCGTTTGTTATTGCTGTTGCATCGTGGTTTCCCGTTTCCATCTCTAACTTCAGATGTACAGGAGTCGCTGGTGCTGCATCTGGCTAGCCAGCTGTCCTCCCCTGCGCAAAAGCGGATCATGAGGTTTGTTAGTGCGGCCATCGTTCTCGGCTTATTTTGGCCGAGGTGTCTGGCGAGCCATTCGTCACGGACGCTATGCTTGAAAGCTGCTAAGGCTTCGGCGTCCGGACAGTCGAGAATCTGGTTCTTTTTAATAAGAAACATGTTCCAAAGCTCTCGGGCTGACTCTCCGGGCTGTTGAGTTATATGACTCAAATCGTCCGCATCCGGAGGTCGGACATATGTCCCTTGAAAATTTGCCCGAAAAGCGTCTTCGAGCTCTTCCCAACTTCCAATGGAGCTTTCGGGGAGGCCTTTGAGCCAGTGACAAGCTGGACCTTTGGGCTTGAGGGGTAGGTATTGATGGCGTGGAGATCATCTCCTCGAGCCATATGGATATGAAGGATGTAGTCCTCAATCCAGACCCCAGGGTCTGTTTTTCCGCCGTATGCCTCTATGTTTACGGGCTTGAATCCCTCTGGAAATTCGTGGTCCAGCACATCATCGGTGAAACATAGGGGGTGTGCGGCACCCCTGTAGCTGGGTGTACCGCATTGTTCGGATGCTTGTTGTGTTGCATTGTATGCTGGGGCGCGCTTGTGTGGTCCATAGATGGGTCTGGTTGCGCCGTCCTTTGGGTGCGAGCCCTCGCATGGGTCGCGTATTGTATTGTGAGTGGCGTTGTATGCCACTCTGTGTTGGTAGAGGGGTCGTCTATCCGGCCAGGTGGCTGCTTTGATATTTGGTTGTGGGGGTTCTGAGGCCTCCTCATCGAATTCGGGTAGCAGCTTCCGCTTTGGGTAGTTTTTGGAGGGGCGATTGTCGTCGTACCTTGCTGCAGTGCTAAATATTGTACTCCATCTGAATTGGAGTGTATCTTGCACGGCCTTGAGCCTTTGTTTCTGCCTTTTCAGGCTCCTCGCGGTGGCAACAAGCCTTTTACGGGCAATCTGTTGCTCTGGGTGTTTGTTCGGCGTTATGTCGTCCAGACCATTATCCTTGATAGGATTTGTTTGTTTGGTTTGATTATCCGGATTGCCGTTGTCTGGCAGCTGTTCGCCCTGCTCCAGCATTGGGTCTATGTGATCGCTATTTCTGTCGAGGCGGGATTTGGGGCGGCGCTTGCATCGCCGCTTTGACTGCTTTTCGAGGGAACAAGCCTTCGGTGCGTCCTTCCGCTCCTCGTCGTCATCTTTTGGTGCGTCCACCATGTATGCGTCATATGAAGAGGTGGCGTTCCAAGGCCCAATAGGCGCTGGTTCTTCATTGTCTCCTTCATCAGTGTCCATACCGTCGATGTCTTCAGAGTCGAAGTCGAGCATGTCGGTTAAATCGTCGACAGTGGCTACAAAGTGGGTGGTGGGTGGGCTTTGAATTTCTTCATCGTCCGCATCCCAATATCGCTGACCGTAGTCCGGCCAGGGCTCTCCTGATAAAGGGAGAGACTTTAGTGATTTTATAATATCACCAAAGGGCGAGTGCTGAAAGATGTCCGCGGCAGTAAACTCCATGATCGGCGCCCAATCGGATTCGATTGGAAGAGGCACGAAAGGTTTGGAGTCCGGAGAGGAGTCTGACTCCTTGGAATCATGAGTCTCGCGGAGTGCGGGGCTGGTGTTCGGCACAATCGCCGTTGGGATCGCAGCCCCCGAGGCGGCGTCCAACCACCTATCCTCGATCGGTGCGGTTGGCTCCGAATTAAGGGTTGAAGCCGATGCGGGTGCGGCCTCTAGGGCACTGTTCGGCGGCAGAGCTAGATCATGCTCGTCGGGACAGTGCAGCGCGCTCAGCAGTGGCTCGAATCCGTTGAAGATCAAGTCCCCAAGGATGTCAGTCGTGTAGTTTAAACTTCCAAATCTGACCTGACGACCAGGGGCGTAGCTTTCGATCTGCTCCAGACGGCCAAGCGAATTGGCCCGCAGTGCGAAGCCGCCGAAGACGAAGATCTGTCCGGGGAGGAAGGTCTCACCCTGGACTGCATCGCTATCAATGATCGTAGGAGCCATCGAGCCTGACGACGACAACACAGAGGAACTCTCAATGAAAGCACCAATGTCGGTGTCAAAACTGGCGGATCACGGGTAGGGGGTCCCGAACTGTGCGTCTAGGCCGGATGGTAATAGGAGGCAAGGGACACGAAGTTTTACCCAGGTTCGGGCCCTCTCGATGGAGGTAAAACCCTACGTCCTGCTTGATTAATATTGATGGTATGGGTATTACAAGAGTAGATCTACCATGAGATCGAAGAGGCTAAACCCTAGAAGCTAGCCTATGGTATGATTGTTGATGTGTATGTTGTTCTACGGACTAAAACCCTCCGGTTTATATAGACACCAGAGAGGGTTAGGGTTAGACAAAGTCGGTTACAATGGTAGGAGATCTTCATATCCGTATCGCCAAGCTTGCCTTCCACGCCAAGGAAAGTCCCTTCCGGACATGGGACGGAGTCTTCAATCTTGTATCTTCATAGTCCAGGAGTCCGGCTGAAGGTATAGTCCGGCTATCCGAACACCCCCTAATCCAGGACTCCCTCACCCGACAATGAAGAAATATCATAACTTAGTGCCGGAAATGGCAAGAGTTGGAATACAATTATGGCAAGTTACATACGGGGTGTTACATATTCAGAGCCGAAATCAAGCATGTTGGTTGAGTCCTCGACAGTGGCTATTAAGTGGGTGGTGGGTGGGGAACGAATTTCGTCGTCCGCTTCCCACTCAAGCCGGACATAGTTCGTCCAAGGGTCTCCTGACAAGGAGAGAGACCTCAATGAATTTAGCACGTCGCCCAAGGGCGAGTGTTGAAAGATATCCGCGGAGGTAAACTCCATGATCGGTGCCCAATCAGATTCGAGAGGCACGGACGCAAGCGGTTCGGAGCCTGTGGCCGGGGACAAATCTAAGGGTCCGATGACACAGGTCTCATAGGAGGTGAAGTCAGTATTCGGTTCTGTCACCGCTGAGTGTGCGGCCTCCGTGGCGGGGTCCAACCACCCGTCCTCGGACGGCATGATCTGCTCCGGATGGAGGGCCGGAGTAGCCGCAGGTGTGATCTCCCGAACACCATCCGACGGCAGGGCTAAGTCATGCTCGTCGTGACTGTGCGGCGTACCTGACATGGGCTCGAATCCGTCGAAGATCATGTCTCCGCGGATGTCGGCAGTATAGTCCAAGCTTCCAAACCTGACCTGGTGTCCAGGGGCGTAGCTCTTGATCTGCTCCAGATAGCCAAGCGAGTTGGCCTGCAATACGAAGCCGCCGAATACGAAGATCTATCCGGGGAGGAAAACCTCACCCTGGATCGCATCGTTACCGATGATCGAAGGAGCCATCAAGCATTTATCGTGACGGCATAGTGGAACTCTCAATGAAAGCACCAATGTCGGTGTCAAAACCGGTGGATCTCGGGTAGGGGGTCCCGAACTGTGCGTCTAAGGCTGATGGTAACAGGAGGCAGGGGACATAATGTTTACCCATGTTCGGGCCCTGTCGATGGAGGTAATACCCTACTCCCTGCTTGATTGATCTTGATGATATGAGTATTACAAGAGTTGATATACCACGAGATCGTAGAGGCTAAACCCTAGATGCTAGCCTGTGATTATGATTGTTCTTGTCCTACGAACTAAACCCTCCGGTTTATATAGACACCGGAGGGGGCTAGGGTTACATAGAGTCGGTTATAGAGAAGGAGATCTACATATCCGAATCGCCAAGCTTGCCTTCCACGCAAAGGAGAGTCCCACCCGGACACGGTACGAAGTCTTCAATCTTGTATCTTCATAGTCCAACAGTCCGGCCAAAGTATATAGTCCGGCTGTCTGAGGACCCCTTAATCCAGGACTCCCTCGGCTAGTCCTATTTATAGTGGCCTTTGTCCTCTTCCCAAATATTGAGCGGAAAGGGATCCCACAACAGCCAATTTTGAAGGGAGACAACTAGTACAAGCTATACTGACAAAAGTAGTCTTCGCCTGCCAAAGGCTCTGGTGGTGACGCCGTCTTGGGCTCCACGGTGACCTCCGTCCTGCCGTCCTGCTGGTCTTGGTCTTGTTGCACCGATATGGAAACCTTTGCCTGATGCCTCGGAACTCCTCGTCCGCGCTTGCCTCCTTAGTACCAAAGAGGAAATGAGGACACTGCGCGTGCTGGCGCCCGCCTGGTGCCCGCGTGGCTCCGTTCGTCATGGGTTACGTCACAGAAACCTCGTGAGGTGTCACGTGCCTTGATCTCTCTGCCCCTCGCGAGCCAGCCTGGTGAGGTCGTCCCGAGGAGGTCTTGCATCGTCCGCCTCGCGAGGCTTGGCCCCTCGTGAGGGTCTTGAGTGTTTGCTGGTGAAGATAGGTCGTACAGGGCCGCTGAAGGAGCCACGCCGTGGGCCGCAGGCAGGCAAGTCTGGGGACCCTCGTTCCCAGAACACCGACAGTGGTCGTCCCGCCGCATGGCGGGGTGAAGTGACGAGGCCTGCTGCTTGTTTGCCGTCGGGCCGGTAGCGGCGTTGGCAATAGGGGACCGAGAACAACGGGGAGGCCTGCCGACAGGGGCCATCTGGGCGACACGGGCGGCGAGGCTGGCCCGGCGCTCGGTGCGCGTCCAACATGGATGTGGTGGAGCGATGGGACGCGGATCAGCGGAAGGAAAGCTTCAGCGCACCCCTACCTGGCATGCAAAATGTCGGATTTCGGGTTCCGGCAAAACCCTTGAGGTTCGAACACTGGGGTGCGCATGAAGATCTCTCCCCCTCTAGCCCTCGCCCTCACCGCAATCTCAAGTCTTAGCACGTCGAACCCGCAGAACAAAGGGACACAAGATTTATACTGGTTCGGGCCACCGATGTGGTGTAATACCCTACTCCAGTGTGATGTGGTGGATTGCCTCTGGGACTGAGGATGAACAACTACAAGGGAAGAACAGCCTCCTGAGGAGAGGTGCTCTTGTGTTTGGTGAGTTGGTGTGGTCGAGGATCGTTTCTTCGTCCCCCGCTACTGTGGTGGCTAGTTCTATTTATAGAGGCCTTGGTCCTCTTCCCAAATATTGAGCAAGAAGGGATCCCACAATAGCCAAGTTTGAAGGGGGACAACTAGTACAAGTTATCCTAACAAAAGTAGTCTTCGCCTGCCAAAGGCTCTGGTGGTGACGCCGTCTTGGGCTCCACGGTGACCTACGTCCTGTCGTCCTGCTGGTCTTGGTCTTGTTGCACCAATATGGAAACCTTTGCTTGATGCCTCAGGACCCCTCGCATGCGCTTGCCTCTTTAGCACCAAAGAGGAAACAAGGACACTGCGCGCGCTGGCGCCCGCCTGGCCTTGGTCGTCGTGGCTTACGTCACGGGGACCTCGCGAGGTGCCCCTTGCCTTGATCTCTCCGCCCCTCGTGAGCCAGCCTAGCGAGGCTGTCCCCAAGGAGATCTTGCATCATCCGCCTCGCAAGGCTTGGCCCCTCTCGAGGGTCTTGAGTGCTTGCTGGTGAAGATGAGTCGTACGGGGCCGCTGGTGGAGCCACATCGTGGGCCGCAGGCAGGCAAGTCTGGGGACCCCTGATACGTCTCCAATGTATCTATAATTTTTGATTGCTCCATGCTATATTATCTACTGTTTTGGACTATATTGGGCTTTATTTTCCACTTTTATATTATTTTTGGGACTAACCTATTAACCGGAGGCCCGGCCCAGAATTGCTGTTTTTTGCCTATTTCAGTGTTTCGAAGAAACGGAATATCAAACGGAGTCCAAACGGAATAAAACCTTTAGGAACGTGATTTTCTCACCGAACATGATCCAGGAGACTTGGACCCTGCTCCAAGGAACAAAAGAGGTGGTCACGAGGGTGGGGGCGCCCCCCCTAGGGCGCGCCCCCTGCCTCATGGGCCCCTCGTTGCTCCTCCTGCGTACTCCTTCCTCCTATATATACACACATACCCACAAACGATCAGAACGGGAGCCAAAAACCTAATTCCACCACCGCAACTATCTGTATCCACGAGATCCCATCTTGGGGCCTGTTCCGGAGCTCCGCCGGAAGAGGGCCGTCATCACGGAGGGCTTCTACATCATCATAGCCTCTCCGATGAAGTGTGAGTAGTTTACTCAGACCTTCGGGTCCATAGTTAGTAGCTAGATGGCTTCTTCTCTCTCTTTGAATCTCAATACAAAGTTCTCCCCCTCTCTTGTGGAGATCTATTCGATGTAATCTTCTTTTTGCGGTGTGTTTGTTGAGACGGATGAATTGTGGGTTTATAATCAAGTCTATCTATGAATAATATTTGAATCTTCTCTGAATTCTTTTATGTATGATTGGTTATCTTTGCAAGTCTCTTCGAATTATCCGTTTGGTTTGGCCAACTATATTGGTAGTTCTTGCCATGGGAGAAGTGCTTAGCTTTGGGTTCAATCTTGCGGTGTCCTTACCTAGTGACAGAAGGGGCAGCAAGGCACGTATTGCATCGTTGCCATCGAGGATAACAAGATGGGGTTTATTTCATATTGCATGAATTTATCTCTCTACATCATGTCATCTTGCTTAAGGCGTTGCTCTGTTTTTAACTTAATACTCTAGATGCATTTTGGATAGCGGTCGATGAGTGGAGTAATAGTAGTAGATGCAGAATCGTTTTGGTCTAGTTGTCACGGACGTGATGCCTATATACATGATCATGCCTAGATATTCTCATAACTATGCTCAATTCTGTCAATTGCTCAACAGTAATTTGTTCACCCACCGTAGAATACTTATGCTCTTGAGAGAAGCCACTAGTGAAACCTATGGCCCCTGGGTCTATTCTCATCATATCAATCTCCATCACTTTAATCTTGTTTTGCTTTTTACTTTGCTTTTACTTTTTACTTTGCATCTTTATACCAAAAATACCAAAAATATTATATCTATCATATCTCACTCTCATAAGTGACCGTGAAGGGATTGACAACCCCTAATCGCGTTGGTTGCGAGTAGCTATCGTTTTGTGCAGGTACAAGGGACTTGAGCATGGCCTCCTACTAGATTGATACCTTGGTTCTCAAAACTGAGGGAAATACTTACGCTACTCTGCTGCATCATCCCTTCCTCTTCGGGGAAAACCAACGCAAGCTCAAGACATAGCAAGAAGGATTTCTGGCACCGTTGCCGGGGAGTCTACGCAAAAATTCAACATACCAAGTACCCATCGCAATCCCTATCTCTCGCATTACATTATTTGCCATTTGCCTCTCGTTTTACTCTCCCCCCAATTCACCCTTGCTGTTTTATTCGCCCTCTCTCTCTCTCTATCCTCCCTCTCTATTTTCCTCCTTTTGCCCGCTTGCTTTTTGTTTGCCCGTGTGTTAGATTGCTTGTTTGTTGCGATGGCTCAAGATACTACTAAATTGTGTGACTTCACCAATACCAATAATAATTATTTCCTTAGCACTCCGATTGCTCCTCTTACCGATGCTGAATCTTGTGAAATTAATACTGCTTTGTTGAATCTTGTTATGAAAGATCAATTCGCCGGCCTTCCTAGTGAAGATGTTGCTACTCATCTGAATAGCTTCGTTGATTTATGTGATATGCAAAAGAAAAAATATGTCAATAATGATGTTGTTAAATTGAAGCTATTTCCTTTTTCGCTTAGAGATCGTGCTAAAGCTTGGTTTTCGTCTTTGCCTAAGAATAGTATTGATTCATGGAACAAGTGCAAAGATGATTTTATCTCTAAGTATTTTCCTCCCGCTAAGATCATCTCTCTTAGAAACGATATTATGAACTTTAAACAACTTGATCACGAACATGTTGCACAAGCTTGGGAGAGAATGAAATTAATGATATGTAATTGCCCTACTCATGGTTTGAATTTGTGGATGATCATACAAAATTTTTATGCCGGATTGAATTTTGCTTCTAGAAATCTTTTAGATTCGGCCGCGGGAGGCACCTTTATGGAAATCACTTTAGGAGATGCTACTAAACTCCTAGATAATATTATGGTTAATTATTCTCAATGGCATACTGAAATATCTTCTAATAAAAAAGTGCATGCGATAGAAGAAATCAATGTGTTGAGTGGAAAGATGGATGAACTTATGAAATTATTTGCTACTAAGATTGTTTCTTCTGATCCTAATGATATGCCTTTGTCTACTTTGATTGAGAATAACAATGAATCTATGGATGTGAATTTTGTTGGTAGGAATAATTTTGGTAACAACGCTTATAGAGGGAATTTTAATCCTAGGCCATATCCTAGTAATCCTTCTAATAATTATGGGAATTCCTACAACAACTCTTGTGGAAATTATAATAAGATGCCCTCTGAATTTGAGAATAGTGTTAAAGAGTTTATCAATTCACAAAAGAATTTTAATGCTTTGCTTGAAGAAAAATTGCTTAAAGTGATGATTTGGCTAGAAACGTTGATAGAATTTCTCTTGAGATTGATTCTTTAAAGCTTAGATCTATTCCTCCTAAACATGATATCAATGAGTCTCTCAAAGCCATGAGAATTTCCATTGATGAGTGCAAGGAAAGAACCGCTAGGATGTGTGCTTCCAAAGATGCCTTTATTAAAGTGTGTTCCTCCAATTCCTATGAAAATCAAGATGAAGATCTAAAAGTTATTGATGTGTCCCCTATTAAATCTTTGTTTTGCAATATTAATATTGATGAAACTGAATATGATCTTCCTTTACCTAGAAGGCGTTCTAAAAATTCGGAGTATTTAGATCTTAATGATGAAATTGATGAAAGTGGAATTGAAAGAAATAAAAATCTAGATGTTGCTAAACCCACTATATTGGATTTCAAGGAATTTAATTATGAAAGTTGCTCTTTAATTGATTGTATTTCCTTGTTGCAATCCATGCTAAATTTTCCACATGCTTATAGTCAAAATAAAGCCTTCACCGAACATATTGTTGATGCCTTGATGCAATCTTATGAAGAAAAACTTGAGTTGAAAGTTTCTATCCCTAGAAAACTCTATGATGAGTGGGAACCAACTATTAAAATTAAAATTAAAGATCATGAGTTTTATGCTTTGTGTGATTTGGGTGCTAGTGTCTCCACTATTCCCAAAACTTTGTGTGATTTGCTAGATTTCCGCAATTTTGATGATTGCTCTCTAAACTTGCATCTTGCGGATTCCACTATTAAGAAACCTATGGGAAGTATTAATGATGTTCTTATTGTTGAAAATAGGAATTATGTGCCCGTATATTTCATTGTTCTTGATATAGATTGCAATCCTTCTTGCCCTATTATTCTTGGTAGACCTTTCCTTAGAACGGTTGGTGCGATTCTTGATACGAAGGAAGGGAATATTAGATTTCAATTTCCATTAAAAAAGGGCATGGAACACTTCCCTAGAAAGAAAAAAAATTACCATATGAAACTATCATGAGAACCACTTATGGATTGCCTACCAAAGATGGCAATACCTAGATCTATCCTCGCTTTTATGCCTAGCTAGGGGCGTTAAACAATAACGCTTGTTGGGAGGCAACCCAATTTTATTTTTATTCCTTGATTTTTTTTCTCCTGCTTAGTAATAAATAAATTATTTAGCCTCTGTTTTGGTTGTGTTTTTTATGTTTAATTAGTGTTTGTGCCAAGTAGAACCGTTGAGAGGACTTGGGGAAAGTCTTGTTGAACTTGCTGTAAAAAACAGAAACTTTAGCACTCACGAGAACTGCTGTCATTTTTATTTGAAGAGTTATATTCAGTTAATTCTTTTTGAAGATGATTAATAGATAAATTACTCACGTCCATCAATTTATTTTAGTATTTTTGGGGTTCCAGATCTTGCGCTAGCTACAGATTACTACAGACTGTTCTGTTTTTGACAGATTCTGTTTTTCGTGTGTTGTTTGCTTATTTTGATGAATCTATGGTTAGTAAAATAGTTTATAATCCATAGAGAAGTTGGAATACAGTAGTTTTAAGACCAATATAAATAAATAATGAGTTCATTACAGTAACTTGAAGAGGTCTTTTGTTTTCTTTCGCTAGCGGAGCTCACGAGTTTTCTATTTTGAGTTTTGTGTTGTGAAGTTTCCAAGTTTTGGGTGAATTCTTTTGATGGATCATGGAACAAGGAGTGGCAAGAGCCTAAGCTTGAGTATGCCCATGCCACCCCCAAGATAATCCAAGGACACCAAAAAGTCAAAGCTTGGGGATGCCCCGGAAGGCATCCCCTCTTTCGTCCACTTCCATTGGTAATTTACTTGGAGCTATATTTTTATTCACCAACATGATATGTGTTTTGCTTGGAGCGTCTTGCATTATTTGTGTCTTTGTGTATTAGTATGACACAATCATCCTTGCTGTACACACCTTTTTAGAGAGCCATACATCAATTAAAATTTGATAGAATACTCTATGTGCTTCACTTATATCTTTTGAGCTAAGTAGTTTTGCTCTATGTGCTTCACTTATATCTTTTGAGCTAGATAATTTTGCTCTATGTGCTTCACTTATATCTTTTGAGCGTTATAATTTTGCTCTATGTGCTTCACTTAGATCTTTTAGAGCACGGTGGTGGATTTGTTTTAAAGAAAGTATTGATCTCTCATGCTTCACTTAAATTATTTTGAGAGTCTCTTAATAGCATGGTAATTTGCTTAATAATAATATGCTTGGTATTCAAGATTTGTGAAACTTTCTTTTGATTGTGTTGAATACTAAGAAAAGATTGAAGCTTGATAATTGTTTTGAGATATGGAGGTGATAATATTAAAGTCATGCTAGTTGAGTAGTTGCGAATTTAAAGAATACTTGTGTAAAAGTTTGTGATTCCCGTAGCATGCACGTATGGTGAACCGTTATGTTATGAAGTCGGAGCATGATTTATTTATTGATTGTCTTCCTTATGAGTGGCGGTCGGGGATGAGCGATGGTCTTTTCCTACCAATCTATCCCCCTAGGAGCATGCACGTAATACTTTGCTTTGATAACTTCTAGATTTTTGCAATAAGTATATGAGTTCTTTATGACTAATGTTGAGTCCATGGATTATACGCACTCTCACCCTTCCACCTTTGCTAGCATCTCTAATACGGCGCACTTTTCGCCGGTATCATACACCTACCATATACCTTCCTCAAAACAGCCACCATACCTACCTATTATGGCATTTCCATAGCCATTCCGAGATATATTGCCATGCAACTTTCCACCATCTAGTTCATCATGACACATTCATCATTGTCATATTGCATATCCCGGTACACCGCCGGAGGCATTCATATAGAGTCATATTTTGTTCTAAGTATTGAGTTGTAAGAAAAATAAAAGTGTGATGATCATCATTATTAGAGCATTGTCCCAGTGAGGAAAGAATGATGGAGACTATGATTCCCCCATAAGTCGGGATGAGACTCCGGACGAAAAATAAAAAAAAATAAAAGAGGCCAAAGAAGCCCAAATAAAAAGAGGCCATAAAAAATAGAAAAGGCCCAAACAAAAAATATATAAATAAAAAATGAGAGGAAAAGAGAGAAGGGACAATGTTACTATCCTTTTACCACACTTGTGCTTCAAAGTAGCACCATGATCTTCATAGTAGAGAGTCTCTCATGTTATCACTTTCATATACTAGTGGGAATTTTTCATTATAGAACTTGGCTTGTATATTCCAATGATGGGCTTCCTCAAATTGCCCTAGGTCTTCATGAGCAAGCAAGTTGGATGCACACCCACTTAGTTTCTTTTTGAGCTTTCATATACTTATAGCTCTAGTGCATCCGTTGCATGGCAATACCTACTCACTCACATTGATATCTATTGATGGGCATCTCCATAGCCTGTTGATACGCCTAGTTGATGTGAGACTATCTTCTACTTTTTTGTCTTCTCCACAACCACCATTCTATTCCACCTATAGTGCTATATCCATGGCTCACGCTCATGTATTGCGTGAAGATTGAAAAAGTTTTGAAAAAGTTAGAGTATGAAACAATTGCTTCGCTTGTCATCGGGGTTGTGCATGATTTAAATATTTTGTGTGGTGAAGATAGAGCATAGCCAGACTATATGATTTTGTAGGGATAACTTTCTTTGTCCATGTTATTTTGAGAAGACATAAGCTTTATTAGTATGCTTGAAGTATTATTATTTTTTATGTCAATATAAACTTTTGTCTTGAATCTTTCTAATCTGAATATTCATACCACAATTAAGAAGATTTGCATTGAAATTATGCCAAGTAGCACTCCGCATCAAAAATTCTCTTTTTATCATTTACCTACTCGAGGACGAGCATGAATTAAGCTTGGGGATGCCTGATACGTCTCCAACGTATCTATAATTTTTGATTGCTCAATGCTATATTATCTACTATTTTGGACTATATTGGGCTTTATTTTCCACTTTTATATTATTTTTGGGACTAACCTATTAACCGGAGCCCCACCCAGAATTGTTGTTTTTTTCCTATTTCAGTGTTTCAAAGAAACGGAATATCAAACGGAGTCCAAACGGAATAAAACCTTCGGGAACGTGATTTTCTCACCGAATGTGATCCAGGAGACTTGGACCCTGCTCCAAGGAACAAAAGAGGTGGTCACGAGGGTGGGGGGCGCCCCCCCTAGGGCGCGCCCCCTGCCTCGTGGGCCCCTCGTTGCTCCTCCGGCATACTCCTTCCTCCTATATATACACACGTACCCCCAAACGATCAGAACGGGAGCCAAAAACCTAATTCCACCGCCGCAACTTTCTGTATCCACGAGATCCCATCTTGGGGCCTGTTCCAGAGCTCCGCCGGAAGAGGGCCGTCATCATGGAGGGCTTCTACATCATCATAGCCTCTCCGATGAAGTGTGAGTAGTTTACCTCAGACCTTCGGGTCCATAGTTAGTAGCTAGATGGCTTCTTCTCTCTCTTTGAATCTCAATACAAAGATCTCCCCCTCTCTTGTGGAGATCTATTCGATGTAATCTTCTTTTTGCGGTGTGTTTGTTGAGACCGATGAATTGTGGGTTTATGATCAAGTCTATCTATGAATAATATTTGAATCTTCTCTGAATTCTTTTATGTGTGATTGGTTATCTTTGCAAGTCTCTTCGAATTATCTGTTTGGTTTGGCCAACTAGATTGGTAGTTCTTGCCATGGGAGAAGTGCTTAGCTTTGGGTTCGATCTTGCGGTGTCCTTACCCAGTGACAGAAGGGGCAGCAAGGCACGTATTGCATCATTGCCATCGAGGATAACAAGATGGGGTTTATTTCATATTGCATGAATTTATCTCTCTACATCATGTCATCTTGCTTAAGGCGTTACTCTGTTTTTAACTTAATACTCTAGATGCATGTTGGATAGCGGTCGATGAGTGGAGTAATAGTAGTAGATGCAGAATCGTTTCAGTCTACTTGTCACGGATGTGATGCCTATATACATGATCATGCCTAGATATTCTCATAACTATGCTCAATTCTGTCAATTGCTCAACAGTAATTTGTTCACCCACCGTAGAATACTTATGCTCTTGAGAGAAGCCACTAGTGAAACCTATGGCCCCCGGGTCTATTTTCATCATATCAATCTCCATCACTTTAATCTTGTTTTGCTTTTTACTTTGCTTTTACTTTTTACTTTGCATCTTTATACCAAAAATACCAAAAATATTATATCTATCAGATCTCACTCTCGTAAGTGACCGTGAAGGGATTGAAAACCCCTAATCACGTTGGTTGCGAGTAGCTATCGTTTTGTGCGGGTACGAGGGACTTGAGCGTGGCCTCCTACTAGATTGATACCTTGGTTCTCAAAAACTGAGGGAAATACTTACACTACTCTGCTGCATCATCCCTTCCTCTTCGGGGAAAACCAACGCAAGCTCAAGACGTAGCAACCCCCGTTCCCAGAACGCCGACAGTTTTTCCCTTGAAGAGGAAAGGGTGATGCAGCAAAGTAGAGATAAGTATTTCCCTCGGTCAGAGAACCAAGGTATCAATCCAGTAGGAGGTACAAGCAAGTCCACAATCTATGCACCTGCACAAACAATCAAACACTTGCACCCAACGCGATAAAGGGGTTGTCAATCCCTTCATGGTTAATTGCAAAGGAGATCTGATAGAGATAGATAAAACTAAACAAAAGATAAAATATATTTTTTGGGTTTTTTGGTTTATAGATCTGAAAACAAAAGATTACAAAATAGTAGATCGGAAACAAATATGCTGAAAAATAGACCTAGGGGCCATAGGTTTCACCAGAGGCTTCTCTCACAAAGGCAAATAATACGGTGGGTGAACAAATTACTATCGAGTAATTGATAGAAAAGCGCAAAGCTATGATGATATCCAAGGCAATGATTATGCATATAGGCTGATACGTCCCCACCTTTTCTAATTTATGAAGTATTCATGCCAATATATTATCATTCTTGGACGTTTTACAATCATTTTATAGCAACTTTATATCATTTTTGTCACTAACCTATTGACCCAATGCCCAGTGCCAATTGTTGTTTTTTACTTGTTTTTTACATCAGAGAAAATCAATATCAAACACAGTCCAAACACCATGAAACTTTTTATGGATGTTTTATGGGCCAAAAGACTCCCAATGGGCCAAAGAAGCACCTGGGGGGTGCCCCGAGGGGGGCACCACCCACCAGGGTGCGCTAGGGCACCTTGGCGCGCCCAGGTGGGTTGTGCCCACCTCGGTGGCCTCCCGTACCCCCTCTTTGCACAATAAATTCCCAGATATTCTGAAACCCCTCGGGTTAACCTAGATTAGAAGTTCGGCCGCTGCAGGGCTCTGTAGCCACCTAAAACCAATCTAGACCCGTTCCGGCACCCTGACGGAGGGGGGGGGAATCATCTCCGGTGGCCATCTTCATCATCCCGGCGGCCACCACGATGAGGAGGGAGTAGTCCACCCTCGGGGTTGAGGACTTGTACTAGTAGCTATGTGTTTAATCTCTCTCTCTCTCTCTCTCTCATGATCTATATCATGGGCTTTGTTAATATAGATGGATCGTATGGTGTTTCTCCCCTCTATACTCTTGTTGTGATGAATTGAATCTTTACCCTTTGAAGTTTTGTCATATCGGATTGAATGTTCAGATTTAACAACACTTGAAGTATGTCTTGCGGTATGAATACTTGAGGTGACAATGGGGTATCTTGTTGATTCACTTGATATACGTTATGGCACTCAACTTACGGATTCCCGCGGTGATACTAGGGCAATCTATGCATAGGGGTTGATGCATGTTTTTATTATATTTTCTCTGATAGAAACTTTGGGGTCTCTTTGTAGTTATTTGCGTGGATTGAGTATTATGAATATGCTTTGGTGTTATTCTAGTACGAACTCTAGGATAGATCGAACGGAAAAATAGCTTTGCGTTATTTTAATACGAACTCTTGAATAGATCGAGCGGAAAGAATAGCTTTGAGGTGGTTTCGTACCCTACAAACAATTCCTATCTTTTGTTCTCCGCTAATAGGAACTCGGGAGTGATTCTTCGTTGCACTCTGAGGGAAAATCATATGATCCAACTATGTTAGCACTAGTGAAAGTACGGACACTAGGCCTTGTTTTTAAGCATTGCAATGTCGTTTTTGTGCCCATTTACTATTTTCTACCTTGATGTTTATATTTATTCAGATTATAAAAATATATTTCTACCATCAATTTTACACTTTTATCACCATCTCTTCGCTGAACTAGTGCACTTATACAATTTCCATTGTATTGGGTGTGTTGGGGACACAAGAGATTTCTTGTATTTGGTTGTAGGGTCGTTTGAGAGAGACCATCTTCATCCTACACCTCTCACGGATTGATAAACCTTAGGTCATCCACTTGAGGGAAAATTGCTACTGTCCTACAAAACTCTGCGCTTGGAGGCCCAACACATGTCTACAAGAATAAAGTTGTGTAGTAGACATCAAGCTCTTTTCTGGCGCTGTTGCCGGGGAGGTGAGTGCTTGAAGGTATATCTTTAGATCTTGCAATTGAATCTTTTAGTTTCTTGTTTTATCACTAGTTTGGTTCATAAAAGAAAACTACATAAAAATGGAATTTAGGTTGCTTCATATTATTGATCATCTTTATAATATCTTTCTTGAAAATGATGGTTTGGAAAATTGTGCTCAATTGTTAGAAGAAGTCAATAAAATGCTTGGCACAAAATATTTGATTGATGAGCATGATTGCAATGTTGTTAGTATAAATTCTTTGAATATCCAAAATGCTAATGATTATTGCACTAGTCATGAGAAAAATGTTTCTTATAATCATGTCAATTTTTGTGGAGTGAATTGGGAGTGCTTTTGCACACCAAAAAGGGAAGATAGATTTCGTAATAAGCATAAATACTTAGAAAAGAAAAGGTTGCAAGAGAGGCTAGATGATTGTGATGAAAGATTTAATTTTTTCACCATCCTTGTGAACTTTGCAATGAACATGGTCATTTAAATCTCCAATGCAGATTGTTTCATGATCAAATCGTGTCTAGAAATTGTGATAACTTGATTACCCTTGAGCATCATAAAGAGCTTAGTCTTCTTTTGGGGTATGAGGAAATGAAACGTATAACTGAGGGTATTCCAAAAAATTAATCTTGAGAGATTTCTTGATTTTGATCTAGAGGAAATATATATGTTTTGTACGGTAAATTGCATTGAGAATCCTTATATTGCCAACTATATAAAGACAAGAAAACAAATAGAATATGAAGAGAGTACTAATGAAAGGGAAAATATTTCCCAATACCCTCCTAGTGTTTATTATGATGAATCAGGTAACGAGGAGGAGCTTCCTATCCAATCAATCTCTTCAACAAGAAGCTTGAAAAAATAATTAAACCCACACATGTTGTGGTGAAGAAGAATAAGAAAATAAGAAAGAATAGAGGTAAAAATGCATCTCCCCCAAATAATGTTGCCCCCATCACCATTGTGCCTCATGAAAGTGAATCAAATATGTTGATGGAGGATGATGATTTTGCTATGCCTATTGCTTGTTGTGATGATTATGACTGGGAAGACAACGATATCCCTTATGAAATTTAAAATCCTTTTAGCACTTGCTTGGAAGAATATGATAATAATGTTTGCTATACTATTGGTGCCATTCATGCTATTGATAAGAATGATTGTGATGATATGCAAAACCACAAGCTTGGGGATGCTATGTTTAATGAGTATGATATGTTTAAAGATTTATTTGCTGGAAATAATGCTTGTCCTAAGCTTGGGGATTCTTTGCTTAATGAAAATTATCCTTTGATTCCTTCTACTTTCGATGAGAAAATTTATTATGATGATAGCATGCCTCCTATTTATGATGATTACATCGATGAAAGTGGGTTTGAAAGAGTGTCAACTCTAGGTAGTAGTGATCCCACTATTTTGGAGGGTGTTGAATCTTATTACAATATTGATGAAAGTGGGTTTGGAGAGGTCATGACTTTATTTAGTGATACATCCACTATTTGGGAAGAGGTTTCAATTGACCATGACAATAAAGTTGCTATTTATGATGATTATTATGATGACATGCATGCAATAAAGAGTAATAAGTTTTATATGCTTGTGCATCATGAAAAGAGTTTTGTATGTGATATTTATATTGTTAAATCCATTCATGATGCCTATGAAAATTATTATGAGAAAGGAACTTATGCCCTTACATATCTCAATAATAGCAAGTTTCTTCTCTATGTGTTGATTGTTTTGAAGTTACACTTGTTTTGCCTTCCTATGCTAGTTGATTCTTGTTTCCATAAGTTGCTTGCTCACAAAATCCCTATGCATAGGAAGTTGGTTAGACCTAAATGTGCTAGTCTTATGCTTCATGATGCTCTCTTCATGTATCAATTCTTATCCTTTATGCGAGCATCATTGAAATAATCATGCCTAGCTAAAAGGCATTAAAGAAAAGCCCTTGTTGGGAGACAACCCAACACTTTTACCTACTGTTTTTGTGTGTTCACATGATTAGGCTACTGTAGTAATCATGTTTTATTGTTTTTATTTCAATAAAGTGCCAAGTAAGACCTTTGGGATGGCTTACGATGATAGTTGATTTGATCTTGCTGAAAAACAGAAACTTTTGCGCTCAGGAAAACAATTCCAATTTTTAAGATAAGCATGATAAAATGCTGATTCCTTTTTCAGAAGATTAATAGATAAATTTCTCAGGCTGTCCTAATTTTTCAGAATTTTTGGAGTAGCAGAAGTATGGTTTGAGTGCAGATTACTACAGACTGTTCTGTTTTTGAAAGATTCTGTTTTCAATGCATAGTTTGCTTGTTTTCTAGTTTCTATGGCTTATATTGCTCAATATAAATTGTGGAAATGATATGCTACAGTAGGAATTGTGTGGAAACAATTATGAATCATGTCTTTGGCAGTACCAAGAGTGAGATGGTTTGCTCTTTATCATACTAACCTATCTCACAAAGTTCCGTTAAGTTTTGTGTGATTGAAGTTTTCAAGTTTTGGATGAGATGTCGATATGAGGAGAATGGGGAGTGACAAGACCCTAAGATTGGGTATGCCCAAGGCACCCCAAGTTAATATTAAAGGAAGATCCAAGCAACTAAGCTTGGGGATGCCCCGGAAGGCATCCCCTCTATCGTCTCCAACATTATCGGTAACCTCACTTGGAGCTATGTTTTCATTCGTCACATGATATGTGTTTTTCTTGGAGCGTCAATTTATTTTGTTAGTATTTGCTTGATGTTATTTATAATAATGTTTTGCATCTTTTATTTCAATAAAAGTGGCAATGATAGCCTTTGCAATGCTTATTTTGCAAGTATACATGTTGCTGTTTGAAAACAGAAAGTTTTCCGTTGTTGCAAAAAAATCCCTAGAAAAGTCAGAATGTGATAAAATGTTGAAACTTTTTGTAAAATGAGCTCTGATAAATTCTCTACAGTGTGGTAAATTTTAATAATTTTTGGAGTTTAAGAAGTATTGATACTCTTGCATTCTTTACAGACCGTACTGGTTTCGCAGATTGCTGTTATGTTTGCATATATTTGCTTGTTTAATGACTCTATTTGAGGATAGGAGTATTAAATATGCAGAGGCATTTAGTATGCAATGTTGAATGATAATTTTAGTGATTTTCTACAGTAGAGAATGATAAGATTTTTGCATTGGTTTATACTAACTTATCTCATGAGTTCTTGTTGAGTTTTGTGTGGATGAAGTTTTTAAGATTTAGGGAAACCGTGATATGAAAGGAATTAAGGAGACAAAAGCTCAAGCTTGGGGATGCCCCGGTAGGAATCCCACCTTTCTTCTTCAATAATTATCTGTTAGTATCGGTTGAGCCTAAGTTTTTGCTTCTTCACATGATGTGTGCTATCCTTGGATTGTCATTTTACTTTGTTTTGCTTGCTGTTTTAATAAAGTACTTAGATCTGAAAGTTTTTAAATAAAATAGAGCTCTCAAATATTTTCCAGGGAGGCTAAGTAAGCGGCATTCACATCTCGTCAACGAAGCTCTTTTCTATGTCATTTACTCTTGTGCTTCACTTATATCCTATGAGTAAATTGTTGAATAAATTAAATGTCATGAAGTTGAAATCATATCATGCCTAGTGGTAGCTTCACATTGGGTTTAGAAAGTGAAATCTTTTGAGGCTTGACAATCACAATATTGGTCATACAAGCAATTCACGAATAATTTCTATAAGGAAGAGAACTTTCACATATAAATACACTATCATGGAAATCTTTTGTGATTGTGATCCCCCATCAAAATATTATATGCCAAAATTGTTGAGTTGGACAAGGAAGACAATGTAATGGTTTATGTTTGTTAATATTCACACAGAAGTTATATTGTCATAGATCCTTCAACATGTGGTGCTTGCCCCCCATCCTTGCTAGCCAAAAATTCCGCACCAAGTAAAGATACTACTTGTGCATCCAAAAACCCTTAAACCCAAATCTTATTTCCAAGAGTCCACCATACCTACCCAAGGATTAAGCAAGATCCTTCAAGTAAGTTGTCATTGGTGCAAAAAGGCAATAAAAATTGCTTCTAAAAGTGTGAGATCATTTAGTGTAAGAGAAAATTGAGCATTGCACGAACTTGTGATGGTGAAGAATAAAATCGACAGACTGCGTAATAAAGGTCGCTATCAGAAGGGGTGATGTAACGTGATGTTCTTTTGCACTAAGGGATTGAGCATACAAACAAATAAGCGCATGGAAACCTCTGCTTCCCTCTGTGAAGGGCCTATCTTTTACTTTAATGTATTTAGTTTTATGCAAGAGTCAAAGTTCTTCTCTCTATTCCTTTTTATTTTTCTCTTTTGGCAAGCATCACGTGGTGAGGAAAGATCTAGGCACATATATCCAGTAGGATATGGGTAGCATGAGTTATTATTGTTGACATCACCCTTGAGGTGAATACGTTGGGAGGCGAAATTATAAGCCCATATCTTTCTATGTGTCTGGTTGAAACGTTTGGCTCATGTGTACAAGGTGAGTGTTAGCAATCATAGAAGACTATATGATGGTTGAGTATGTGGAGCCCTTACTTAAACTCTGTTGAATAAGTTGAATTGCAATTGCTTGGTGACTGCGAACATAGGTTGTTAGGTTTCAAGAGAATTCATTGTTTGCACCTTAACATGTGAATTAATTGCCACTATAACATGAGAAGTTTTATAAAAAAGAATTGTTGTTATATGATGCTAGGAAAAGTGATTGAAATTATCATTGATCAAACTTGTGCACTTTGCTAGCATTCACACTTCATAAATTATTTCATTTATCATTTACCTACTCGAGGACGGGTAGGAATTAGGCTTGGGGATGCTGATACGTCTCCAACGTATCTATAATTTATGAAGTATTCATGCCAATATATTATCATTCTTGTATGTTTTACAATCATTTTATAGCAACTTTATATCATTTTTTGGGACTAACCTATTGACCCAGTGCCCAGTGCCAGTTGTTGTTTTTTGCTTGTTTTTTACATTGCAGAAAATCAATATCAAACAGAGTCCAAACACCGCGAAACTTTTTGTGGATTTTTTATGGGACAGAAGACTCCCGATGGGCCAAAGCAGCACCTGGGGGGGGTGCCCCGAGGGGGGGCACAACCCACCAGGACGCGCTAGGGCCCTGGCGTGCACAGGTGGGTTGTGCCCACCTCAGTGGCCTCCCGTACCCCTTCTTTGCACTATAAATTCCCAAATATTCCGAAACCCCTCGGGTTTAACCTAGATCAGAAGTTCCGCCGCCGCAGGGCTCTGTAGCCACCGAAAACCAATCTAGACACGTTCCGGCACCCTGCTGAAGGGGGGAATCATCTTCGGTGGCCATCTTCATCATCCCGGTGGCCACCACGATGAGGAGGGAGTAGTCCACCCTTAGGGTTGATGGTTTGCACGAGTAGCTATGTGTTTAATCTCTCTCTCTCTCTCTCTCTCTCGTGATCTATATCATGGGCTTTGTTAATATAGATGGATCATATGATGTTTCTCCCCTCTATGCTCTTGTTGTGATGAATTGAATCTTTACCCTTTGAAGTTTTGTCATATCGGATTGAATGTTTAGATTTGAGAACACATGATGTATGTCTTGCGGTATGAATACTTGAGGTGACAATGGGGTATCTTATTGATTCATTTGATATACATTATGGCACTCAAGTTGCGGATTCCCACGGTGATATTGGGGTAATCTATGCATAGGGGTTGATGCACATTTTTATTATCTTTTCTCCGATAGAAACTTTAGCGTCCCTTTGTAGTTCTTTGTGTGGATTGAGTATTATGAATATGAATATGCTTTGGTGTTATTCTAGTACGAACTCTAGGATAGATCGAAGGAAAAAAATAGCTTTGCGTTATTTTAGTACGAACTCTTGAATAGATCGAGCGGAAAGAATAGCTTTGAGGTGGTTTCGTACCCTACAAACAATTCCTATATTTTGTTCTCCGCTAATAGAAACTCGGGAGTGATTCTTCGTTGCACTTTGAGGGAAAATGATATGATCCAAATATGTTAGCACTGTTGACAGGTTGCACTAGTGAAAGTACAGACCCTATGCCTTGTTTTTAAGCATTGCAATGTCGTTTTTGTGCCCGTTTACTATTTGCTACCTTGCTGTTTTTATTTATTCAGATTATAAAAATATATTTCTACCTTCAATATTACACTTTTATCACCATCTCTTCGCCGAACTAGTGCACCTATACAATTTGCCATTGTATTGGGTGTGTTGGGGACACAAGAGATTTCTTGTATTTGGTTGCAGGGTCGTTTGAGAGAGACCATCTTCATCCTACACCTCTCACAGATTGACAAACCTTAGGTCATCCACTTGAGGGAAAATTGCTACTATCCTACAAAACTCTGCGTTTGGAGGCCCAACACGTGTCTACAAGAATAAAGTTGCGTAGTAGACATCATAGGCATAACGTCTGTGTCAAGTAGAGCGACTCCTGCCTGCATCTACTACTATTACTCCACTCATCGACCGACTCCTGCCTGCATCTAGAGTATTAAGTTCAAGAGAACAGAGTAACACATTAAATAAGATGACATGATGTAGAGGGATAAACTCAAGCAATATTATGAAAACCCCATCTTTTTATCCTTGATAGCAACAATACAATGCGTGCCTCGCTACCCCTACTTTTTCACTGGGTGAGGACACCTCAAGATTGAACCCAAAACTAAGCACTTCTCCCATTGCAAGAAAAACCAATCTAGTTGACCAAACCAAACCAATTATTCGAAGAGAAATAGAAAGATATCAAATCATTGATGCGGCTTGAAGCTACGTTGGTATTTCCCCAAAGCGGAAGGGATGATGCAGCACAGCAGCGGTAGGTATTTCCCTTTGATGTGAAACCAAGGTTATCGAACCAGTAGGAGAACCAAGCAACACAATGTAAACATGTGACGCCCCCGATTCAATCGTACAATAATCATACACGCAAACGTGTACGATCAAGATCAGGGACTCACAGGAAGATATCACAACACAACTCTACAAATAAAATAAGTCATACAAGCATCATATTACAAGCCAGGGGCCTCGAGGGCTTGAATACAAGAGCTCGGTCATAGACGAGTCAGCGGAAGCAACAATATCTAAGTACAGAAATAAGTTAAACAAGTTTGCCTTAAGAAGGAAAGCACAAAATGGGATACAGATCAAAAGAGGCACAGGCCTCCTGCCTGGGATCCTCCTAAACTACTCCTGGTCGTCGTCAGCGGGCTGCACGTAGTAGTAGGCACCTCCTGAGTAGTAGTAGTCGTCATCGACAGTGGTGTCTGGCTCCTGGACTCCAACGTCTGGTCGCAGCAATCGGGTATAGAAAGGGGGGAAAAGAGGGAGTAAAGCAACCATGAGTACTCATCCAAAGTACTCGCAAGCAAGGAGCTACACTACATATGTATGCATTGGTATCAAATGGAATGAGGGTATCATATGTGGACTGAACTGCAGAATGCCGAAATAAGAGGGGGATAGCTAGTCCTTTCGAAGACTACGCTTCTGGTAACCTCCATCTTGCAGCAGGAGAAGAGAGTAGATGGTAAGTTCACCAAGTAACATCGCATAGCATAAACCTAACCGGCGATCCTCTCCTCGTCGCCCTGTTAGAGAGCGACCACCGGGTTGTATCTGGCACTTGGAAGGGTGTGTTTTATTAAGTATCCAGTTCTAGTTGTCATAAGGTCAAGGTACAACTCCAAGTCGTCCTGTTACCGAAGATCATGGCTATTCGAATAGATTAACTTCCCTGCAGGGGTGCACCACATTTCCCAACACGCTCGATCCTCTTTGTCCGGACACACTTTTCTGGGTCATGTCCGGCCTAGGAAGATCAACACGTCGCAACCCTACCTAGGCACAACAAAGAGGTCAGCACGCCGGTCTAAATCCTATGGCGCAGGGGTCTGGGCCCATCGCCCATTGCACACCTGCATGTTGCAAACGCGGCCGGCGAGCAGACCTAGCCTCCCTTATACAAGAGCAGGCGTTCTGGTCCAACCTGGCGCGCGCCGCTCAGTCGCTGATGTCATGAAGGCTTCGGCTGATACCACGACGTCGAGTGCCCATAATTGTCCCCGTGTAGATGGTTAGTGCGTATAGGCGAGTGGCCAGACTCAAATCAAATACCAAGATCTCGTTAAACGTGTTATCTTGAAATAACCGCGAACGCCGACCAGGGCCAGGCCCACCTCTCTCCTAGGTGGTCTCAACCTGCCCTATCGCTTCGCCACAAAGATCCACACAGAGGGCTGTCGGGAAAGTATGTCCTTCCAGCCCCCAATTCGTGAATCAACCGCGGGTACTCCTCGAGCCGACCCGTCTTTTGTCACCACAAGTATCATATATTATGTATAAGTATATACCCGTGACCACCTCCCAAGTGATCACGGCCCGATAGCATAGCATGGCAGACAGACAAGAATGTAGGGCCACTGATGATGATCTAGCATCCTATACTAAGCATTTAGGATTGCAGGTAAGGTATCAATAGTTGTAGCAACAATGATAGGCTATGCATCAGAATAGGATTAACGCAAAGTAGTAACATGCTACACTTCTCTAATGCAAGCAGTACAGAGAAGAGTAGGCGATATCTGGTGATCAAAGGGGGGGTTTGCCTGGTTGCTCTGGCAAGAGAGAGGGGTCGTCAACACCGTAGTCGTACTGGGTAGCAGCGGCGTCGGTCTTAGTGTCTAGCGAGAGAAGAGGGGGAAGAAACAATAAATATAATGCAAACAAATGCATGACGATGCATGACATGACAAAGCGTGATGGTAGGTGTGCCCTAACGCGGTACGAGGTGGTACCGGTGAAGGGGGAAAACATCCGGGAAAGTATTCCCGGTGTTTCACGTTTTCGGACAAATGAACTGGAGGGGAAAGTTGCGTGTTCTCTATGCTAGGGATGCGTGGCGGACGAACGAGCTGTGTATCCGGGTTCGTCTCATCGTTCTAAGCAACTTTCATGTACAAAGGTTTTCCATCCGAGCTACAGTTTATTTTATATTGATTTTAAAAGATTTAAATCATTCTTAGCATTTAATTAATTATTTTAATAGAACATTATCCAGAACAGTGAAAGATGACGCAAGCATGACATCAGACTGATGTCAGCAGGTCAACTGGTCAGTTGACCAGTCAAACTAGACAAGTGGGTCCAGTGGGACCCACATGTCATTGTCAGGGGCACTAACAAAGGGTTATAGACTAACTAAATGGGTTAATTTGTGGGTGGGACCCAGTGGTCAGTGAGAGATTAAGTCTTTAATTAGTTAATTTAATTAATTAGAAATTTATCTATTTATTTTTATTCATCTATGGCGTGGGGCCCACATGTCATGGACACAGGGGAGCCAAGTCAGCGCTGACCGAGTCAAAGGTTCAACAGGGCCCACCCATCAGCGACACAAGGGGCCCACACATCAGGCCAACTCAGCGACAGCCGGCGACTCGTCGGAATTATGTCGGCGAGCTCGTTCGCGACGGCGTGTCCTCGGGCCTCATCGGAAAACGCCCACAGGGCACCATTTCGGTCGCGGCCGGGCGCCTTAGAACGGCAAGACGACGACACGTCGATTCGTGGTGGTCTCGCGAGCTATGGTGGTCGGAGTCGAGCAGTACGACATCGCCGTCGGTGGGGTGTTTCGGGCGAGCACCGGCAACGGCGATGTAGTGCGCTAATGGGCAAACAGAAGGGCGGGGTGAGGCCTACGTGCGCGTGCGAGCACAACGGCATGAGCCCGGGAACAAAAGGGTCACCGGACGGCTGCCGACGACGAGCGCGTGCGGCGACGCGCTCGGGAGCTCGATGGAAATAGAGCTACGGCGAGCTAGCAGGCAAATGGAGGGGCTGGGGAGGATCTAAGGGGCGTGATGAGCGCAACCGGCACTGGCCCATGACCATTTGGTCATCGGGTCCCGCCGGCGACGAGATCCGCGGCAGAGCGTTCGGGTGCAACAGCAATAGCTAGCTAGGGCGCGCGCGAGAGAGAAGAGGAAGCGGGGGCTCACCGAGCAGCACACACGGTGGCCCGTGAACGGTTTAGTAGCAGCAGAGGCGTCGCCGGAGTTGATGAAGAGCGGCGGCGAAGCTTGTCGGAGCAGAGGAGGAAGACGGCGGCGTCGTGGCATTGTGGTGGCTCTGAACTCCAACGGAGTGCACCAGTCGAAGCAGCGGACGACGGCGGACCTTGGGGACACAGTGGGGCGGCAAGGCGGGCGCGGTGGCCGTCGCTAGGCCGGAGCCATGGCGGCGGTGGCGTTCGGCGGCGGTGGGGAAGGGGAAGTAGCGCGGTGGATCCGAGGGGGGAAGCGCAGGCACCAAGAGAGAGAGCGGGGGAAGTGGGAGGTGGGATCGAGGAGGCGGCGCGTGGCGGCCTTATCCCCTCCCGGCATCGGTGCCGGCGAGGCGGTTAGGCGGGGGCGCGCCCATGTTCCGACACGGGTCGGGGGAACGGGGGAAGGGGACGAGGCAGGGGAGCTGGGCCGGTTGTGGCTAGGTGGGCCAGGTGGGCCGGTCTGGCCTGTGAGCTGGGCCGCCTGGTCCAAGGGGGCTTCCTTTTCTCCCTTTTCCTTTTTTTCTATTTTGTTCTTTTACTATTATTTATTTTTCTTTTCTGTTTTAGTTCATTTTAAAATATTCAGGCACTTTCTAAAAATATGTTTTCTTTACTATAATTACCCTTGTAATATTCAGCACCCACCGAACATTTTTGTTTCAACTTTTGAAAACTTTTGTTGTTTGACATATTTAGAATTTAAATTTTGAAACGGTTTCGAATCATTGCGAGGTTAGCAACAGTAACCGAGGTGATGTGGCATGATTAGCGTGGGGTTACTGTAGCATGATTATCCGGGTGTTACAAAACATCACCTGCACACAGATAACAAATCCTCCCAACCCGACGTCTTAAAGGGGTTGTCAATCCCTTCCGGGTACGGCGCCTCAAGATAGGCAAACGGACGTGAGATAAATTATAGTAGATTGATAGATCGAACGCCAAATAAAATAAATAATAGTAACTTGCAGGAAGGTATTTTTGTATTTTTAGTTTAATAGATATGAAAATAAAAGCAAAGGAAAATAGATCGCAAACGCAATTAATATGAGAAAGAGACCCGGGGGACGTAGGTTTCACTAGTGGCTTCTCTCGAGAAAAATAGCAAATGGTGGGTCAACAAATTACTGTTGGGAAATTGATAGAACTTCAAATACTCATGACGATATCCAAGCAATGATCATTATATAGGCATCACGTCCAAGATTAGTAGACCGACTCCTGCCTGCATCTACTACTATTACACCACACATCGACCGCTATCCAGCATGCATCTAGTGTATTAAGTTCACGGGGAAATGGAGTAATGCAATAAGAATGATGACATGATGTAGACAAGATCTATCTATGTAGAGATTGACCCCATCATTTTATCCTTAGTAGCAACGATACATACATGTCGGTTCTCCTTCTGTCACCGGGATCAAGCACCGTAAGATCGAACACACTACAAAGCACCTCTTCCCATTGCAAGATAAATAGATCAAGTTGGCCAAACAAAACCCAAATATCAGAGAATAAATACGAGGCTATAAGAGATCATGCAAAAAAGAGATCAAAGAAACTCAAATACTTTCATGGACATAAAAAGATATATCTCAGCATAAACTCAAAGTTCATCGATCCCTACAAACACACCGCAAAAGAGTTACATCATATGGATCTCCAAGAGACCATTGTATTGAGAATTCAGGGAGAGAGAGAGGAAGCCATCTAGCTACTAACTACGGACACGAAGGTCTACAAAGAACTACTCACGCATCATCGGAGAGGCACCAATGGAGGCGGTGAACCCCATCCGAGATGGTGTCTAGATTGGATCTGGTGGTTCTGGACTCTGCGGCGGTTGGATGAATATTTCTCGACTCCCCTAGGGTTTTGGGAATATTGGGTATTTATAGAGCAAAGAGGCAGTCCGGGGGCACCCGAGGTGGGCATAACCCATCAGGGCCTGCCTGGGCCTCCTGGCATGCCCTGGTGGGTTGTGCTCTCCTCGGAGCACCCCCCAGGCACAGCCAGGGCCCATTACGTGTCTTCTGGTCCATAAAAAATCTCCGTAAAGTTTCGTGGCATTTGGACTCCTTTTGGTATTTGACGGTGTCCTGGACTAGGGGGGTACTCAACACGTCATCTCCCAATCTGATAGATTGGGTCGAGGACCCCCGTGGCCGTATACTCATGGGCCAATTCGGACAGCTGCCGCATACATGGAAGATTCTACAAGACTTGGCGATCAAGACAAGGACTTCTCCCCACCGGCGTATTCAGCTAGGACTCTTGTTAACCTAGGCCTCTGGTGCATTATATAAACCAGGGCCAGGCTAGTCGATAGATCATATATACATACAATCATACCATAGGCTAGCTTCTAGGGTTTAGCCTCTACGATCTCGTGGTATATCTACTCTTGTACTACCCATATCATCAATATTAATCAAGCAGAACGTAGGGTTTTACCTCCATTAAGAGGGCCCGAACCTGGGTAAACATCATGTTCCTTGCCTCCTGTTACCATCGATCCTAGACGCACAGTTCGGGACCCCCTACTCGAGATCCGCCGGTTTTGACACTGACATTGGTGCTTTCATTGAGAGTTCCGCTGTGTGATCGACCAAAGGATCGATGGCTCGCCTGCAGATCAACTGCGACTTCGGCATCCTCGTCACCAGCTTGACTGGTCACCTTGGTTCGACCAAGAACTGCGCCCCGTGTTCGGATGACCATGTTCGGACAAGGGCCTTCATCAACACCAACTCCAATCTCAATCAAGATCATGGAGGAATCGTCCATGGAGCTCGGGGGCTCAACGTCAACATTGCCCTCGGGCGACTGTGCTGTTTTTCCGGACAGCGAACGTGTATCCGCCGCCACCGCCTCCTCGAGCATCGCTTTAACGATCGCTTTGGTGGAATTGTGCGGAACCGAGTCTACAACAACCCTGGAAAATTTCGTCGAGTTCCGATGGAGGAATCTCTGGCAATCTATGATATACCGGAGCTCTGTCAAATCTGGACGGGAATCTGGACGAGTTTAGGGTGTGGTGTCCAGCTTCTAGCTCGGACGTCCATTGAAAGATCCAACCATTGATCGGCTGCGGAATTCCTATATCTAGCACCTCTCAAAATTTCAGCTCGATCCGACCATCCAAACTCCGGGAACCTTCCGATTAGTGCATCACTTTTCGGATATGTTTTCTGCACGAAAACGAATCCGACCCGAGTTCGTCTTTTTTATGAACAGGATTTCGGACATCCCTTTTGAAGGAAGTTTTGTATGGGGTATTGTGTTTTGTTCCCGAACACATCCCACTAACTTTAAGATCTTTTGAACATGATCTTCAACATCATGCTGGTGTCAAACCAGTCCGGCAATATTGCTCCAAGGCTGCCGACCTGCGCTAGACACGTCGTCACTTTGTTGAGCCGAGCTCAACTTCTTCGGATCATCATCTCGGCAAGCCGAACAAGAGTCCGGCATTGCGAAGGATAAATCATCACCAACATCGCCGCCCCACGGATTACACGGAGCGGGCATACCGGCATCACCGCACGGTCGCTTCATCAAGCCGGCATCGACCACGTCACGACCTGCATCGGCAGGGCCGCACTATTGCTTCTTCAAGCTGGTGTCCATCACGCCGACCTACTTCGACTCATCGGCTGACATTGAGGCTTCGCCATCTCTTCATCAACCTACTCCAGTAATGGGTGTGCGGATCGAGTCCCAATTTTGGGAATCACCTTCCTTCGGATTGCTACAACAAATAAACCAGGTGCTATTAATCCTAGTATTTTTTGCTTGTTTGGGTTCAATTTTTCCCAAGGAATTATTACTCTAGTTTGTCCATCATATGTACACAGGTCTATCAAATGGTGGCCGCATTAACGAGGTCGCATGGTGGTCCGGTCAGTCTCCGTACATAGTCCGGCGAACGCCGCATCCGGAACTCGGACCGACCTGTGAATTCAGGCTTTGCCACGCCTTTACCGTATCACGCTGACGCCCTGCATCGACATTGACTTCGGCGCCGGGCCATATTTCTTTTATTACTCATTTTGCATAAATTATTTATTATGCAACATTTTTTTAATTATCATTATTACTATTATCTCCGGTTTGCACTATTTTTTGTGCACAGGAAAACGATCTGGGGACTTCGGCGTCACTCTGCCGGTCTGCATTGACCGTGCTATGTCACCACTTCATCGTGTCGAGCTCTCTGCTCCGCCACCTCGGGACCGGCTTGGGGGATGGAACCTTGCCCCGCATCAAGCTCGGACCGCGTCATCAATAACGAACACATTAACCAGCTAGGTCGCTTTCATGCTCAAAGCTTTAATTTCCAACTTGTGTTCGGTTCGACCAAGCATTATACTTTTTTGGAAAAAGTTGCTTGTAAATTTTTTTCGTTGTCCAAACTTTGTTTGTGACACACAAATTCAAGGACCCGATTCACTTGGGGGTTTCCTTTATGAAGCTTTTCCTGTTGCATATGATTATACTTGTACGGCTTCGTTCCTTGTTCGTGTATTACACCACAATATGCACCATATTGACTTAAGCGATTTGCAAGCTGGGTTGCCTCGCTCCTGTGTTTACCCCTACGTTCTCGATTGTTCGGCTAGGGAGTAAAGGGAGCACCTCTGCGATTGTCACGATCGGGTCACCCGAGCCGGACCTCAGACTGGGTGAAGCCGAAAGCTAGCGCTCTTATAGTTATCCAATGATGGTCGGCACACAACGGAACTCATGAGTACAAAAAATCTATTGCACAAGTCTCATAATAACAATGAGCACCGAAGAAAGGTATCGGTGGGGGTACTATTTTCTTCGAAGATGCTTCTTACTCTTCACAGTAATATAGCATAAGTTCCCTGAGCGCGCTTTGTCTGTTACAGCCTTATGGCTTGATTGCCTGGTTATTGGAAACACCGTCGATATTCTCGACCGATGGAGTACATAACACTTTTCGGTCCTTGACCGAAGAGGGAGAAGCTGACGGTCGGTTAAGACGCGTTTAAAGTTCGGTTGAACATAGATATGATATAAGTACTTCGGTACATGCAATCATTCTTCTACCCAAGTCACTTGGGGGCTCGTAAGTTTACTTGAGCCGTTTTATAATAAGTGTTCTTCTTCTTAGTCGTTGCAAAGTTTTATTATTATTATTTATCACTCCTTTTTTCGACACGAGTGTGCGGTCACTAGCTAGGGAGCCTAATTTCTCTCTCAAAGCCGCTAGAGTTTAGTTTGCTAAACTGGCCTGATGAGAAGTACTCCGCCCTCGGGATAGGAGGTTGAAGCCGTAGGCTGACCCGCTCGAAGTCTTGAGATAGGATGTATCATGTTAAAGCACTACAGAAGCACTTCTTTTTTCTAAGACCAACTTTCGGATTGGCACCGAACACTTGATATTGTTCGGACGTCATGTTTTTACTAATGTTTCTTGGTTTTCCAAGCTTTTTGGCACTTTTGAACTATTTGTGCTTTTCCAGCATTAGTCTCGCGGTGCAACGCCGGACACCCTTAGGGATTCGGCAAAAACATTCTCAGATATTGCTATATATGCATCGGTTTCGAATTGTGTCTTCGGTCAATAGTTGGGTTGCCCGGCTCCTGCACTTGCTTCCTACGTTCCATTTTGTTCGGCTAGGCGTGCAAAGGGAGAACCACTACGATTGTGCTTCCAGCTCACATGGTTAAGCACCTCAGTGGAGAAAGCCAAAAACTGACTTTCACAATAAGCGTAAACTGGTCAGCGATCCGATGACTATGTTAAATGATGGGCCATTCATAACATTGGTCGAAGTGTTTATGGCTTGACCCTGACTGTCGCCGAACATTACCGGGAGCTATTAACTGGCCTCCCAAACTAAATCCTTAATATTTTGCTCTTACATTAGAGCTGAGGTTTAATGATCATGCTTAGCATGACAACCCAAAGAAAGGAACCGATAGTGGGACTACTTTCTTTGGAAGACATTTCTTCTGTTAAACAGTAATATAACTCTCTGCGTACCTTTGTTTATAAAATTGTATGGCCAGATTGCCTTGTTTGTTGTAAATCTTTGCCGTCATAAAGGCTTTATAAAGTAGGACAAACACTCCTTGGCTACTGGCCGAGGAGGTGGAAGCCGATGGTCGGTCAACAAAGTTTTGTACACTGCGGATCCGAGCATTAATGACGTAAAGTACTTGGATACATAGAGTCATTACACATAATTTGTGATTTTACTATGGATATTGATCCTTAATTTGGCCACCCGTACCCGCATTAAGGCTCGAGGGCTACTGGGCTTCGGGCTTATTATTTACAAATATTAAAAGGGCACATCGATCCCCTGATCTGGTATTGCCACCTGACCAGTGTCTTGGGGGCTACTGCATTGCTTGTCCAATGCAGAAAATTTTATGTGCAATATAGTTTCCGAGGAGATTTTGATCCTCAGGTTGGTCGGCCGCACCCAACCTGAGTCTCGAGGACTGAGCACGCCGCTTTTAGTAACTCGAAGTATTCTGCCGAGCTTAGACTTGATCCTCAGGCCGATTTTGCAAATCAACCTGAGTCTCAGCGGCTACTGGGATCAGCGGTCTTACGTCATCCTTCAGGTGCATCTCGGGTTTTAGACCGATACACACCTTGAGGGCTACTGGCTATATATCTCGGTAGAGAATAAATTGCAGCAATAAAAAATATTAACAAAAATCGGCCCACATTCGGGGTGGTGCACCACCTCGGAAGTAGTCCGGCATAAAGCTCGGGCGTTAGTGGCTGGCTCCATAGAGGGCATTTCCGGCATTAAGCTCGGCTAAACTCCTTCAAACTTCTTTGAACCAAGGTGATTTACGACACCTCGGATACAGTCCGGTGTTGGAGCTCGGATACATAGTCCGGCGTTGGAGCTCGGATACAGTCCGACGTTGGAGCTCGGATACATAGTCCGGCGTTGGAGCTCGGATACATTCCGATGTTAGAGCTGGGAAGCGGTCCGGTGTTGGTGCTCGGCTACAAAAGATACCTCGAATGCAGTCCGGCGTTGGAGCTCGGACGCAAGAGGACGCTGCCGCCCGGGAACAATTTCAAACCCGAGGTGTGGCATAAAAATAACAAGGCATTAATAAAGGCCGGAAACTTAAAGGGGCTCCTCGGATACCCGATGTAAAAACTTGTCGAATTCATTTCGGCGATCCTCAAGATCGAAGATGAGAAGATTTGTTGAACCAGTTTTCAAGATCGACGACCGAAGATGAAGAACAGTTCGGAAGAATTGAGGAGCGTCCCTAACTTGAAGACCGGTTCAAGGGGCTACTGACGGTGTCCTGGACTAGGGGGTACTCAACATGTCATCTCCCGATCTGATAGATTGGGTCGAGGACCCCCGTGGCCATATACTCATGGGCCAGTTCGGACAGCTGCCGCATACATGGAAGATTCTACAAGACTTGGCGGTCAAGACAAGGACTTCTCCCCACCGGCGTATTCAGCTAGGACTCTTCTTAACCTAGGCCTCTGGTGCATTATATAAACCAGGGCTAGGCTAGTCGATAGATCATATATACATACAATCATACCATAGGCTAGCTTCTAGGGTTTAGCCTCTATGACCTCGTGGTAGATCTACTCTTGTACTACCCATATCATCAATATTAATCAAGCAGGACGTAGGGTTTTACCTCCATCAAGAGGGCCCGAACCTGGGTAAAACATCGTGTTCCTTGCCTCCTGTTACCATCGATTCTAGACGCACAGTTCGGGACCCCCTACCCGAGATCCGCCGGTTTTGACACCGACAGTATTGATTTTTTGCGATGTAAAAAACATGGAAAAAACAGCAACTGGCACTTGGCACTATGTCAATAGGTTAGTACCAAAAAATGATATAAAATGACTATAAAATGATTACAAAACATCTGAGATTGATAATATAACAGCATGGAACAATCAAAAATTATAGATACATTGGAGACGTATCAGCCTACCCAAGCTTAACTCCTACTCGTCCTTGAGTAGGTAAGTGATAAAAACAGAATTTTTGATGTGAAATGCTGCCTTTCATGTCATATCATATTTTTACTTTATAGCATGGACATTTGGACTTTTATATTGTTCAAAGCAATAGTCTAGTTTTAACATGATAATTTAAATACTCAAGCATATCAACAAGCAACCATGTCTTTCAAAATATCAACGCTAAAATAAGTTATCCCTAGCCCATTATGCTCAATCACTGATCCATTCATGAAACACGCTCGCATATTAGCTACACCCAATACTCAAGTATGATCATATTGCCTCCTAGTTGGTGCTTATATAAGAGAAGATGGAGACTCAAATTGAAAATAAAAATTGCATAAAGTAAAAGAAATGCCCTTCGCATAGGGAAGTAGGGATTTGTAGAGGTGCGAGAGCTCAAAGCGAAAAACTTAGAGAAAAAACATTTTGGGAGGTGTATCCTTCCCACCAACGAAAATGACTTAGAGTTCCCAACACTTTCCATGCTTAGATATATCATAGGCGGTTCCCAAACAGAAAATAAAGTTTATTCCTTTTTCAACCATACTTTCACTTTCCATGGCTAGCCGTATCCTCGGTTGCCCTCCATACCAACACTTTCCAAGGAATTTATTATTTGACAACATAAATTAAGTTCATTTTTCATTTTGGGACTGGGCATCCCTAATACCTTTGCCTTACTCTCGTGCAATGACAAGTGAATAAACACTCATCTTGAGAATAACACATCTAGCATGGAAAATATTAGCCACCCCTCACCGCCCCGCGAGCGAAATGAACACACAAAAGAGACGTTTATTTTGAAAATTAGAGATGGCACATACAAATTTGCTTAGAACGGCAAAAGAATACCGCATATAGGTAGATATAGTGGACTCATGTGGCAAAATTGGGTTAAAGGTTTTTAGATGCACAAGTAGATATCATACTTAGTGCAAAATGAAGGCTAGCAAAAGATTGAGAAGCGACCAACCAAGAAACGGATAATCTCATAAGCGAGTATTAAGCATTATTAACACCGGATAATGTACCACAAGTAGGATATAATTTCATTGCATAATTATTGACTTTCGTGCTTGCATAGGAAATCACAAACCTTAACACCAATATTCTTACTAAAGCATTATTACTCATCAACATAACTCACATGTCACATCATCATATCTCAAAACTATTACTAAGAATCAAGTTTATTTTGTCCAATGATCTTCATGAAATTTTTATTATATCCTTCTTGGATATCTATCACTTTGGGACTAATTTTTATGTGTTGCTTTTGACAAGCTCAAACAAATATAAGTGATGATCATGAGCATAATATTTCTTTCTTTCTCTCAAATTAATTTAAGTGAAGCAAGAGAGAATTTCTTGAAAATTTTACTAACTCTCAAATAAATCCAAGTGAAGCAAGATAGAATTTCTTCAAAAATAATAAAGCACACAGTGCTCAAAAAGATATAAGTGAAGTACTAGAGCAAGTCCATAGCTCATAAAAAAATTAAGTGAAGCATAGAGAGCAATTCTAACAAGTCATGACATAATTTTGGCTCTCTCAAATCGGTGTGTCCAGCAAGGAATCAAGACTTAAAACAGAAAATAAAACAAGCAAAGACTCATATCATACAAGACGCTCCAAGCAAAACACATAGTATGTGACGAATAAAAGTATAGCTTCGAGTCGTCCTAATTTTGAAGTAGATTAATATACAAATTGCTCAGGTAGCCCTAATTTTTCAGAGTTTTGGGAGTAACAGAAGTATCCGAAATATCCAGATTGCTATAGACTGTTCTATTTTTGACAGATTCTGTTTTCTTTGTGTTGTGTGCTTGTTTTGATGGCTCTATGGTTTTCTTTGATGAGTTTTTGCCATAGAAAAGTTGGAATACAATAGATACAATGCAAGAAGAAAATATGAATTGGTTTACTACAACACTTATAGTAGTGATTTGTTTTCTTATACTAACGGGTCTCACGAAGGCTTTTTTTGAGTTTTGTGTGATTGAAGTTTTCATGTTTTGGGTTATCTTACGATGGATGATGGAATAAGGAGTAAGAAGAGCCTAAGCTTGGGGATGCCCCTGAGTGGCATCCCCTCTTTCTTCTAACGACCATCAGTATTTTACTCGAAGCTATATTTTTATTCATCACATACTATGTGTTTTGCTTGTAGCGTCTTGTATGATATGAGTCTTTGCTTGTTTTATTTTGTGTTTTAAGTCTTTCTTCCTTGCTGTACACCTATTTTAGAGAGCCAAAATTATGTCATGACTTGTTAGAATTGCTCTCTATGCTTCACTTAAACTTTTATGAGCTATGCACTTGCTCTAGTGCTTCACTTATATCTTTTTTAGCATGGTGTGCTTTAGTATTTTTGAAGAAATGCTCTCTTGCTTCACTTAGATTTATGAGAGTTTGTAATATTTTTTAAAAAATTCTCTCTTGCTTCACTTAAATTAATTTGAGAGAAAGAAATATTATGCTCATGATCTTCACTTATATTTATTTGAGCTTATTAAAAGCAACACATAAAAACCAGTCCCAAAGTGATAGATATCCAAGAAGAATATAATAAAAACTTTCATGAAGATCATTGGACAAAATAAACTTGATTCTTCGTAATAGTTTCAAGATATGATGATGTGATATGTGAGTCATCTTGATGAGTAATTATGATTTAGTAAGAATATTGGTGTTAAGGTTTGTGATTCCCTATGCATGCACGAAAGTCAATAATTATATAATGAAATTATATCCTACTTGTGGTGCATTATTAGATGTTAATTATGCTTAATGCTCGCTTATGAGATTTTTCGTTTCTTGGTTGGTCGCTTCTTAATCTTTTGCTAGCCTTCATTTTGCACTAAGTATGATCACTACTTGTGCATCCAAAAACCTTTAAATCAGTTTTACCACATGAGTCTGTAGGATCGGAAGTATGTCTAGAGGGGGGTTATTAGACTACTTGACCAAATAAAAATCTAGCCTTTTCCCAATTTTAAGTCTTGGCAGATTTTAGCAACTTAGCTCTAGTCAAGCAAACAACCTACACATGCAAGTGTAAGAGTATAGCAGCGGAATGTAAAACACTGCACATGAAGGTAAAGGGAGGAGTTTGGAGGTAGAAAACGCAATGTAGACAAGGAGATTTTCGGCATGGTTCCGATAGGTGGTGCTATCGTACATCCACATTGGTGGAGACTTCAACCCACGAAGGGTAACGGTTGCGTGAGTCCACGGAGGGCTCCACCCACGAAGGGTCCACAAAGAAGCAACCTTGTCTATCCCACCATGGCCATTGCCCACGAAGGACTTGCCTCACTAGGGTAGATCTTCACGAAGTAGGCGATCTCCTTGCCCGTACAAACTCCTTGGTTCAACTCCACAATCTTGACGGAGGATCCCAAGTGACACCTAACCAATCTAGGAGACACCACTCTCCAAAAGGTAATCAATGGTGTCTTGATGATGAACTCCTTGCTCTTGAGCTTCAAATGGTAGTCTCCCCAACAGTCAACTCTCTCTCACTGATTTGGATTTGGTGGAAAGAAGATTTGAGTGGAAAGCAACTTGGAGAAGGCTAGAGACCAAGATTCATATGGTTGGAATGGAATATCTTGGTCTCAACACATGAGTAGGTGGTTCTCTCTCAGAAAATGAATGTTGGAGGTGTAGGCATGTTCTGATGGCTCTCTCCATTAATGAAGAGTGGGTGGAGGGGTATATGTAGCCTCCACACAAAATCTAACCGTTACACACAAATCACCAAACTCGGTGGGACCGAATCATGAAACTCGGTTAGACCGATTTAGTTCAAAATGTGAACGTTAGGATTTTCGGTGGGATTGACATGTCAACTCGCTGTGACCAATTTCATTAGGGTTAGGGCATAACGTAATCTCGGTGAGACCGATTACACAAACTTAGTGGGACCAATTTTGGTAATAAGCTAACGAGAGAGTTGGTCAGGCAAACTCGATGGGACCGATTCGCTAATATCGGTGAGACCAAAACGTTATGAAGGGGAAACAAAGAGTTTGCACTGCGAACTCAGTGGGACCGATCACTCATCTCGGTTGGACCGAAACGTTACGAAGGGAAACAGAGAGTTTGCAATCCTGTCTCGGTGAGACTGAGATCCCTATCGGTGAGACCGAAGTGTCTAGGGTTTGTGGCAGTGGCTATGTCATGAAAACTCGGTGGCGTCGGTTAGAATGTTTCGATGGGGCCGAGTTTGACTTTAGGTTTGGGACATATGTGGATATGAGAAAGTGGTTGAGGGTTTTGGGAGCATATCACTAAGAATTTTGAGCAAGCAAGCCATTAAGGAACACCTCATCCCCTTTTAATAGTATTGTCTTTTCCTATGGACTCAATGTGATCTTGGATCACTAAAAGTAAAATGTAGAGTCTTGAGCTTTAGCGCTTGGGCCAATCTTTTGTCCTTAGCATTTTGAGGGTTCCACATTTCTAATCCATGCCATGCCAATCATTGAGCTTTCCTGAAATATTTATCTTGAAATAGCATTAGCTCAATGAGCTATATGTTGTTAATAATTACCAAAACCACCCAGGGATAGTTGCACTTTCAATCTCCCCCTTTTTGGTCATTGATGACAACATATAGATCAAAGCTTCGATAAATGATCATAAGATTGAAATACATCGACGCTTTGAGAAGTATGTGATAAGCAAGAGCTCCCCCTAAATTTGTGCATTATTTAAAATTTGCTTTTGAATGCAAATGCACAATCGATTAGGATCATGGGTTACTCTTCCATGTCACATACATCTTGGTGGAGCGCTCAAAATGATAGAAATTAAAAGCATGCACTCATCACCAAGCAAAGTGAATGATCATATATGGGATATAAGAGATAATATCATCCAAGCAAGCATTAAGGTAGCATATGATCAAACACATGATCAAACAAGTATCTCACACAAGCATAAAGTATCAACCAAGCACACAAAAAGTTCAACCAAAAGCAAGAGATACAAAGAAGCAAAACACTCTCTCTCGAAGCCTATGATCTATACATTTCTCCCCCTTTGGCAACAAGTTACCAAAAAGATTGAAAATGCATAGTGCTATGCGTCTCTCAGGCTTGGTCTTCGGGAGGTGGTGTAGAGAGAACTCCAAGGATGAAGGCATGTGTTGATGTAGTTGGAGCTGGTGGAGTGGGTGCTGTAGGGGGCATTGAAGCTGTAGCTGCTGGTGCTGACAATGTAGCTCTAGAATCTGTTATTGGCACTGCAGCATACCTCTGACCTCGTGGCACATGTTGAAATGCATCCGTAGTTGCCTTTCCTCTCCTCTCATCAGCTTCCTCCTGGAGCTGCTCAATAGCTGTCTGTATCTCAGTGATCTTCAGATCGAGATCATATAATTTTGTCTCAACAATCCTCTCCAAGCTCTCCTGATTCTGAGTCAGGGTGGGCAAGCCCTTCTCAATCCTTAAAGTAGACTGGATCAGATATGCTAGCTGATCTTGCTTGCTCTTCAGGAACACTTGAGACGCTTCCTCTACACCTGGCATCCTTCCAGCTTTCTCTGCCTTAGCCTTAGCTCTCTTCTCCTGTGCTTGAGCTGATGAAGGTTCATTCTCATTCATCACAACAGTGTTGTCTTCAAATTCAGGGTATAGGGGTAAGTGCTCCTTGTCCAACAGGTAGGTGCATGTGCCCATCTTTGAGTTGATGAGCTCTTGAATGTGTGGAGCATACCCACAACTTCTCTTTTGGTCAGAAGCTGTCTTCTTGATTGTCTCTACAATCAGGCTCATGACTTTAATCTTTTGAGGAACATCAAAGATTTGCAACAGGTTGATGGAATGTCCTCTGATCATCTTGTGATCTCCTGACTTGGGTAGCAAAGTGTGCCTTAGGATGGTGTTGATTGTAGGTAGACAAGACAACAAGTAATGTACAGATCCAAGCTTGTGTGTCTCCAAAGCTTTATCAGGGATCTCTTTGTACATGTTTGCCATAGAGTTGTGGTCTTTCTTCTTCTTGGCATACACATCCAAGTTGTCCTCATGCTCTTCTAGGGCATTAATCAGCTTGGCCCATTCTTCAATTGTTGATTGGTACCTTGTACGTTCAGACATCCATACTATCCTTCCATCTGGATAGAAGTGAGCAGTGGAGTAAAACTGCATGATAAGCTCATCATTCCATTTTGTGAGCTTCTGCTCAACAAACTTGTCAACTCCACAAGCTTTGAAGCTGTCTTGTACACCTGGGAAGTGATCTTCATTCTCTTTGATGTATTCCCAATCAACCCATCTCATGTCACAAACAATTGGCTTCTTGTCAAGCAGAATAGTCTCATAGAAGTCTTGTTGTTCCTTGGTATGAAACCTGTAATCAACTGCAGTCCTCCTCCTCACGGCATAGGTATCAGACTGTCTCCACAATCTTAGTCATGCATCTTTCCTGATATGCCTGTCCTCGGCCACAGGATGAGCATCATTGTGGTCCGGAATCTTGGGTTTCAGTTTCCTCAATACAAGGGATTCATCATCCTCTTCTTCAGCTTCAGGCACTGGGGCATTGTTCTTCTCTTCTGCAGGAATGTTTGTGGTGCTTCTCTTGGTCTTAGTCTTCTAAGCTTGAGATGTTGCTTTCGGAGCAATTTTGGGCTTTGATGTGGCATCCCCTGACTTGATAGCATCTCCCATAAGCTTTTGTGACTTTGGTGCTGGTGCAGCATCCTCTTCCTCTTCTTCTGCTCGATCTTTAAACATGGATGATCTCCCAAGGACTCTGGTAGTGGTTTTCTTGACCCTCTCCTTCCTCTTCCTGCCATCTCCAGCTTCTTTGGGTTCAAGAGTGAACTCCATAGTTTCTTGAGTGGAGACTATGGCCTTAGACATAGGAATCCTTTTTGCTGGTGCCTTCTTGTTCAAGCCTGGCTTTGTTGTTGCAGCTGAGCCATACTCTTTCTTCAAGACTTTCTTCTTTGAGCTGACTTCTTCTTCTATAGCCACATAATCCTCATCCTTAGAATCTAAGGTTCTCTTCTTCCTTGACTTGGTGGCTGCCTTGGGCAAGTTACCAGGTGTGCTCCTGCTGCCCTCATCAAAGTTGCTTGAGGGATCAGAACCCTCACTCAACTGCATCTGTTCTTCAGATCTATTCTGACTGTCACTCTGGTCAGACATCTTGGCAATCTCACTATCAGCAAACCCTGTGAATAGATGTAGATGAGGTAGAGTGGATGAGCATCACAAAGTGTAGAGTTTTTGCAAAACAGAAGACTCAAAAACTTAGTTTTAGTTCTCCATGGAAAGCATTTCGGAGCTACAAATTTGTAGACTCGGTGATACCGAAGCAATTTTGGAACCTAAACTAGTGAACTCAGTCAGACCGAGTCACAGTTCGGTGGCACCGAGACTGCTAGGGTTTCACAGAGAATCGATCTCGGTCACACCGATTTGCAATTTTCGGTCAGACCGAAAACGCATGTGCAATGGCCTAAGCCAAATCGGTGAGACCGATTTCTACAACTCGGTTGGTCCGAGATGAGTTCGGCGGAAATCTAACCCTAAATTTTCGAATTAAATCTAACCTAAAGGATGTTTTCTCTGGATAGAATGTTCTCATATGTGGTAATGATCATGGCAAAGCAATGTGCTATGAATCGGAGTAAGGAAATAGCACAAAGAGTCGAACCCATACCCTAGTTCGACGGGAGTTTGCTACGGCGACAACGGCGGAGCAGATTTCCATTGACGGCAATGGAAACCAGCGGCGGGAGGTCGCTGGCGGCGAGGAGACGATCCAGAGACCCGAGGAGGCAGAGCAGGACACGCGCGGGATGAGAGGTTTTGAAGAAATTTCCAAAATCTCACCCGTGGGTTTTTATATCCCGACCCTGTCGGTGTGACCGAGTGGAACAACTCGGTGGCACCGAGATGCAGAATCGCAAGCGGTTACTGCAACTTGGTGTGACCGAAAAGTTCAAATTGGTTGCACCGAGATTGAAAAACTAGATCAACTTAGTGAACTCGGTGTGACCGAACTGGATGAATCGGTCATATCGAAATGCACAAAGAGGTTTTGGAAGTTTAAGCCTATGACGAATCAGGGACTCTGAGTGCTCCTCACACAGAGTGGTTCGAATCTGACTTGATCAAACTTTGTGATGTAGCATGAATAGAGTTTGAGACGAGAAAAGCATAGATAGCTAGAGGAGGTTCTTGGGCATTCTTGTCCATCCACTTAGCAAAGGAGAAAACGCCAAACAATCAAAACAACAAGTGGATGTCCTCGAATGAGTAAAATATGCAATCGACATGCTCACACAATGAAATGGCAAATGAAATATGTGACAAAGCATGCACAAACACTCTAGCATCTATCAAGAAATTGGCGATGACTAGGTCATCTATATATGAGTATATTGACTAAGGAGTCAAATGAGAACATTTGATCGTAGGTCATACTCATCATTTAAGCACGAGTGGGGTTACCACTTTTACATAATGCATTGTTGTGTTCACACCATTAGAGTTGCTTTAGCTCAATTGGTTAGAGTAAAGCTCCCCCTAGATGTGATATCCCCCCTAAGAGGGATGAACTAACCTCGGGTTATGTCGATGATGACTTCATGTAGGTGTTGAAGATGTAGATGCTCAATGTTGATGTAGATCATTCGGAGAAATCCATTGGAGTGAGTTGCACTTTCAATACCTACACGAGTTAGTCCCACAAGGAACAAACAAGGATATCCATAGACATAGAGTGATATTCACACAAGATGATGTCCATGAAAGCATTAGGTTACCTTGTCCCTTGTCTTACCAACAAGAGGGTTTGTGACTCCTAGAACTAGTGCAAGATGTGGAAGTTGTTTGCACATGTCCACGCCAAAAGATATGAGTGAAGTATGTTGGCGGAGTCACCCTCAAGAACTCTCTAGTTCTTCTTCTTTGGGATCCACATCATCTTGATGGGAATCCTTGGAGTTGTAGTCGTACTTGATGTAGTAGAACTTGATGTAGTCTTGGGAACGCACTTGACCAAGGCCTTGGGAGCTTCTTCAAATGCATCAATCTCCTCTTGAAGCTTGCCCTTGCCTTTTAGCTTGTGGTCTTGTGGTGGAAGATCATCTTGAGCTTGTGTCCCTTGAAAAGAAGTAGGATCATACTTCTCTTGTTGAGGAACAAACTTCGTCTTGAGGTATTGATCTTCTTCTCACTCAACTCCATTGGCATTGAACTTCCGTTCAAAACCAATTCCTTGATTCTTCCTGTGTCTTCCTTGATTGCATACAATTTCCTCAAATTGCTTACTTATGGCAAGGCTCTTGTAAACACCTTTCTCTATAATTCCCTTCCATAAGCTATTTTCTTGCTCAAGTGTAACTTGGCTAAGAGAATCATTAGTGGAATCAAGAGAACTACTAGAAGCAACAACATTGGATTTAGCATGATTATTGTTACTACTAGATGAAGAATCTTTCTTACTTTTGTTGCTTGATTTAACTTGTGGCATGTAAGTAGACAAGAGTAAACGCTTGGCAATGTAAGAACTTTTCTTGCAAAGATCATCATTGATTGACATTAAGAACCCATGCTCTTGCTCAAGGTTGAGCTTTTCAAAGCATAACTTTTCATGAGTTTTTAAAAGCTCTTAATGATTTTCCAAGGTAGTTTCATGAGATAACTTAAGAGTGTTTAGTTCTTTAGTTAGACGCTCAATCTCCTTCTTATCATCATCATTCATTTTATCTTGATTAGCATGATTAATAGCAAGTTCATCATAGTTTTCATCACTAGAATTGCCAACAAGTAAATCATCATCACCTAGCAAATCATCTTCATCACTATTGAAATCAACATACTCGAGGTGTGATACCTTTGGGCCTTTAGCCATGAAGCATCTTCCAATTCCTTCATTTGGTGACTCAAATATGTCGTAGGAGTTGGTTGACACAAGTGCTAGACCGGCAACACCTTCATCTTGAGTATATTCAGAGTCGGAGTGATAACTTCTCTCGGAGTGATTGTTGGAGTCGGAGCCGGATACCCATTCACCAACATGAGCTTGATGTCTTTGTTTTCTGTAGCTCCTTGAGGATTTGTCCTTCCTTTCCGAATCCTTGCTTCTCCGTGATGTTCTTCGTTCATAACGGTCATCTCTACTCCTTCTCTCTCTTGGTGCTGATTCTTCTCTTATACTTCTCCTTTTGGGTGAATCTTCTCTTCTTTTGTAGGTAGACATACACTCATTGGAGTAGTGTCCGGGTCTTCCACAATTGTAGCAATTACGTTCACGACTCGAAGATCTTTTGTCATTGTAGGACCTTGACATGGAACTTCTTTCCTTGCTTCTACTCTTGTAGAACTTGTTGAAGTTCTTCACCATTAGGCTCAATTCTTCATTGAAGGCTTGTTTCTCACTTGATGATGTAGGAGCATCACATGAGGCTTTGTAAGCACCACTTGACTTGTTGTGAAGCTCTTCCTTATCCTTGAGTGACATCTCATGAGCAACAATTCTTCCAATGACTTCCGTTGGCTTGAGATCTTTGTAATTGGGCATCATTTGGATCAATGTGCACACGGTATCATATTTTCCATCCAAGGCTCTTAGGATCTTCTTGATGATGAATCTATCGGTCTTCTCTTTGCTTCCTAAGCTGGCAATCTCATTTGTGATGAGAGCAAGCCTAGAGTACATTTCAGCGACACCTTCACCATCCTTCATTTTGAACTTGTCAAGTTGACTTTGAAGCACATCCAATTTGGATTCCTTGACGGAGTCGGTACCCTTGTGCATATCAATCAAAGTATCCCAAATTTCCTTTGCATTCTCAAGATGACTGATTTTGTTGAATTCTTCGGGGCATAATCCATTGAAGAGGATATCGCAAGCTTGAGCGTTGTATTGAAACATCTTCAACTCTTCCGCGGTAGCTTCACAGTTTGGTTCTCTCCCATCAAAGAATTCACCTTGCAAGCCAATACACACAATAGCCCGAACGGCAGGGTTATGTCCAAGAATATGCGTTTTCATCTTATGCTTCCAACTAGCAAAATTAGTACTATCAAAGTAAGGACCTCACGGTGGTAATTTCCGTTGCTAGACGCCATACTCTCCTAGGTTGTGAAACCAAGGCTATGATCACCAAAGCTATGGAAACCAAGGCAAATGGTGACCAAATCTCTTATACCACTTGTAGGATCGAAAGTATGTCTAGAGGGGGTGATTAGACTTATTGACCAAATAAAAATCTAGCCTTTTCCCAATTTTAAGTCTTGGCAGATTTTAGCAACTTAGCACTAGTCAAGCAAACAACCTACACATGCAAGTCTAAGAGTATAGTAGCGGAATGTCAAACATTGCACATGAAGGTAAAGGGAGGAGTTTGGAGGGAGCAAACGCAATGTAGACACAGAGATTTTTGGCGTGGTTCCGATAGGTGGTGCTATCATACATCCACGTTGGTGGATACTTCAACCCACAAAGGGTAACGGTTGCGCGAGTCCACGGAGGGCTCCACCCATGAAGGGTCCACAAAGAAGCAACCTTGTCTATCCCACCATGGCCATCGCCCACGAAGGACTTGCCTCACTAGGGTAGATCTTCACGAAGTAGGCGATCTCCTTGCCCGTACAAACTCATTGGTTCAACTCCACAATCTTGACGGAGGCTCCCAAGTGACACCTAACTAATCTAGGAGACACCACTCTCCAAAAGGTAATAAATGGTGTGTTGATGATGAACTCCTTGCTCTTGTGCTTCAAATGATAGTCTCCCCAACACTCAACTCTCTCTCACTAATTTGGATTTGGTGGAAATAAGATTTGAGTGGAAAGCAACTTGTAGAAGGCTAGAGATCAAGATTCATATGGTTGGAATGGAATATCTTGGTCTCAACACATGAGTAGGTGGTTCTCTCTCAGAAAATGAATGTTGGAAGTCTAGGCATGTTCTGATGGCTCTCTCTACGAATGAAGAGTGGGTGGAGGGGTATATATAGCCTCCACACAAAATCTAAACGGTACACACAAATCACCAAACTCGGTGGGACCGAATCATGAAACTCGGTCAGACCTATTTAGTTCAAAATGTGAACGTTAGCATTTTCGGTGGGACCGACATGTCAACTCTGTGGGACTGATTTCATTAGGGTTAGGGCATAACGTAATCTCAGTGAGACCGATTACAAAAACTCAGTGGGACCAGTTTTGGTAATAAGCTAACCAGAGAGTTGGTCAGGCAAACTCGGTGGGACCGATTCGCTAATCTCGGTGAGACCGAAACGTTACGAAGGGGAAATAGAGAGTTTGCATTGCGAACTTGGTGGAACCGATCGCTCATCTCGGTTGGACCGAAATGTTACAAAGGGAAACAGAGAGTTTGCAATCCTGTCTCGGTGAGACCGAGATCCCGATAGGTGAGACCTAAGTGTCTAGGGTTTGTGGCTATGGCTATGTCATGAAAACTCGGTAGCGCCGAATAGAATGTTTCGATGGGGCCGAGTTTGACTTTTGGTTTGGGGCATATGTGGATATGAGAAAGTGGTTGAGGGTTTTTGGAGCATATCACTAAGCATTTTGAGCAAGTGAGCCATTAAGCAACACCTCATCCCTTTTAATAGTATTGGCTTTTCCTATGGACTCAATGTGATCTTGGATCACTAAAAGTAAAATGTTGAGTCTTGAGCTTTAGAGCTTGTGCCAATATTTTGTCCTTAGCATTTTGAGGGGTCCACATTTCTAATCCATGCCATGCCAATCACTGAGCTTTCCTAAAATATTTATCTTGAAATAGCATTAGCTCAATGAGCTATATGTTGTTAATAATTACTAAAACTACCCATGGATAGTTGCACTTTCAGAGTCCACTATATCTACCTATATGTGGTATTCTTTTGCCGTTCTAAGCAAATTTGTATGTGCCATCTCTAATTTTCAAAATAAACTTCTCTTTTGTGTGTTTGTTCCGCTCACGGAGCGGTGAAGGGTGGCTAATATTTTCCATGCTAGATGTGTTATTCTCACGATGAATGTTTATTCACTTGTCATTGCACGAGAGTAAGGCAAAGGTATTAGGGATGCCCATTCCCGAAATGAAAAATGAATTTACTTTATGTTGTCAAATAATAAATTCCTTGGAATGTGTTGGTATGGAAGGCATCCGTGGATACGGTTAGCCATGGAAAGTGAAAGTATGGTGGAAAAAGGAATAAACTTTATTTTCTGTTTGGGAACCGCCTATGATACATCTAGCATGGAAAGTGCTAGAAACTCTAAGTCGTTTTCTTTGGTGGGAAGGACACACCTCCCAAAATGTTTTTATCTCTAAGTTCTTCGCTTTGAGCTCTCGCACCTCTACAAATCCCTACTTCCCTCTACAAAGGGCCTTTCTTTTACTTTATGCAATTTTTATTTTTGAATTTGAGTCTCCATCTTATCTCATAAAAGCACCAACTAGGAGGCACTATGATCTTACTTGAGTACTGAGTGTAGTTAATATGCGAGTGTGTTTCATGAATGGATCAATGATTGTGCATGATGGGCTAGGGATAGCTTATTTTAGTGTTGATATTTTGAAAGACATGGTTGCTTGTTGATATGCCTGAGTATTTAAGTTATCGTGTCAAAACTAGACTATTGCTTTGAACAATATAAAAGTCCAAATGTCCATGCTATAAGCAAATAATATGATATGACATGTTAGGCAGCATTTCACATCAAAAATTCTGTTTTTATCACTTACCTACTCGAGGACAAGTAGGAGTTAAGCTTGGGGATGCTGATACGTCTCCAACGTATCTATAATTTTTTATTGTTCCATGTTGTTATATTATCAATCTTGGATGTTTTATAATCATTTTATAGTCATTTTATATCATTTTTTGGTACTAACCTATTGACATAGTACCAAGTGCCAGTTGTTGTTTTCTGCATGTTTTTTACATCGCAGGAAATCAATACCAAACGGAGTCCAAATGCAGCGAAACTTTACGGGGATTTTTTGGACCTGGAGACATGTAATGGGCCCTGGCTACGCCTGGGGGGTGCTCCGAGGAGAGCACAACCCACTAGGGCGCGCTAGGAGGCCCAGGCGCGCCCTGGTGGGTTGTGCCCACCTCGGGTGCCCCCCGGACCGCCTCTTTGCTCTATAAATACCCTAATATTCCCAAAACCTAGGGGAGTCAACAAAATATTCATCCAGCCGTCGCAGAGTCCAAAACCACCAGATCCAATCTAGACACCATCTCAGATGGGGTTCACCACCTCCATTGGTGCCTCTCCGATGATGTGTGAGTAGTTCTTTGTAGACCTTCGGGTTCGTAGTTAGTAGCTAGATGGCTTCCTCTCTCTCTCTCTCTCTCTCTCTCTCTCTCTCTGAATTCTCAATACAATGGTCTCTTGGAGATCCATATGATGTAACTCTTTTGTGGTGTGTTTGTTGGGATCGATGAACTTTGAGTTTATGATCAGATCTATCTTTTTATATCCATGAAAGTGTTTGAGTTTCTTTGATCTCTTATAGCCTCGTATTTCTTCTCCGATATTTGGGTTTTGTTTGGCCAACTTGATCTACTTATCTTGCAATGGGAAGAGGTGCTTTGTAGTGGGTTCGATCTTACGGTGCTTGATCCTAGTGACAGAAGGGGAACCAACATGTATGTATCTATGCTACTAAGGATAAATCAAGGGGTCTATCTCTACATAGATAGATCTTGTCTACATCATGTCATCGTTCTTATTGCATTACTCCGTTTCTGCATGAACTTAATACACTAGATGCATGCTGGATAGCGGGCAATGTGTGGAGTAATAGCAGTAGATGTAGGCAGGAGTCGGTCTACTAATCTTGGACATGATGCCTATGTAATGATCATTGACTGGATATCATCATGAGTATTTGAAGTTCTATCAATTTCCCAATAGTAATTTGTTCACCCACCGTTTGCTATTTTTCGAGAGAGAAGCCACTAGTGAAACCTACGGCCCCCGGGTCTCTTTCTCATACTATTTGCCTTTGTGATCTATTTCCCTTTGCTTTTATTTTCAGATCTATTAAAATAAAAACACAAAAATACCTTGCTGAAATTTATTCTTATTTATTTTATTTGGCATTCGATCGATCAATCTACTACAATTTTATCTCACGTATGTTTGCCTATCTTGAGGCGCCGTGCCCGGAAGGGATTGACAACCCCTTTAACACGTCGGGTTGCGAGGATTTTTTATCTGTGTGCAGGTGATGTTTACGTTGTGTTGCTTCGTTCTCCTACTGGTTCGATAACTTTGGTTTCACATCTGAGGGAAATACCTACCTCTGTTGTACTGCATCATCCCTTCCTCTTTGGGGAAATACCAATGTAGCTTCAAGCCGCATTAGTGAGCACAACCCACAAGGGCGCGCCTGGGCTCCCTGGCGTGCCCAGGTGGGTTGTGCCCACTTGGTGGACCCCTCTGGTAGTTATTTGCTCCAATATTCCTCAAATATTCCATAAAAATTCTCCGTGAAGTTTCAGCTCATTTGGAGTTGTGCAGAATAGGTGGCCTGGCGTAGCTTTTCCAGGTCCAAATTTCCAGCTGCCGGAATTTTCCCTCTTTGTGTAAACCTCACATATTATGAGAAAAAAGGCATTAGAATTACTCCAAAAAGCATTATTATGGATAAAAACATTATAAATAACAGTAAGAAAACATGATGCAAAATGGACATATCAAGGACCAACCATAGTCAAATTCGATTCAACTAAAGTAGGAGAAATAGACACCCGCCAACCACCTTTATGCAAAACAAGTTGCATGTCAGTCGGTGGAACCGGTCTCATGTGCGTGGACATGTAAGGTTGGTCCAGGCCGCTTCATCCCACAATATCACCGAATCAAAATAAGACGTTGGTGGTAAGCAGTATGACTATCACCGCCCACAACTCTTTGTGTTCTACTTGTGCATATCATCTACGCATAGACCTGGCACAGATGCCAATGTTGGGGAACATTGCATGGAAAACAAAAAAAAATTCTACACACACGCAAGATCTATCCATGGAGATGCATAGCAACGACAGGGGAGAGTGAGTATACGTACCCTTGTAGACCGTAAGCGTAAGCATTTATTAATGCGTTTGATGTAGTCGAACTTCTTCGCGATCTGACAGATCGAGTACCGGACGTATGGCACCTCCGCGTTCAGCACACATTCAGCTCGGTGACATCCTCACCTTCTTGATCCAGCAAGACAGGCAAAGTAATAGATGAGTTCCGGCAGCACGATAGCGTGGCGACGGTGATGGTGATGCTATCTCTGCAGGGCTTCGCCTAAGCACTACGAAAATATGACCGAGGGACAAAACTATGGAGTGGGGTGCCGCACACGGCTAAGACAATGTTTTGTCTTGTGTGGTGCCCCCTCCCCATGTTAATATAGGCGGGGGAGAGCGGAGGCAGCCAGGCATACCACAAAGGTGGTCGGCCAGCCCTAGGGCTCCTCCCCTGGCCTGCGCCCCCTGCCATAATTCCCCTAAGGGGAAAGGAAAGATGAGGATAGGGAAGGAAGGAGGAGACCTGTTCCCCTCTTTCCTTCTCTCCCCTAGGGTCGGCTGCCATAGAAGGGCACACCAGCCCCTTGTGGGCTAGTGTGCTCCCTTCTCTTGGCCCATATGGCCCATAGATCTCCCAGGACTTACCGGAACCCCTTTCGGTGACCCGATGACTACCTGGTACTCCCTGAAACTCTTCTAGTGTCCAACTAGTGTTGTCCTATATATCAATCTTTACCTTCGAACCATTCCAGAGCTCCTCGTCATGTCCATGATCCCATACGGGACTCCAAACAACATTCGGTCACCAAATCATATAACTCATATAACATTATATCGTCAGCACACGTTAAGTGCGGACCCTATGAGTTCGAGGACTATGCAGACATGACCGAGACACCTCTTCGGTCAATAACCAATAGCGGAACCTAGATGCCCATATTTGCTCCTACAAATTCTACGAAGATCTTTATCGGTCGAACCTTATGACAACATACGTTATTCCCTTTGTCCATCGGTATGTTACTTGCCCGAGATTCGATCGTTGGTATCTTCATACCTAGTTCAATCTCGTTACCAGCAAGTCTCTTTACTCGTTTCGTAATACATCATCTTGTAACTAACTCCTTAGTTACTTTGCTTGCAAGGCTTCTTATGATGTGTATTACCGAGAGGGCCCAGAGATACCTCTCTGATACTTTGGAGTGACAAATCATAATCTCGATCTATGCCAACTCAACAGACACCTTCGGAGATACCTGTAGAGCATCTTTATGATCACCCAATTATGTTGTGACGTTTGATAGCACACAAGGCATTCCTCCGGTATCCGGGAGTTGCATGATCTCATAGTCGAAGGAATACGCATTTGACATTTAAGAAAGCAATAGCAATAAACTGACTGATCATATGCTAAGCTAACGGATGGGTCTTGTCCATCACATCATTCTCCTAATGATGTGATCCCATTATCAAATGACAACTCATGTATATGGTTAGGAAATCTTAACCATCTTTTGATCAACGAGCTAGTCTAGTAGAGGCTCACTAGGGACACGGTATTTGTTTATGTATCCACACATGTATTTAAGTTTTCGGTCAAACAATTCTAGCATGAATAATAAATCTTTATCATGATTAAGGAAATATAATAATAACCATTTTATTATTGCCTCTAGGGCATATTTCCATCAATAATTGGACAACATGTTCATTCTTTGTACTTGTATTTAGAATATCATTGTTATTTTAAAAATCAAAGGACTTAAGTATTGTTTTATTTTGTGTGTGTATACAATCTGGTTATTTGGTATGCTCGTCTAGAATGCACTTGGTTTGACTTGATGTATACGAGAGGTCATGCCAATCTATCAAATGAAAAGTTGCACACTAGTTTAACTTAGAAATATAATTATTGTAACATGATATACTTCTATCATAGAAAGACTTGTAGCTTAATTGAATTAAAAATTATCAATTAGATTGCTTTGTTCCCACATGGTATACATCATTAGTATGTGATATGAACTTGCACTATTCCACTATTAACTTATGTATTCAATAATATTTTGAACATAATTTATAAGAATACAACAATTATTGGTAATATCAACAATTAATACTGGGAACTAATATCAACAATAGATCTGAAGTAATAGTTCAGAAATTAAAAAGGGGATGGGGATGGTGCCGATGAAGATGGTGGATGAAGAGGATCCCCACAATGTCTTGAGTGTTGTTGTTGATGATGACTTCAAATTTCCCCGTTCGGAGGGGCCGGACGATCCTGGCAGAATCAACCCTCCAGGAAAGAAAGTGCTCACTAGACATAACCACACATAGAATTGTTGTTGGTTCTACTGGAGGAATCCGGACTCTTTGTTCACCTCCAAATTCCCGCTCATCTTCTCCACACCTCTACAACTCACTCTCACCATTCTAATCACCTTCCTTGGATTATCACAACACGTTTCGGTCGCTAGTTTGTATATCACACTAACCACTCACTTAAGCTTAATTTCCTCCAAGAGCTATCCTCCACTGCACATTCCTAAACTAATCCTGAGCATTGACCGGCCTAGGCCGGGCCATGCAAAGCCCAACCTAAAACACCAAGCCCCAGCCTGACCGAGGGCCTAGAAACACAATTTCATATTGAATGATAATAAATAAAAAAATTCAAAATTAAATAATACTCCATGTCAAAAAAGGAACTAAAAATTCAATATTACACCTACTTTCATATAAATTCCCCAAAACTAGTCTGCCATTTTTGGAGATTTCGGGCCAAAAATTCACACTATGTTTAGGGATAATTTGACTCGAACTGATGGCTTTGACCATATCAAGGTGATACTCTACCCCTAACGTATATCCTTTCATCATCCCATCTAAAAAGCGGATTAACTTAGCTCACACACCGGGCTTTAGCCCCCCAAACCACCCTCTCAATCATCCTAAGAGATTTAACCTAATGTGATATCGAGCAACAAAAACAACGATTCATTTAGGCATGTATGGCCAAACTGGATCTCTAGGTGTTTAAATACACCAAATCGCATGTTTGCTTCGAATTGTTGCTTCATGATAGTTATTAAGAAATGACTGGTTTGAGGGTACACCTTGCAAAGGTCACTCCCACTTCTCCTCGCGGTGACAAGTGAAACATTGGTTATGTGACACTTGTCGCAACTTGTGAGTTTTGTGTTTTTTTTGTTCATTCGTTTTTTTTCAAATGTTTTATCTCTTAAACCGTGCGTCCAAATCACGAACCATTTTCATCATTGTGACTCTCGCATCGAGATCTTCAAAATTAGAACCCGTGTTAGTATGTTTGGACGAACTTTTTGTTTCTGAAAAAATGGAAAACAAAAATCCAGAAAGAAAACATAGAAAACCAAATAAGGAAAAACTATAAAAGAACCAAAAATAAAAAACTGAAAAAACCTGGAGATCAGACCAGTTTTATTAACTTATGAAGTTGACAATACAATATTATTAATTTCTAAAATCTAGCTACCTAAATTCTTGTAGACCTGACCAGTTTTTATGATTGTAGATATAAATTTTACATAATAATTTAGGAAAAGCAAATGATAGGTTGCATCAGCTACCATTCTTTAAAGTAAGACTAGCACATATGCCCGTGCGTTGCAACGGGAGATAAAATTGTATGCATTTAAAGTCAGTGAGAATTATATGTGGAAGCAAAACCTTGTGTGCACATGAAAAGGGAACATTTAGCTTCTCGGTTTGGTCACATGTGAAGGAATCAATTTTTCCATTCAGTGATCGAAGGCATTTAAGAGTTTTGTTACGTCATCATACACCAGAGAAGGCCCATGAGTTATTAAATCTACTCTCCCTTTCAATACTTCCAATCAAGGGGATTTTAAGGTATGAAGTTTCTTAATATTCTAGGAAACATGAACATTTTTTAAATCCAGTACAATTTTTTCTAAATTATGTGCACTTTCAAAAAATGCGAACAAAATATGAAAGGGGCATCTTTTAAAATTCACAAACATTTTCTGAAAACACCAATGTTTTTATAAAAAATGGCATTATTTGAACTTGCGAGCTTTTTTTTAAACGGGAACATGTGTTGTAAATTCATAAGATTTTTAGAAAATATGTATCTTTGATACACTAACATTAATTATTTTTTTTGAAAATTTCACTAAAACAAGAATATTTTTTGAATTTGGAGCATTTTTTGAAATGTCATTTTCTTTTTAGAAATCTCAATTTTTTGGAAAAAGAGTTTTTTTTAAGAAATGGGAAAACTTTGGCAAGTTCCGATTATTTTTCAAAATAGCAACAAAATTTTGGAATTTAGAACATTTTCCGGAAAGAAATTCTAAATGTTTTTTCGAGAATTTTTAATTTACGAAATAAATTATAAAAGAAAAATAAACTTGAAAGGGCAAAAAGAGATAGAGAAAGGAGAATAAAAGTAGAAGTAAAATACAGAAAAAAGAAATATGGGCCAGCCCATTACTGGATATCCTTTGCGAAACACCAACTATTTGTCATCCAGAGCGGAAAATAGGATTTTCCCAGGTATGTGTGCAGAAAAATAAGTGGGTTGGCTTCGCTGGGCCACAGCGCGCGGCCCATGTACGAAAATTCTTTTTCTAGCAGACAAACACATTAGAATTTAGTACCACCTTGGATAGAAAAAATATATTTTCGATGGTGAACGGATGAAATAATTGGAGAAACGCACCTTGCTTTATTAGTAGGTATAGATAGCATATAGCAGGAAAAGAATAAAATTTTCAATCTCTAAAGTCTGAAACCTAACTACCCATATATCTACTAGGTTGATCTGAGCTCCAAACTATATTAGCAATATCTCGAATATAGGAAAATAAAAGCATATTTCAAGTTATTACTATTGACATACTACTCAAATATCCAAATAAAAAATCAATTGCAGCCGAACAATATTTTTTTGTGGGAAACAATATTGGATATTTGAAGTAATCATAAGAAAAAAATTAAATCAATGTTTTCTATCATGTAGATCATATTGCAATAAGCTACCGTATTACTGGTAATTCAGGGTTTTGAGTACAAACGGGAGCCTACTACTCAACCAGAGGGTTGCCACTACTTTTTTGTCAGTAAACATTAAGCAAACAATATAATTCAGAACCTTGAGCAAATGTATGTCTCTCTATCCGTCCTAACTGTCTACATAGACTTCCGATGAACTGGATATAATAAACTTGGCTAGGAAAGTTGGATGTACTCCCTTAAATTGATGTAGTAGCTTCTACAAAGCAGATTGTATGGAAAACACCGGATAAACTGGAAGAACAAAATTCATGTCAGGTGCAAGTAAGATGGAAAGGTGATTCGGCTCAATTACAACTCCAAGTACAGTTTAGTTTTTGCATGTACTGTGGGTGTCACCTAGATGTCGATGTCCAAGCACCTTCGGTACTCCTTCCTGGTGTGTGCGTGCTCATGCAGGACGTCCACGTCACCACGTCGACAGTGAGCCCCCTCCCTTCCAGCGACGCAAACACCACCATCATGCTCTCTAGGTACCCCGCTTGGCCCTACATGTTCATGGTTCCACGTCTCTCTATGGTCCATGGCAGCGAGGGCTGCCAATCTCGTCGAGGCGGCCGAAGCGCCGTAGGAGTTGAGCATGACTTTGAGCGCGAAGGTCTCCTGGGCGAGGCCGGACTTATGCAGCTGCGCCATCACCTCCTTCCACCATGCCAGATTGCCGAACCTAGCATGTGCCGCTAGCAGCAACATGTGTGACTTCATGGTTGGCACCATTCCCTGCTGCTTCAGTGGATCGAGCACGGCCTTAGCCTCTGCATCAGTCCACAATTCCATGGTGGTCAGACTCAACATCTCATCGGAGCACCTGGAATTCAAATAATTCATACTTAATGTACCTCCGTGGAGATAGGCTTCCTCATAAGCATCCACCAAGATCCTGCACGAAGCTCTGCGCAACCCATGTGCTGCATTAGGGCAAAGATCTCGGTAGCAGCTTGTGGAAACCCCGCGTGGCTATGAAAAAAATTATGTTTGCAATCGCTTTTGACGGAATTCAAACTCAAAGCAACATGGACAAACTCCATTTGAATTATACATAGATCATTCATGGTTGATGGACAGATCACCTATCTGTAAGCCTCCATGGGGCATTGTAGGCGTAAACGCCAGGCTTGGGCCGTCCTGCTACCCCTCCTCGAACACCTCCTCGGCCTTCTCTCATAGCCCTTCCATCACGAACATGTTCACTGGTTGTCATTCTCTCCATTGTCCTCCCGCAGTGGTGCTAACACCGACACCCTAGCCACCGTTGACAAGTACCTGCTCGAGGGGATCACCTCTGGCCTACGTCCTCTTTCTCTCTTCCTCTGCTGCCAAGGGATGTGATGGGATGGACAGGAGGCAACCCTCATCTATCATCTCATCCAGATGGAGGCAGGCGACTAAGATGGAGGCAGGCGACTAAGATGGAGGATGGAGGCGGTGGGTGACATGATGCCAGAAGATCCTCCATGTTTCCTACGTCTAGCCACGTTGGCCCGCCATGGCCTCATGGAACGACGAAGCGAGGCGGCGGGGTAGAGGGAGGCCGATCTCGGGAGGAGGGGAAAGGGGGTGGGGTGCGGCCGTGCAGGCCTGTAGCCAAGGTTTAGCCATGCAATCTTTTTCCACAGGTTTTTCTCACCAGTTCACGTGAGGATTGAAAAAACCAATAGGAGGTGGAGTTGGACTGAAGAAAAAATGTGGGATCGGTGCTAGCTATAGTAGGAGGGGTGGAGGCAGCGAACAAACCAACAACGTACGAACTGGTAGTCAATTGGATTTGATTTTTTCTGTTATTTGTTTCCTTAAAATCCATTATTTGTTTCCTAAAGAAAATTGCATTGATGAGATGGATCGGTTGATTTGGGTAAGTTAGGAAAGTTAGATATGTGGTTCAAATATATATCGGTCATGTAGTCAATCAGATTTTTAATTAAATTTTGTTATTTGTTTCCATAAAATTCATTATTTTATTTACTAAAGCAAATTGCATTGATAGGAGGAATCAATTGATTTAGATAAGTTAGGAAAGTTAGATATGTGATCTTTTGTATCTTAGAAAAGTATTGGTTTACAAGGAAAGAGTGGAGAGGAAAATAAACCGGTAGAAGAGGGGTGATGGGAGGTGGGATGAAAAAAAGCAGATGAAAAAAGCCAGACAAAAATAAACTGTGGACGCAATCCCACCAACTGTTTCATTAGGAGTTGAGATAAAGCAAATTGCATTGATGGGAGGAATCAGTTGATTTAGATAAGTTAGTGAAAGGATCGATATAGTTGACTAGAGGGGGGTGAATAGGCAACTAACAATTTTTAACTTTTCTTTTCCAAATTAAACTTTGCATCAAAGTAGGTTGTCTAGACATGCAACTATGTGAGCAACCTATATGATGCAACAACAATAAGCACACAAGCAAGCAAGGGAAATAACACAAATAAGCTTGCACAAGTAAAGGTACGAGATAACCAAGAGTGGAGTCGATGAAGACGAGGATGTGTTACCGAAGTTCCTTCCTTTTGAGGGGAAGTACGTCTCCGTTGGAGCGGTATGGAGGCACAATGCTCCCCAAGAAGCCAATAGGGCCACCGTATTCTCCTCACGCCCTCACACAATGCGAGATGTCGTGATTCCACTATTGGTGCCCTTGGAGGCGGCGACTGGACCTTTACAAATAAGGTTGGGGCAATCTCCACAACTTAATCGGAGGCTCCCAACAACACCACGAAGCTTCATCACAATGTAATATATCTCCGCGGTGACCTCAACCGTCTAGGGTGCTCAAACACCCAAGAGTAACAAGATCCGCAAGGGATTGGTGGGGGGAATCGAATTTCTCTTGGTGGAAGTGTAGATCGAGGCCTTCTCAACCAATCCCTAGAAAATCAACAAGTTTGATTGGCTAGGGAGAGAGATCGGGTGAAAATGGAGCTTGGAGCAACAATGGAGCTTTGGGTTGGAAGAGGTGGTCAACTCGGTGAAGAAGATACCCCTTATATAGTGGAGAGACAAATCCAACCATTATCCACTTAACCAGCCCGCGACATGCGGTACTACTGCGTCAGCCAAGCGGTACTACCGCAAGGGCTCATGGTACTACTACAGCGAACCGTGGTACTACCGTGGCCACGGCAGGAGCTAGCCCAGGCCTGTAGCAACGAAGCTGGAGCGGTACTGCCGCTCGCGCGGTACTACCGCACCCCCTTGCGGTACTACCGCAAGGCAGGATTGGACCATCCTGAGAAGGCCGTGGACAAATAAAGAAACGTCTGTGGCCAGTTCTGCTGATTTTCAAATAGTGCAAAAATCCGACACGGTACTACCGTTGAAGGCAAGCGGTACTACCGCGCAGGGAGCGGATGTAAAAAAATTACATCCGTCCCTACTTCTGCTTATGGCGTTGTGCCGGACCAGGACTCACGGTACTACGACTCCCAAGGAGCGGTACTACCGTGACCTCCTGGGTACTACCGCAAAGGCCTGCGGTACTACCGCAGCGTCCTGCAGTACTACCGCTCTAAAGAGCAGTACTACCGCAAGCCCCAGAACAGCAACACTAGGAATTCTTCTTTTTGCACAAACACGAAGAAACGGAGGATGCTCCAAAGTGCTAAGGGAAAGGCGGTGCAAAGTGGAGTAAACGTGTACGTGACGATTCCACCCAAACCTTTCCAAAGCGGACCCCTCTTAATAGTACGGCTTTCCTACGACTCAAATCCACCGAAAAAGGAATGTAGAAAAACACCGTCTTTAATAATCTTCGAGGGGCTCCTAACCGTCTTGTGCCTAGTAATGAAATATCTGAAATACTTGAGACACATGATTAGTCCGCAAATGCATTGTCATCAATCACCAAAACACCTTAGGGATAAATATGCCCTTACAATCTCCCCCTTTTTGGTGGATTGATGACAATAGGGGATTTGCACAAGGGGGAAAGAATAGAACATGAGCAAACCATACATCTCTAAAATATAGACGGGCGCCCCCTAGATGTGTGTTATTTAGATGAGTGCTTTGGACTGCACGGCACACATACTAGGATCAACACTCCCCCTATATTTTATAGACATGGCATATCTTGCAATAATAATGCTCACACTAAGCACGATAGTAAATAAGAGCAAAAACTAAGTAGCACAATATATCATAAGCTCGGTAAGGTGCGATAGATAGAGTGCATATGTCTTACACCATATGATAGATAAGTCTCACAAGCTCAAATAAACTCAAACCAAACCAAAGCAAACAAGGTTCAACAAACCAAACACAAGCGAAGCAAACATGACACGACACGGCAAATCCCTACACTCTCTCCCCCTTTGGCATCGAGACGCCAAAAAGGCAGAGAGGGCACCTACAACACAAGTGGTGGCTCAAGCGGAGTAGTCGCTCGCACGGTCTTCGTCTGACTCGGCAGCGGGGATGGGCTCCTCCTCAGAATCAATCCACTTGTAGCCTTGTTTTGCCATCCATTCGACCTCTGGAGTGATGTGCTCCTCGGAGCCGCCAGAAACATCCTCTCCAAAAACCTTCATGATCTTCTTGTCGTGGCAGTGACTCTCCTTGGAGGCCATGTGAGTCTGATACAGCCCCTTGGCCTGCATGCAGAACAAGGCCTTCATCTTGGCCTTCAGCTTCTTCGCCCATGAGGGCTCAATGGAGGGAGGTGCATATCCCGTAGAGCTGTCCTCGGCTACATTCTCCTCCTCAACATCCCTCTTAGCAGCCTCAGACTCGGCACGATTAGTAATGTTAGCCCACTGGGGCTTGATGCGGAGTTTGATGGAGTCATGACGGATCCAGTCAGGGGCCAAAAACTCCTCAGTGGGATAGAGCTTCTCCCAAGTCTTCGATATCAGGAGGAAGAGATATGGACCATAGATGGGTACCTTGCGGGTGAACACCACGAACCGAAGCTCGCACCACATGATATGTGAGACATCAAGTGGTTGAGTCTGAGAAACGTGTGCCTCCTCACAAATGAGAAACATGTCCACAAGAAAGGCATGCACCTTGTCCTTGTCCCCAATGCGAGGAAAGAGGGAGTGGCGGAAGATCCGGTGCATGATGTCAAGGAACGAGTTGAGCACCCACGTCAACTTGCCACTGCCCAGTTTCTTCTCAACATAGAACGGCAGAAGCTTTTCCTTGCTAGCTGACTCGGCGCTGGCATGAGGGTGAACACCAACAGGCATGTGGAGCCCCTCATCAGGCACTCTGAGCAAATCCATGAACTCCTTCCAAGTAGCAGTCAACTGACGGCCATTGGTCATCCAGGTCATCCTCTGATCCTCTCCAGAATGGAAGTGGACCGAAGCAAAGAACTGGGCCACCAGCTAGGGGTCATAGTCCATGTGGAAAGAGATCACATAATCAATGGCAAACTGCTCCACGAGATCCAAGGCCTCACCAAAGTAGTCATGATGCTTATCATCCCTCATGTGATGCATGTCGATCCAGTGCACATCCACATACAGAATCTACTTGGCCTTGATCACATCCAAGTAGATGAGATTCTACTTCTTGGTCCAGAACAGTTCATTCCCTCTGAAGTTTGCACGAGGATTCGCATAAGGGTTGATCTTCCTTCGAGAAACAAACTCAGCAAGAGGTATCTCATCCATGCCCTTTGATGGTTCCTCGAACTTGCTAGAAGTGGTCTTGACATTGTGCTTGGAGGCATTGGAGCCCTCTGGAACATCCTCTTGGTTGCGCAAACGTTTGGAACCCGTGTCACGGCTTGGATTGGAACGACGAGCAGGGACACCGGAGCCACCACCTAAGACACACACAAAACACAAACACACACGAGAAGCGAGACGGGTCAAAACAAAGACCACAGCAAAACACAAGAAACCAGTAGAAAGTGCATATGGTAATTGCCATGAAGAAGATTTGACAGCAGTGGTAGTACTACCTGTTCGCGCGATACTAAAATTTTAGTGCCGCTCCTAGTTATGGTAGTACTGCGCGGTGGCACGGTAGTACTGGGGCTCGGAGCGGCAATAGAACTTTAGTATCGCAGCCCGCGCAGTAGTACCATGTTTGAGGAGCGGTAGTACCGCACCTGTTATGCGGTAGTACCGCATGGCATCAGATCCGAACGAATGAATCTGAGAACAACCGCGACAACGAGGCAGTACTACGGTTGATCAAATCTACCACGGGACAACATATCAAGTACACTTTCTACGCATCACTACTCTCCTACATCCGACTCTTGCAAAGATTTGGCCTAAAATCTCAAGAACAACATGCATCTCCCCAAAAACCTAGAAGTGAAAGGACGAACAAAAGAGAGAGGGATTTGGGGAGAGACCTTGATCCATGGCAAGAGGAAGTGGTGGGGAACGATCCCACCGGTCGGAATCCGAGGAGAGCGGCCGGGGACGGAGATCCGGCGAGGGTCTCCGGCGTCGTTCTTGAGCGGGAGAGAGAGAGGCGGTGGGGAGAGAAACAGACGAATGGGTATGGGGGAGTTGGAACTCCCCCAGCCCTGGTCTTAACCCCCACGCGCCCTCGGCAGCGCGGTAGTACCGCTCGGGCGGAAGTGCCGCACCGAAGCGGTAGTACCGCTCCCCCAGGCGGCAGTAAAAAATTACTGCCGCGCTGGGTGTGGAAGTACCATGCGCTCCACAAGCGGTAGTATCGTGGCAGGCCGCGGTAGTACCGTGAGCTGAAGAAGATGCAAGTTGCAAACAAAAGTGAAAGGGTCTTCGCAAGGAAACTTCAAGCGAACAAGACACCGCAAGAACACGCTCAGCACGAAGAAAGAACGACAAGAGACAACAAGGACCAACCACGAGACACAACCTCTCCAAGGAGAGGGAGGTGGCCGGAGCCACCTATGTTTGAGTCAATTGGTATGGCACCGCGAAGAATTATCCTTGGGCCCATGACCAAAACTCGTCTTTGAAGCACAAGTACCATCAAAAATGGCTAATGTGAAAGAGTTGATCAATTTATGCATAATGGGGGGAGGGGAGTTCATTGAGACAAGAACACTCCCCCTATGTCCATGCCTACATCTAAACTAGACAACAAGTTGAGTGTGGTGGGTGTGCAAGGGTTCAAGTCACATTGCTCATATCAATGATATTTAGCTCATGCCTTAACTCGTGAAATCTTGCTTCATCTAAGGGCTTCGTGAAAATATCTACAAGATTGTCATGGGTGTTGACATAGTTGAGCTCGATCTCCCCTCGCCTAATATGATCCCGGATGAAGTGATACCGAATCTCAATATGCTTCGTCTTGAAGTGTTGCACCGGGTTGAGAGAAATCTTGATGGCACTTTCATTGTCACACCAAAGAGGCACTTTGTCACAAATGACATTGTAATCCTTTAAAGTTTGCCTCATCCATAAGAGTTGTGCATAACAACTACCGGACGCCACATACTCCGCTTCGGTGGACGAGAGAGACACACAACTTTGCTTCTTGGAAGACCAACTCACCAAAGAGCAACCAAGAAATTGGCACCCTCCGGAAGTGGACTTCCTATCCACTTTGTCTCCCGCCCAATCCGAGTCCGAATAACCTACAAACTTGAAGTTTGCTCCTCTTGGGTACCATAAGCCAAAGTTTGGGGTATAAGCCAAATATCGAAGGATTCGCTTGACCGCCACGAAGTGACTTTCCTTAGGTGCGGCTTGAAACCGTGCACAAATTCCCACACTCAACATGATATCCGTTCTAGATGCACAAAGGTAAAGCAAGGAGCCAATCATGGAGCGATATACCTTTTGATCCACGCTTTACCATTGGGATCTATGTCAAGTTGGCATTTGACGGGCATAGGAGTGGACGCCAGCTTGACATCACTTAGCTTGAATCTCTTGAGTGTATTTGGCTTGGTTGATGAAGGTTCCTTCTCTTCGTTGCTTGACTTCGAACCCGAGAAAGAACTTCAACTCTCCCATCATGGACATCTTGAACTTGGAGGTCATGAGCGCGGCAAATTCCTCATTGAAAGCTTTGTTAGGGGAACCAAAGATAATATCATCAACATATAGTTGGCACACAAACAACTCCCCTTTGACCTTCTTAGTAAAAAGAGTGGGGTCGATTTTCCCAATTTCAAAACCACGATCTTGCAACAACTCGGTAAGGTGGTCATACCACGCACGTGGGGCTTGCTTAAGGCCATAGAGTGCCTTATCGAGTTGATACACATGATCGGGAAAGTAGGGATCCTCGAACCCGGGGGGTTGCTTGACATATACCAACTCATTAATAGGACCATTAAGAAAAGCACTCTTCACATCCATTTGTTGTAACTTAAAGTTATGATGAGAAGCATATGCAATCAACATGCGAATGGATTCAAGGCGAGCAATGGGAGCAAAGGTTTCACCGTAGTCGATACCCTTGACATGGGAGTAGCCTTGTGCTACCAAATGAGCCTTGTTGCGAATGATAATCCCATGAGCATCTTATTTGTTCTTGAATATCCACTTGGTTCCAATGACATTATGGTTCCCCGTTGGCCTTGGCACCAATCTCCACACCTTGTTGTGCTCGAAGTTGTTGAGTTCTTCATGCATGACATTGAGCCAATCCGGATCTTCGAGCGCCTCATAGACCTTTTGGGGTTCAACACAAGAGACAAACGCGTGATGTTCACAAGAGTTTGCTAATTGTCTACGAGTGCTTACCCCCTTTCTTAAGCTTCCAAGCACATTTGTCATGAGATGATCTTTGGTGGAGAGCTTGGAAGCAATCTTGGCGGCACGACGCTCCAATTCCTCCTCGGGGGTGAGTCGAGGAGCGGTCACTTGATCATCTTGAGCGTCGTATTGAGCTTTTCTTGATCTTGAGGAAGCTCTTGATCTTGAACTTGCTCAGAGGAGAGAACTTGACCTTGGGCATCACTTGATGTTACAACACCATCTTGAGATTGACCTTGCCCTTGGTCTTGTTCTTGAGGTTGAGGGCCTTCACTTTGTTCTTCGGAAGCATGTGGGCCTTGGGTTGGTGATGGCTCCACTTGAGTGGAGAATTGTCCTTCTCCTTTGGCCACAAGGGGTTCCTCAATGGGTAGGATAAAACCAACACCCATTCTTCTTATGGCTTGGGGAGGAATTTCATCACCTACATCACAAGTGCCACTTTGCTCCACTTGGGAGCCGTTATTCTCATCAAACTCCACGTTACATGTCTCCTCAATAAGTCCCGTGGACTTATTGAGGACACGGTAAGCATGGGAGTTTGTAGCATAACCAACAAATATGCCCTCATGAGCTCTAGCCTCAAATTTAGACAAACGAACACCTTTCTTGAGAATGAAACACTTACACCCGAACACCCGGAAGTACTTGAGGTTGGGCTTGTTCCCGGTGAGTATATCATATGGAGTCTTGTTCAAGCCTTTGCGGAGGTAGAGCCGATTTGATGCATGACACGCGGTGTTGATGGCTTCGTCCCAAAAGTTGTATGGAGACTTGAACTCTGCCATCATGGTCCTTGCCGCATCCATCAACGTCTGGTTCTTCCTCTCCGCTACACCATTTTGTTGAGGGGTGTAAGGTGCGGAATATTGATGCTTGATCCCCTCATCACTAAGAAACTCATACAAGGTGTAGTTCTTGAACTCGGTGCCGTTGTCACTTCTTATTGTCAAGATCTTTGCATCGTGTTGACGTTGAGCTTCATTTGCAAAGTCAATAACGGTTTGTTGGGTCTCACTCTTCCTCTTGAAGAAATATACCCAAGTGTATCTTGAATAATCATCCACAATCACCAAGCAATACTTCCTACCCCCAAGACTATCAAAAGATGGAGGCCCAAAGAGATCCATGTGAAGGAGCTCCAAAGGCCTCTTCGAGTAAATGATAGTCGTGGGAGGGTGAGCCTTTTCATGTAGCTTTCCTTCGATACAAGCACTGCAAGCACGATCTTTGGCAAAACTAGCATCTGTTAGTCCACGGACATGGTCCCCCTTGAGAAGACTTTGCAAAGATCTCATATTGACATGGGCTAGATGGCGATGCCAAAGCCATCCCACGTCAACTTTAGCCATTAGGCATGTCGCGGTCTTAGTGAGTCGCTCCGAAAAGTTAATCACATAGAGACCGTTTTCGACATGCCCAACAAAGGCTACTTTAAGAGTCTTGCTCCACAAGAGGGCCACGGTATCAACATCAAAGAAGGTGGCAAAACCCATGAGTGCTAGTTGACGAACGGAAAGTAAATTGTATGCAAGGGACTCAACAAGCATGACCTTCTCGATCATGAGAAATGACAACCTTGCCGAGTCCCAATACCTTAGAGGACGAGGCGTCACCCCACTCGACGTTGGTGGCCATGGATGGAATCTTTTGCATGTCCACCACCAAGTCCTTGCTTCCGGTCATATGATTAGTAGCTCCACTATCGAGCAACCATGATCCCCCACCAGAAGCAAACACCTACAAGAGATCAATGCTTGGTTTTAGGTACCCATTTTGTAATGGGTCCTTTGATGTTAGTAACAAGGGTCTTAGGAACCCAAATAGACCATTCAATGTACTCATAAGGAGAACCAACAAATTTGGCATAAACATGCCCATCACTAGCATGGCACAACACATAAGAAGGGTTAAAGTCACCGGCTTTGTTGGGAAGGGAAGCGTTGCCCTTCTTGGCATCACTACCCCTCACGGTGTTCTTCTCCTTCTCCTTAGTAGCACCCTCTCCCTCCTTCAAAAAGGTTTGTTTGAGAGGAGGAGGTCGTTTGGCCTTGTCATTCTTCTTCTTGTTCTTGGACTTGGGCACGTACCCAATCCCTTCTTTGGCCACAACTTCCTTTTGGTTGCTCAAAAGGTCATTGAGGTTCTTCTCGCCTTGTATGCAAGACACAAGACCTTTCTCAAGTTGATCCTTCAACTTAGCGTTCTCCTCAACAAGATGCACATGCTCATAACATGGGTTAGTAGCATTTGCATTATCAATTAACATCATACGAGGAAAAGTGGATTTCTCCTTGGTTAGCTTTACTTGAAGTTGATCATGAGACTCTTTGAGGCTAGCATGAGCACCCTTCAATACCTTGTGAGCCTTGTCAAGTAAGTCAAACTCCTCTTTGAGTCTAGCAAGATCAACCCCAAGCTTGGCCTTCTCGGAGTTTAGCACATGAGAAACAACAAGAGCAATGATCAAAATATTTCTTTAACTTAGCGTGATCAACGTTGTGTGACTCCTCAAGAGCCAAATGAAGACCACGCTCTTCCTCAAGAGCATTGGAAAGATCCGAAATCTCATCAGCATAGTCACGACTATGCCCCTCCATCTTGGAGATAGTATCTTTGTGAGCCTCGATCATGTCATTGGCTTCACCAAGTTGTTCCAAGAGAGCAACGAAATGCTTCTTGGATTTACCCTTGAGTTTACCCATAAAGGACTCAAACTCATTCTCCTCCACATTAGATCCCTCATATTCATCAATGCAATCCGTCAAGGAAGGATTATTAATGATGGTAGTTTTGATGTTGGGGGTTACCTTGTTGGTGGCTTTAGCCATGAGGCACTTGGCGGTGCTGTTCTCATTGGGTGAGTCAAAGAGTGAAACCCATGGAGTTGTCGCAATGGCAACGGAGGCCATGGCAACCGACTCACCATCTTCATCATCATCATCATCCTCATTGTACTCTTCTTGTACCACCAACGCCTTGGGAGGAGTCTTCTTGGTGAAGTTGCTCTTGTTGGGGAAAGACTTGACTTTGTCCTTTTGGATGAGCTTGCCACCATTGTCTTCCCTCTTCTCATAAGGGCATTCCGCAACGAAATGACTCACATTGCCACAATTATAGCAAGTCCTCATACGTTGCTTGACCTTCGCGCCACTTGAGTTGTTCTTGTTGAAGTTGGGCCTTGAGTTCTTCTTGCTCCAAAATTGCCTTGAAGCAAGAGCCATATGTGTTCATGATAGGCATACTTTGTATCTTCGGGGTTGCTCTCCTCTTCTTCCTCTTCGCCCTCTTCTTCCACCCTAACCTTGGCTTTTAATGCAAGGTTGGGCTTCTTTGCTCTTTGAGAACGTAGAACCGCATTGTCGGCGGTTTTGTCCAAGATGCTCATAGCCACAAACTCATCCAACACTTCACTTGAGGACAAGGTGTGGAAGTCCGGCCTTTGACGAATGACGGAGGACATGGCCTTGTGGTAAGGCATCATTGCCTTGAGGAATTTGCGCTTGATCCAATTGTCATCCGTATCCTTACTCCCATGATATCGGAGTGAGACCGCGAGTTTGGTTACTCTCCGATAAAGCTCACGAGGTTCTTCATCTTCTTTCATTGCAAACTCATCGGCTTCATCTTGCACCACTTCATAGTTGGAGCGTTGAATGCTTGCGCTTCCCTGTAGAGGGAAACAACTTGGTGCCATGCATCTTTGGCCATGGCGAAGGGCCGGAGGTGAGGAAGATCTTCGGGTGGAATTGCATCTTGGATGATGAAGAGAGCATTCTCATTGAATTGATTATCCGCGGCTTCTCTAGGAGTGAAGTTGCTTTGGTCATGCGGATAGAAACCTTCTTCAATGATTCTCCAAAGATTAGTATTCACATGATTTAAATGACACTTGAAATGATAGACCAAAGAATCAAAGTCCTCATTTTTCACAATCTTAGGGGGAGGACCGGCATGATTCAAATGAGTGGAAGGAATCGGTCCACCATAAACAAGTGGAGGTTCCACATGGGCAAAGATGTCGGTGCCATTTTTACCACTAGAAGAAGGAGCCTTTTCACTCGTAGCTTCCCCCTTGTCGGAGTTAGCATCCGTCACCTTGTTAGTGGGATCACTCACTTTCAACGGTGCAGTGGAAAGTTTAAGCCCTTCTATGAATTTATTAAACATGCTTTCAACCTCGGTCGTCATGGAGGTTTTCAATGTTTCCAAAGCCACATTGAATTCCTCACGAGAGACCGCGGTTCCCCCATCGCCCGTAGACGAGATCGGATTCACACCGGAGTGCTCCTCCACACCGTCTACGGTGTCAACCATACTCTTCGGACGGGAAAGTCCTTAGTAATGAGACGAGGCTCTGATACCAATTGAAAGGATCGATATAGTTGACTAGAGGGGGGTGAATAGGCAACTAACAATTTTTAACTTTTCTTTACCAAATTAAACTTTGCATCAAAGTAGGTTGTCTAGACATGCAACTATGTGAGCAACCTATATGATGCAACAACAATAAGCACACAAGAAAGCAAGGGAAATAACACAAATAAGCTTGCACAAGTAAAGGTACGAGATAACCAAGAGTGGAGTTGGTGAAGACGAGGATGTGTTACCGAAGTTCCTTCCTTTTGAGGGGAAGTACGTCTCCGTTGGAGCGGTGTGGAGGCACAATGCTCCCCAAGAAGCCACTAGGGCCACCGTATTCTCCTCACGCCCTCACACAATGCGAGATGACGTGATTCCACTATTGGTGCCCTTGGAGGCGGCGACCGGACCTTTACAAACAAGGTTGGGGTAATCTCCACAACTTAATCGGAGGCTCCCAACAACACCAGAAGCTTCACCACAATGGAATATGGCTCCGCGATGACCTCAACCGTCTAGGGTGCTCAAACACCCAAGAGTAACAAGATCCGCAAGGGATTGGTGGGGGAATCAAATTTCTCTTGGTGGAAGTGTAGATCGAGGCCTTCTCAACCAATCCATAGAAAATCAACAAGTTTGATTGGCTAGGGAGAGAGATCGGGCGAAAATGGAGCTTGGAGCAACAATGGAGCTTTGGGTTGGAAGAGGTGGTCAACTCGGAGAAGAAGATACCCCTTAAATAGTGGAGAGACAAATCCAACTGTTATCCACTTAACCAGCCCCCGACATGCGGTACTACCGCGTTAGCCAAGCGGTACTATCGCAAGGGCTCACGGTACTACTGCAGCGAACCGCGGTACTACCGTGGCCACGGCAGGAGATAGCCCAGGCCTGTAGCAACGAAGCTGGAGCGGTACTGCCGCTCACGCGGTACTACCGCACCCCCTTGCGGTACTACCGCAAGGCACGGTTGGACCAGCTTGAGAAGGCCATGGACAAATAAAGAAACGCCCGTGGCCAGTTCCGCTGATTTTCAAATAGTGCAAAAATCCGACACGGTACTACCGCTGAAGGCAAGCGGTACTACCGCGCAGGGAGCGGATGTAAAAAATTAGATCCGTCCCTACTTCCGCTTATGGCACTATGCCGGACAAGGACTCATGGTACTACGGCTCCCAAGGAGCGCTACTACCGTGACTTCCTGCGGTAATACCGCAAAGGCCTGCGGTACTACCGCAGGGGCCTGCGGTACTACCGCTCTGAAGAGCAGTACTACCGCAAGCCCCAGAACAGCAACACTAGGAATTCTTATTTTTGCACAAACACAAAGAAATGAAGGATTATCCAAAGTGCTAAGGGAAAGGCGGTGCAAAGAGGAGTAAACATGTACGTGACGATTCCACCCAAACCTTTCCAAAGCGGACCCCCTCTTAATAGTATGGCTTTCCTGCGACTCAAATCCACCGAAGAAGGAACGTAGAAAAAACACCGTCTTCAATAATCTTTTAGGGGCACCTAACCTTCTTGTGCCTAGTAATGAAATATCTGAAATACTCGAGACACACGATTAGTCCGCAAATGCATTGTCATCAATCACCAGAACACCTTAGGGATAAATATGCCCTTATACTTAGGAAAGTTAGATCTGTGATCTTTTGTATCTTAGGTAAGTATTGGTTTACTAGGAAAGAGTGGAGAGGAAAATAAACCGATAGAAGAGGGGTGATGGGAGGTGGGACAAAAAAAGCAGACGAAAAAAAGCCAGACAAAAATAAACCATGGACGCAATCCCACCAACGGTTTCATTAGGAGTAGAGATATTTGGGAAACACTTACCGCGTGTATGTGGGTTCTTTGTGTCCCCCTTTCTGCAATATCATGTGTGTTGCAAAATTATCTTCCACAACAACACCCATGTTGTAAAAAATAAAGACAAAAAAACTGCAAATATTTTCCGCAACATTGTCTGTGTTGCAATCTTTTCCCCGCAACAACACTCATGTTGTAAAAATAATGAAGAAAAAAATCTACAACATCATCTATTTTGCAAAAGATTTCTACAACATAAGATTTGTTACAAAGTATTCTGCAACACCATCCTTGTTGCAAAGATGAGAACGAGGGTGGACGATGGATAGATGTCCATCTGATGGGTTTTTTTTTGCAGTGAACTTGGAGCTTTATTCAAACAAAAGTGTTTGTTGGACAGTCAGCCATGAGGCTGCTAACTAGAAAACTTGGAGTTTCAAAGAGCTAGCTCTCGGTTACAGACACGTTACATGCCCACTACGCACAAAGGTGCGCTGGACCGTTCGCTGGTCTGCTTACATGATTTATTACAAAATAATCAAAACTAGCAGAAAGCTCCTCGGTTTCATAGAAGACTGGTGCCACAACAGAACGACTGTTGAGGCAAGTGTTCCAGAGATTAACGATCTCTAGACAGTCGGTTTCCATCATCACCTGAGCACAACCCCATAGATTTGCAAAGATAACGCGATCCCACGGAGCTAGTGCCTTGGCAATCATCGGGTCGATGACCCCATGCAAGGGTTTACACCAAGCGCCTAGGAGCGCGCTTTGAGAGCGAGCGACACCCCGTGCACCGCTCATCTCAGCCAAGTGTCAAATAGCGGCATCGGTGTTGATCTTCACTTGGCCCAATTCAGGTGGTCTCCAACCATGGCCTAGCAGTAAGGATGCCTACTATTTGGGAACATCGAGCAAAGCCAGGGCTTCTCTGGTAAGTCTAATTGAGATCACCGGGGCATACTTTTCGCCGTCGTGAGTCTACCTATTGCGAGAGCTCCAGATAGACCACATGATGGTGATTGAGGGAGTCCTGGATTAGGGGGTCTCCGGACAGTCGGACTATATCCTTTGGCCGGACTGTTGGACTATGAAGATACAAGATTGAAGACTTTGTCTCGTGTCCAGATGGGACTCTACTTGGCGTGGAAGGCAATCTAGGAAGTACGGATATGGATATCTCCTCCTTTGTAACCGACCTTGTGTAACCCTAGCCCCCTCCGGTGTCTATATAAACCGGAGGGTTTTAGTCCGTAGGACAACATACAATCATACCATAGGCTAGCTTCTAGGGTTTAGCCTTTCCGATCTCGTGGTAGATCTACTCTTGTACTACCCATATCATCAATATTAATCAAGCAGGACGTAGGGTTTTACCTCCATCAAGAGGGCCCGAACCTGGGTAAAACATCGTGTCCCCTGCCTCCTGTTACCATCTGCCTTAGATGCACAGTTCGGGACCCCCTACCCGAGATCTGCCGGTTTTGACAACGACATTGGTGCTTTCATTGAGAGTTCCTCTGTGTCGTCGCCGTTAGGCTTGATGGCTCCTACCATCATCGATAGCGATGTAGTCCAGGGTGAGGCTTTTCTCCCCGGACAGATCTTTGTGTTCAGCAGCTTCGCACTGTGGGCCAACTAGCTTGGCCATCTGGAGCAGATCGAAAGTTACGCCCCTGGCCACCAGGTCAGGTTTGGAAGCTTAAACTACACGGCCGATATCCGCGGAGACTTGATCTCTGACGGATTCGAGCCTCTGCCTTGAGCGTCATGCGGTCACGATGAGTATGATTTAGCTCTACCATCGCACAGTGTTCAAGAAATCACACCGGCAGCCGCTCCGACCCTTAATTCGGAGCCAGTTGCGCCTCCCATGGACGGGTGGATAGACTGTGCCACAGAGGCCACATCCCCAACGGAGATCGAGCCGAATATCGATCTTACCCTTCACGAGGGTCGTGTTGTTAAACTGTCGGATACTTCTCCGGCCACAGACTCCGAACCGCCTGCGCCCGTTCCTATCGAATCCGGTTGGGCGCCGATCATGGAGTTTACCTCCGCAGATATCTTTCAGCACTCGCCCTTCGGCGACATACTGAACTCATTAAAGTCTCTCTCCTTGTCAGGAGAGTCCTGGCCGAACTATGTCCGGCAGGATTGGGACGCGGATTGTCACATCCCTAGCTCTGGCCTGTCCTGTGCTTGCTTCCATCTGTGCATCATGTGTAAATTTTTAAAACTTGAACTGAGGAATTCAGAAGCCTCAAAAACCCTAAATAAAAGAAGGGCAAAAACCCTAAAATCTCATTCATTGTTCCAAAATGTTCTTCTTAGATGTTTAATATTTTTGGCAAGGGTTTTGATCCAAACCAAAAATATTGAACATTTTAAAAGGATTTATTTTGAGACTTTGAATTTAAATCAATACTATTTTGAATTTGAACTTATATCCAAATATTACTGAATATATGTTCAAATAACTGAAACATTTTTATGTGCTTTGGTATAATTCCATTGTGCTAAATAAAATGTTCAGGGGAATTTTGTCACTGTCTTTGAATTTGTCTTATTTCAAAACAGTGGCAAAAGATTAAATAAAAACAAAACAGAAGAAAAAGAAATAAAAGAGCAAAGCCTATCTGGCCTTACCCGTGCAGCCACCAGAGCCGGCCCAGCTCCTGTGCTGGTCCAGCACTGTGCGGCCCAGCCCACCTCCTCCTCCCTGTCGCCTTCCTCCTCGCGCCAGTAGGCAGAGGAGAGACTCGGCGCACGCGCCCGAGCTCGCCACGCCACCACCCTGCTCGTCTGCTTCGCCTGAGGCCACCACGACGCCTCGCGCCTTCTCCTCGGCGCCGCCTCGACCCCTGGAACCCTCCCGCTCACTCCCTCGTCCCCATCTCCTCCTCTGTTCTTTCTCTCGCACGCACCCGAGAGCGACCGTCGCCGCCGTTCGCTATAGCCGCAGCCACCAGCCCTCCCTCGCCCCTCCGCCAGTTCCATAAGCTCCGCCGCGTCGTCCTCGACCTCCTCGCTGAGCTACGCAACGCCGGACGCCCTGAAGCCTTGCCAGTGCCGCCGTTTCCGACCTCGGCCGCTGGAGATCCCCCTCGATGCTTCGCTCACTCCGGTGCCTCCCCGAGCTCGCCGAGGCCACCGCTGCACCCGCTGTGAGCTCCTGTGCTGTTTCCCCCTCTTCCCTGGCCCGATCTCTTCCTCTAACACCGATGCCGTCGCGGCCGAGAGCTTCTCGCCGCCGGCCATGGCGCAGCCGTGGCCATAGCCGCGCATGCCCACGACGGAGTGCTTCACCGTGCTCATAAAGCCCCCAGGAGCCCAACACACCAACCAGCTTCCCCTCCCGAGCACCACAATGCCAAACCCGCAGGTGCCCGAACTCCGGCCGCCGCCTTGGAGCTCGCCGCCGTTGACTCAGGCCACCCCAGCTCCTCGGGTTTGCTCCATTGGATGCGCACGAGCTCGAGCTCCCTGTAGAACCCCTCCGCGCGTCGAATGGGCGCCGGAGCAGCCATTCCGGCGAGCCACCGCCGCGTCTGGTCGTTGCCGGCGGTTAGACGCCGGTGGATTAGCCCGGTTGACCAGGGATTTGACCCCCCTGGGTCACCGACGTGTGGGCCCGTCCCCTACTAACTTTTGGTTAATTTAATAACTAATTTAGTTAAGCCACTGACTCACTGACATGCGGGCCCCGCCCGGCTAACTAAGTTAGTTAGGGTTAATTTTAATTAGGTTAATTAGTCCAGACACTGACACGTAGGGCCCACAGGTCAGTTTGACCTGGAGGGCGCCCGTTGACCTGCTGACGTCACTATGAGGTCATGCTGACGCAATATTCATTTTCTGGAATTTAGTTTATTTTATATTATTCAGGAAATTCCAGAAAATGCCTAAAACTTCAATATATCATAGAAAATTAACCGTAACTCCAAATTAAATAAATTATATATGAAAAATTATCAGAAAAATTCAAGGAATCCATCTGTACCATTTTCATGCATGTTAGAACAACTTATAGCTGCTGTTTAGCACAAATCAATTAAATGGCATTTGAATAATCACATATGGAGTTTGAATTTGAATATTATATTCAAACCAACTTCATTTAATCTGTTGCTAGTTGCATTAGCCCAAAACACATTCATTTTGCCATGTCATGATCATGCATCATATTGTGCATTGCATTGATTGTGTTCCCTTCTGTGTTGCCGGTATTTGTCCCCTCTCGATAGACGTGATACCGATGATGTGATCGTTGACACTGATGAAGACTCAATGTTATCTTCAGAAGTGCCAGGCAAGCAAAACCCCCTTGTTCATTCCGATACAATCCCACTCTCTCGCTCCTGCTCTCTTTTACTGCATTAGGACAACACCGATTCATCTGTTACTTGCTGCGGTAGCTGAACCCTTTATCCTTTGCATGACCTGTCATTGCCACAGTAAATAGATGAAACCCACTAGCATGAGTAGGAGTTGTTTGAGCCCTGTTATGCCTACTCATTTATGCTTGTTTGTCATGCCTGCTACTGCTTAGAGTTGAGTTAGGTCTGATTCATCGGGGATGAATCAGAGGCGTGTGAACATGTCCTACTGTGTGTGAGCTAAGTGTGTGAACACGATTTGGTAAAGGTAGCGGTGAGAGGCCATGTAGGAGTACATGGTGGGTTGTCTCATTGCAGCCGTCCTCAGGAACTGAGTTCTGTGTTTGTGATCCATGATTCAGCTACTACCACGCATTGGGCCTGAAACCAATGGACCCTCTCGGCTTCTTGATCACCCTTGTCCTCTGTCCAGGAGTTGCAAGTAGTTTCTGGTGTTTGTAGTATGCTGGAGGCCGTGCGCAGCGCTGACCGTAGGGGTGGGCTGTGATGCGGTAGGCACGTGGCCGGGTAAACCGGGCGCCCGTTTGGTGTCACGGAACCCTGTTCACATCGTTTGGGGCTGTGAGCGAAACTCCGGCCGGATCTCCTCATGGATGGAACCCGAATAGGCGATAAACCTGGACTAGAGACGTGAGTGTTTAGGTAGGCCGTGGCCAACACCCACGTTGGGCTTCCGCTTGAAGGTTGCCGAGTACATGTCGTGTAAACGGCGGTAAGTGGTGAGAGCGTGTGTGAAGAAGTACACCCCTGCAGGGTTAATATGATCTATTCGAATAGCCGTGTCCGCGGAAAAGGACTTCTGGGTTGCTTATATCAGTTCATAGACAAGTGAAAGTGGATACTCTAAAATACGCAAGATAAGCGTGAGTGCTATGGATGGCATTCTCGTAGGGAGACGGGAGCGGATCCATAGTGGTGTATTGATATGGTGAATATGTGGACTCGTGTGCGCCACCTCAAAAGAGTCGCTTGCAGTCGTAGTTTAGGATAGCCACCTAGTCAAAGCTGGCTTGCTGCAGTTAAACCCCACCATCCCCTTGTTGAAAATGATGCATATGTAGTTAGTTCTGATGTAAGTCTTGCTGGGTACATTTGTACTCACGTTTGCCTATTTTATGTTTTTGCAGAGAGACTTCCGTCTCACTAGTAGTTTCGCGTGGACTTCGACGTTTAGCTTGTTACCTCAGCTACGATCTTGTGCCCTCGGCAGGATCTGGCAGATAGTCAGGCTTCTCAGCCTTTTTCATTTATAGATGTCTGTACCCAGACATGATAGCTTCCGCTTGTCCTTTAACTTGTATGCTCTGAGTGTTGGGTCATGAGACCCATGTTTGTAATATCTCGCTCCTCGGAGCCTATTGATAAAGTACTTGAGTCGTAGAGTCATGTTGTGATGCCATGTTGTGTTGCACATATCGAGCATATTGTGTGTATGTTATTGAAATGCTTGGTATGTGTGGGATCTGACTATCTAGTTGTTTATCTTTAGTAGCATCTCTTATCGGGAAATGTCTCCTAGTGTTTCCACCGAGCCATGGTAGCTTGCTACTGCTCCGGAACACTTAGGCTGGCCGGCATGTGTCCTTCTTCGTTCCTGTGTCTGTCCCTTCGGGGAAATGTCACGCGATGAATACCGGAGTCCTGTTAGCCCGCTACAGCCCGGTTCACCGGAGTCCTGCTAGCCCAGTGCTACAGCCTGGATTCACTCGTTGATGACCGACACGTTCGATGCTGGGTCATGGATGCCTGTCCCTGTAAGTCTGTGCCACTTTGGGTTTACGACTAGCCATGTCAGCCCGGGCTCCTTATCATATGGATGCTAGCGACACTGTCATATACGTGTGCCAAAAGGCGCAAACGGTCCCGGGTAAAGGTAAGGCGACACCCGTGGGAATACCGTGCGTGAGGCCGCAAAGTGATATGAAGGGTTACATGCTAGATCTATGTGGCATTGAGTCGGGGTCCTGACAGCGTTGGTATCAGAGCTTGACTGCCTGTAGGATTACCAAGCCAAACTGGTCGAAGTTGAGTCTAGAAATTCTTTAGTTATATAAGGGAATTGATTGTGGGATGGAACGTAAGGCTCTTTTTACTCCTTATACCTTATGCCTTCTGATCTGAGTCATCTTATCTTTCCTGTGGGGATTAAGAACTAGGCTATCTCTTCTTTCTATCAGGATCACGTGTTAGTAATCCGTAGACTTATAAGATTGTTGGATTTAAGCTTGAGTTCAGTTCCTACTACTTCTGTATGTTAACTGTTGATCTCGAAACCTTGATATTGTGCTTCTGAGTGGTTATGCCACCATTTTTGTGAATGTCTCAAATCTTTTCTGAGCATTTACAGCCGTTATGCTGTCCGAGTCATCCCAGGTTTCTAAAGAGTTTGACGCATTTGCAAAATCCTTTCCCTCTAGTTTCGATGCTCCTTTATGCCAGCTCAATCACACTAATTGTTGAGTTGAGGTATTCTACTACCTCGACCTTTATGTTGGAATAATTGTTATGACCCTAGGTGTCTCAGGGGATCATCTAGTGGTCTAGCCATGATTTGTGTTCCCAGTGTGATGATTCTGGCCATCATTCTCGAAAGCATCCCGTGATGCTACTTAGTAATAGGTATTCTGTTCCTGGGTTCTTGAACCCGAGATTCACTCTACCTACTTCATGTTGATAGTAATTGCTAGTGCCTTTAGGATATTAGTAACCTTTGCGATAGTCCTTGAAGTCCGTGGTATCTTCTTCTTCCAAATACCATGAACTACTTATGGCAGAAGTTCCTCATTGAACTAAAATATCACAACAGGATTATTCTTGATGAGTTCTCCATTATATATTGTGGCTCTGCCAGTTCTACCCTTCTGCATGGGTTATCCGGAAGAAATATGTTGAACTTGGTTCGACATACTAATCTATGCCTCCACAACTCAGAAAATTATATGTTCCTTTGAGTTGCTCTCTTTAGTTGCATTCTGACCCTCGTCTATCAATTGATATCAAGGGTATGCATGCATTCGTTTATCGATGCCGTCAAGCCATTCTGTCCTAAATGACTTGGAGAAACAAACTCCAGTACCTCATCCATATCTAGGATTGGGTCAAAGTAGTTGTATTCCGCAGATCAAATGCCAATCCAGCTTTTGGTTCTGTTCTACCTTGGAGTATTACCCCCCTTATGTCAGAATTGTCATGAGAACTGCACCAACTCTCATGAATTTTGACGTAGTGATACTTCTCACCATCATTAGTCATTCCTCGGCCCTCGTGTTGATGCAACCGGAATACCGACAAATGAATTGTGATGTGTGAAATCAATACTCCCAGCAACCTCGTTGCTTGGTAGTTAAAGGGTAATAATTTCATTCTTAGCGTGTTGGTTTTTGAATCATCCTTCTAAGACTGATCGTGCTACCTAGTCCTTATTTCGATGCACCCTTCGATTGATGAGTTAGGATCTTGTCAAGTCCTCACTCATTTGATCATATCGTCTTGCCCTCAAAAGCGAGATTGTTCTCGAGCTTAGTAACATACCGGTGGTTCGTGATTTTCCGAATATCTTCTCAGAAGTATTACCAGGTTGTCACCTGACCGCTATGTTGAGTTCGTGATCAAGTTGGTTTATTCCTGTAAACCACCCCTTCTCCAAGAATCCGTGTTGGATACCCTGAGCTAGTTGGATAAGCTAAACAACAACTTGGAGAGTTGGAGGATAAAAGCTTGCCTGACTTAGTTCGTTCCAAAGGGATAATCTTGTGTAGTGTGTGTTGAAGAAAGATGATATCTTCATCGATTGGTCCCTGTGATCAGTTGCTGGACCTATTGTCTTATCAATCCTTTGATTTGAGTGTGGGCTATCGTCAAATCAAATTAGTACCAATGATGCTCGTAATGTTGTCTTATTCGTGGTTGATCCCTCGAGCATACGCCATTACATCTTTGGTCTGACCAATGCTATCACCGTGTTCACTTAACTATGGAATTCCTTTTAAAAGGAAACCCGGATGAATTGTTGTTGTGCCCATTGACAACATCCTTATCTCCTCCATGATTTTGTTGAACATTAAGCTAGTGTTGGAAACTTTTGAAAGCATTTGTTCATGCTAGCTCATGAAGCATATGTTTGGATGAAGGTAGTGACTTCCTTTAATTCATGTGCATCTGATGCAAGTTGCCGCCGTGGATTCGAGAAAGTCAATGTTGCTTTCCTTGGAATCATTCCAAATCAGTCATGCACACGTGCGAAGAATGCTGTGGTTTGAAGACTTGCAACCTTCAATCTATATGTATCCCTAGCACACCAAGCCACTGATTGATTTGTTCAAGGAGAAGGAGTTCCTTCATAAGAGCTAATCCGGACTTATGAAAGAACTTCGATATCCTCGCTGATGGTTCCCAACCAGAACTCGGTAGTGTTTTATTGTAAGACTACCATGTGGGCATGCTTGTCTGGGACAACGTGTTCACATGTTGTAGCGGAACCAGCTCATGTTTTGGAGCTTGCTATCGTAGTTCATTCCCCAAGAATTTCGCAACGTCATCTCGTCGATTGGTGTTGCAAACTTCCATTTTTCTTCCTGGACTCGATGAGTCTGGAATATCCTGACACCAACCAGATCTGAATCTCAGGCAGATATGATGGTTGGAATATTTCCCAAGAATCATAATATTGGTCGCGCAATAACCGGTAAAGTGGATGTCATGGCCAACACACCCAGCCGGGAGACCTAATATTGTAGTATCTTGATTTGAGGAAGTTGGCCACCTCCCCATAGGGATTTCGTAGGATTTACTCCCTAGTTGCCCTATGGATTTCTGTGTTCCGAAGTCCGACCTTTTACTTGATGTTCTAGATATCAAACCATATCTATGAATGGGTACACTAGCACATCAAGGAGAACATTAGAAGCGGAGTGCTAAATGTCTCTCGGTCGATCATCCAGATTCTATCTCCTTGGCCCCGTCAAGGGTGAAATCTGAGAAGGTGTTATCTTCCTTTGCATCTGCATCCTCCATCACCATTCATCATGGTAGTAAGTTGTGTTACCGGACCCTTGACACGGATGTTGGTAAAACCTTGATGATTATGGAATTGCTCAAGTTCTTGAGAGCACGCGCAAGTGCTAGGTTTGATCGTCGGCATTAACTGGGTTTGCTCTCAGTTTCCTCGGCAATGCTATGACCTTTTCAAACAGTGAATTCACTCTTTATTGTTGGGTTCTTCCCCAGTTACCAGAATCATTCCCAGCATTTGCATTTTGTTCCTAGCTTGCACCACCAATGTGCCATTCTACCATGGGTCTCTTCCATTTCCGGTGATAAGCAAATTCATCCATTACGTTGTCTTCAACAAGGTAATCCACATCATCCAAGTCCAAGTATGCCATTCTACCGACCCCCTCCAAATGATCGCTCGAGAATTGCCTTAGGCTGGTTTAAAGAGTTTCAATGATCTCTGAATCAAAAGTAATTCTTTTTGCCACTTAAGGGGATATCTCTACGAGTCACCCTCCCTAAGGTGTATCGTTATGGTATCATGGCAACTCAACTCCTCGCTACGTTGACAATCGATTACCACCTTCTTAAGCGTGAAATTGTGGTCTACCTAGTGAACCTTCGTCATCTGCTTCACTCCATTCCTATGGATGTGTGCTTCGCCTCTCAGCTCGAGAGATGTTGCTATGTCTCATTCCGTGAGTTAATCCTGAGTTGTTCGACTTTCGAGAAGAACCATTCTTTTAGGATCTTTCCTTTCCTCTCGTTGTCATGTTAGTTGGAGTTCTCAGAGCAAGACTTCAAGACAATGATGGTGATCGAATCAACGTTCCTATGAAGTGCAACCTGGATCGTGAAGATTGTACTAGTTGCGTTCCCCCTTCACCTTACCCTACGCTTGAATCTCGAGACGAGATTCTTGTTTAGTGGGGGTGAGTTGTCACATCCCTAGCTCTGGCCTGTCCTGTGCTTGCTTCCATCTGTGCATCATGTGTAAATTTTTAAAACTTGAACTGAGGAATTCAGAAGCCTCAAAAACCCTAAATAAAAGAAGGGCAAAAGCCCTAAAATCTCATTCATTGTTCCAAAATGTTCTTCTTAGATGTTTAATATTTTTGGCAAGGGTTTTGATCCAAACCAAAAATATTGAACATTTTAAAAGGATTTATTTTGAGACTTTGAATTTAAATCAATACTATTTTGAATTTGAACTTATATCCAAATATTACTGAATATATGTTCAAATAACTGAAACATTTTTATGTGCTTTGGTATAATTCCATTGTGCTAAATAAAATGTTCAGGGGAATTTTGTCACTGTCTTTGAATTTGTCTTATTTCAAAACAGTGGCAAAAGATTAAATAAAAACAAAACAGAAGAAAAATAAATAAAAAGAGCAAAGCCTATCTGGCCTTACCCGTGCAGCCCACCAGAGCCGGCCCAGCTCCTGTGCTGGTCCAGCACTGTGCGGCCCAGCCCACCTCCTCCTCCCTATCGCCTTCCTCCTCGCGCCAGTAGGCAGAGGAGAGACTCGGCGCACGCGCCCGAGCTCGCCACGCCACCACCCTTCTCGTCTGCTTCGCCTGAGGCCACCACGACGCCTCGCGCCTTCTCCTCGGCGCCGCCTCGACCCCTGGAACCCTCCCGCTCACTCCCTCGTCCCCATCTCCTCCTCTGTTCTTTCTCTCGCACGCACCCGAGAGCGACCGTCGCCGCCGTTCGCTATAGCCGCAGCCACCAGCCCTCCCTCGCCCCTCCGCCAGTTCCATAAGCTCCGCCGCGTCGTCCTCGACCTCCTCGCTGAGCTACGCAACGCCGGACGCCCTGAAGCCTTGCCAGTGCCGCCATTTCTGACCTCGGCTGCCGGAGATCCCCCTCGATGCTTCGCTCGCTCCGGTGCCTCCCCGAGCTCGCCGAGGCCACCGCTGCACCCGCTGTGAGCTCCTGTGCTGTTTCCCCCTCTTCCCTGGCCCGATTTCTTCCTCTAACACTGATGCCGTCGCGGCCGAGAGCTTCTCGCCGCCGGCCATGGCGCAGCCGTGGCCATAGCCGCGCATGCCCACGACGGAGTGCTTCCACCGTGCTCATAAAGCCCCCAGGAGCCCAACACACCAACCAGCTTCCCCTCCCGCGCACCGAAACGCCAAACCCGCAGGTGCCCGAACTCCGGCCGCCGCTGGAAGCTCGTCGCCGTCGACTCAGGCCACCCCAGCTGCTCGGCTTGCTCCATTGGATGCGCACGAGCTCGAGCTCCCTGTAGAACCCCTCCGCGCGTCAAATGGGCGCCGGAGCAGCCATTTCCGGCGAGCTTCCGAACCGCTCCGCCGTCGTTTTTGGTCGTCCGCCGGCGATATCTCCGGCGACTGACCGACGTGGCACGCTTAATTAGCCGCTAATGACGCCCTAACCAACCCCTAAGGCACTGACTGTGGGCCCCACCCCTGGTCAACCTCAGTTAGCGGCTGGGTTGACCGGGATTAGGGCAGTGTCCACCCTGCACGTGTGGCCCCACGCCCCAGGTTTGGACCCTGGACCGCCCCTGTTGACCTGATGGACGTCAGGGTGAGGTCATGCTGACCGCAAATATTCAATTTGCTGCGAATTTAAGTTTATTTTTTTATATCCAGGAAATTCCAGAAAATAGCTAAAACTTGCAATAAATCATAGAAATTAACCGTAACTCCAAATTAAATGATTTATATATGAAAAATTATCAGAAAAATTCAAGGAATCCATCTGTACCATTTTCATGCATGTTAGAACAACTTATAGCTAGCTGTTTAGGCACAAATCAATTAAATGGCATTTGAATAATCACATATGGAGTTTGAATTTGAATATTATATTCAAACCAACTTCATTTAATCTGTTGCTAGTTGCATTAGCCCAAAACACATTCATTTTGCCATGTCATGATCATGCATCATATTGTGCATTGCATTGATTGTGTTCCCTTCTGTGTTGCCGGTATTTGTCCCCTCTCGATAGACGTGATACCGATGATGTGATCGTTGACACTGATGAAGACTCAATGTTATCTTCAGAAGTGCCAGGCAAGCAAAAACCCCTTGTTCATTCCGATACAATCCCACTCTCTCGCTCCTGCTCTCTTTTACTGCATTAGGACAACACCGATTCATCTGTTACTTGCTGCGGTAGCTGAACCCTTTATCCTTTGCATGACCTGTCATTGCCACAGTAAATAGATGAAACCCACTAGCATGAGTAGGAGTTGTTTGAGCCCTGTTATGCCTACTCATTCATGCTTGTTTGTCATGCCTGCTACTGCTTAGAGTTGAGTCAGGTCTGATTCATCGGGGATGAATCAGAGGCGTGTGAACATGTCCTACTGTGTGTGAGCTAAGTGTGTGAACACGATTTGGTAAAGGTAGCGGTGAGAGGCCATGTAGGAGTACATGGTGGGTTGTCTCATTGCAGCCGTCCTCAGGAACTGAGTTCTGTGTTTGTGATCCATGATTCAGCTACTACCACGCATTGGGCCCGAAACCAATGGACCCTCTCGGCTTCTTGATCACCCTTGTCCTCTGTCCAGGAGTTGCAAGTAGTTTCTGGTGTTTGTAGTATGCTGGAGGCCGTGCGCAGCGCTGACCGTAGGGGTGGGCTGTGATGCGGTAGGCATGTGGCCGGGTAAACCGGGCGCCCGTTTGGTGTCACGGAACCCTGTTCACATCGTTTGGGGCTGTGAGCGAAACTCCGGCCGGATCTCCTCATGGATGGAACCCGAATAGGCGATAAACCTGGACTAGAGACTTCAGTGTTTAGGTAGGCCGTGGCCGACACCCACGTTGGGCTTCCGCTTGAAGGTTGCCGAGTACATGTTGTGTAAATGGCGGTAAGTGGTGAGAGCGTGTGTGAAGAAGTACACCCCTGCAGGGTTAATATGATCTATTCGAATAGCCGTGTCCGCGGAAAAGGACTTCTGGGTTGCTTATATCAGTTCATAGACAAGTGAAAGTGGATACTCTAAAATACGCAAGATAAGCGTGAGTGCTATGGATGGCGTTCTCGTAGGGAGACGGGAGCGGATCCATAGTGGTGTATTGATATGGTGAATATGTGGACTCGTGTGCGCCACCTCAAAAGAGTCGCTTGCAGTCGTAGTTTAGGATAGCCACCTAGTCAAAGCTGGCTTGCTGCAGTTAAACCCCACCATCCCCTTGTTGAAAATGATGCATATGTAGTTAGTTCTGATGTAAGTCTTGCTGGGTACATTTGTACTCACGTTTGCCTATTTTATGTTTTTGCAGAGAGACTTCAGTCTCACTAGTAGTTTCGCGTGGACTTCGACGTTTAGCTTGTTACCTCAGCTATGATCTTGTGCCCTCGGCAGGATCTGGTAGATAGTCAGGCTTCTCAGCCTTTTTCATTTATAGATGTCTGTACCCAGACATGATAGCTTCCGCTTGTGCTTTGACTTGTATGCTCTGAGTGTTGGGTCATGAGACCCATGTTTGTAATATCTCGCTCCTCGGAGCCTATTGATTAAAGTACTTGAGTCGTAGAGTCATGTTGTGATGCCATGTTGTGGTTGCACATATCGAGCATATTGTGTGTATGTTATTGAAATGCTTGGTATGTGTGGGATCTGACTATCTAGTTGTTTATCTTTAGTAGCCTCTCTTATCGGGAAATGTCTCCTAGTGTTTCCACCGAGCCATGGTAGCTTGCTACTGCTCCGGAACACTTAGGCTGGCCGGCATGTGTCCTTCTTCGTTCCTGTGTCTGTCCCTTCGGGGAAATGTCACGCGATGAATACCGGAGTCCTGTTAGCCCGCTACAGCCCGGTTCACCGGAGTCCTGCTAGCCCAGTGCTACAGCCTGGATTCACTCGTTGATGACCGACACGTTCGATGCTGGGTCATGGATGCCTGTCCCTGTAAGTCTGTGCCACTTTGGGTTTACGACTAGCCATGTCAGCCCGGGCTCCTTATCATATGGATGCTAGCGACACTGTCATATACGTGTGCCAAAAGGCGCAAACGGTCCCGGGTAAAGGTAAGGCGACACCCGTGGGAATACCGTGCGTGAGGCCGCAAAGTGATATGAAGGGTTACATGCTAGATCTATGTGGCATTGAGTCGGGGTCCTGACACGGATGACGAAGAAATTCGCCGCGCACCCACCACCCACTTAGTAGCCACTGTCGATGACTTAACCGACATGCTTGACTCCGACTTTGAAGACATCGACGGTATGGATAACGATGCAGGAGACGAACATGAACCACTGCCCACAGGGCAATGGACACCCACTTCATCACATGACGTATACATGGTGGACACACCAAAAGACAACGACGAGGAGGAACGGAAGGACGCAACGAAGGGTTGTCCCCTCGAGCAGTCAAAGCGGTGGCGTAAGCGCCGCTCCAAATCACGCCTCGGCAGAGACAACGATCATATAGACCCAGTGTTAGAGCAGGGTGAACCATTGCCGGACCACGACAACAGGGAGAATCAAACTGAACAACCCGACTCTGTCAAAGATAATAGTCCAAATGACATCACATCAGACAGACACCCGGAGCAACATAATGCCCGTCAAAGGCTTGTTGCCATGCGAGGAGTCTACAAAAGCAGAAGCAAAGGCTCAAGGCTGCGCAAGACACACTCCGAATCAGATGGAGTAAAGTACTCAACTCAGCAGCGAAGTACGGCGGTAATCGCCACACCAAGAGCCAACATAGAGCGGCAAACAACGCCGCACATAAGCCAATATGCGATCCACGCGAGGGCTCGCATCAAAAGGACGGCACAACCAGATCCATCTATGGACCACGCAAGCATGCTCCAACATACGATGCAACACAACAAACACCCGAACAACGCGGTACACCCAGATACAGGAATGCCGCACACCCCCTATGTTTCACCGATGAGGTGCTAGACCATGAATTTCCAGAGGGATTCAAACCCGTAAACATAGAGGCATACAATGGAACAACAGACCCTGGGGTCTGGATTGAGGACTATATCCTCCATATCCATATGGCTCGAGGGGATGATCTCCGCGCCATTAAGTATTTACCCCTCAAACTCAAAGGGCCAGCTCAGCACTGGCTTAAAAGCCTCCCCGAAAGATCCATTGGAAGCTAGGAAGAGCTCGAAGACGCTTTTCGGGCAAATTTTCAAGGGACTTATGTCCGACCTCCGGACGCGAATGATTTGAGTCATATAACTCAACAGCCCGGAGAGTCAGCCCGAAAGCCTTGGAACAGGTTTCTTACTAAAAAAACCAAATAGTCGACTGTCCGGACGCCGAAGCCTTGGCAGCTTTTAACCATAGCATCCGCGACGAATGGCTTGCCAGACACCTCGTCCAAGAAAAGCCGAGAACAATGGTAGCATTAACAAGCCTCATGACTCGCTTTTGCGCGGGCGAGGATAGTTGGCTAGCCAGATGCAACACCAGCGACCCCAGTACATCCGAAGTTAGAGATGGGAAATCACGGCGCAGCAAAAATAATAAGCGCAGGAATAAAGAAGACAGCCTGAAGAGCACGGCAGTAAACGCCGGATTCAGAAGCTCTCGGCCAGGTCAGCAAAAGCCGCCCTCTAAAGGCGCCAGAGATGAACTGTCCAGCCTAAACAAAATTCTGGACCAAATATGTCAGATCCACAGCACCCCTGGTAAACCCGCTAATCATACCCACAGAGACTGTTGGGTCTTCAAGCAGTCCGGCAAGCTCAATGCCGTACACAAGGGGGAGGATACACCAAGCGAAGACGAGGATGAGCCTCTCAAGCAAGACACTGGGGAACAAAAGAAATTTCCACCAGAAGTCAAAACAGTAAACGTGTTACACGTGATCACGGGGAGAAACAAAGCGGCACTCCTAGAGAAATATGCCCAAGGGCCTATCACCGCGGAGTTCTGCCACTGGTCGTCTCAACCGATCACTTTCGACCATCGGGATTACTCAGCAAGTATCCGGCGTGCAGGATGGGCTGCCTTGGTATTAGACCCAATAATTGACGGATACCACTTCACACGAGTCCTGATGGATGGTGGCAGCAGTCTAAACCTGATATATCAGGACACAATCCGCAAAATGGGGATAGACCCAACAAAAATTTGCCACAGCAATACTACCTTTAAAGGAGTAATGTCAGGCCTAGGGGCTCATTGCACGGGCTCCCTGCTACTAGAGGTTATATTTGGCTTCCCCGATAACTTTCGTAGCGAAAATTTAACCTTCCACATTGCTCCGTTCCAAAGTGGCTATCAAGCACTACTTGGACGCGAAGCTTTCGCTCGCTTTAATGCAATACCGCATTACGCTTCCCTCACGCTTAAGATGCCCGGTCCACGTGGCATCATTCCAGTAAATGGAAATATTGAGCGATCCCTGCGCGTTGAAGAGAGTGCGGCTGCCTTGGCAGCCACACACTAAAACGGCCTCACCAACTAAAGAATTTGATAGGTCGTCAAGACTACGGACACGGTTAGACGAGTCTGACGCATCTATATTTAATTCATACAGGTTTGATGGCCACACCCCTATTACAAATACAAGGGGCTCAACACGCGCAGACAAGTGGCAATTTTTACTCATCTTGAATTGTACATGGTTTCTTTAATATAACCTACCTTTTCGCGCGACAAATTTTCACCTAAGTTCCTCTCTTTTACAGATGACCATCGTGCTACACCCGTCCAGGATACGGCACAACGGAGACACAGGCGCAGATGTGCAGCAGGGACCCGCTCCAAGGATTCTTTTTAGATTAAGACCCTGCGTAAACCTTTCTTACTGTCTCTTGTTGATACACATCCCTCGGATTCTCAGTACTATTGAGAAGGATGATGACGTCTTGGCATGTGGCCATGTCAGAATAATGCACGTACCTGGACACCAGGGGCTTCTTACAAAGGGCACTGTTTAGGCCCGGTTTATACCATAAAAGACTGAATACCTTAGGGAGTGTTCGGCGTCGCGAGTTTGGCCTTATATGCATCAGCTCCGAATCATGTCTTTGGTCAAATGTTGGGTTTGCCCAGCTCCTATGTTTTGCTGCCTTACGTTCCGCTCTATCGGCTAAGCCGGCACCAGGAGAACTACTGCGATTGTGCCCTGGTTCATCCGGACGAGCACCTTAGTAGAGAAAGCCGAAAACTGACTGTCATGATATAGCGTGAGACTGGTCAACCACTCGATGACCTATCGGAATGTTAGAATTCCTCCGCCTTAACGAAGGGTCATTTTCCGGCCAGGCATGTACGCACCCCGAATTCGGATGAGTGCGGAGCTACCAGGGGCTATATAGTAGCCCCGCCGTCAAACTCCTATGGCTAAGTGAAAGTGTTAAAGCATTATAGTCCGGTTGCCTAGTTCGCTGCGCCATCACCTCCTTATTAGGACCAAGACGTTGGATTAAGTGTGAATACGCGTCTTCTGCAAACACCCCCGTATTATATGCGTGGGGGCTGAAGCTGACGACTGCAATCTTTCAGGTTATACACATGTATACATAGACGGCCGCACAGCAGGCATCATATTACTTTCGGGCAAAAGTATAAATACAGCCTTGATAAATTTCATAAAAACATTGTTTTTACAATGGAAATACATGTCACTCAAACATAATATTCTTCGAGCACTGGGCCTCTATCAAACGAGCACCCTCAAGAACTTCTTCAAAATAGTGCTTGACAGCCACTCGACCTATGGCCGAACCCTGCGCCACAACAGTGGTAGCATCCATCTCCGCCCAGTATGCTTTGACACGGGCAAGGGCCATCCGCGAACCTTCTATGCACGCCGACCTCTTCATCACATTGATGCGCGGCACCCCACCAAGGAACTGCTGCACTAAGCTGAAATAGCTGTTCGGCTTCGGCTTTTCCGGCCACAAATGATCTACGACGGACCTCATGGCAAGTCCGGACAATCTATTGAGTTCGGCCCATTCGGCAAGCCGATCAGTTAGTGGAAGCAGATGCTCTGGAACATTAAACTGTGACCAGAATAGCTTGTCCACTTCACGATCTGTTTGATCTCGGAAGTATTCGGCTGCATCGACAGCACTCGCCGTCAAATCCAAATATGCGTCTGCCGAACTCCACAGCCGATCCAGAGGGGCATACCGCGGATCTCCGAACTTCCTCCGCAGCAAAAAGGGCTTCCCAGCCACAATATCACCAGCTTCACGCAGCTCTTCCTTCTTTGCCCTCATGGCAGAGCGGGTGTCTTTGGCCGCCATCGTGGCCTTTTCGAGGTCCGTCGCCTTCGCTCGGTTTTCTTTTCAAGGAACCGGAAACGGTCGGCAGTGTCTTTTAACTTTATAGCCATCTTGGCCATCTTTTCTTTGCTCTCGCAATGCGCAACCTTCTCGGCTCTTAACTCTTCGGCCGCCTTTAAAGCGGCCGCATTACTAATCCTTGTTTGTTCATTGGCTCGGGCAAGTTCCACCCGAAGGGTCTCCACGGCGGCAGCTCCATCTGCAGTCACAACATATTAAAGATACTGGCATCGCGCTGCTCTTACTATGTGACATTGACCGGAAAAACATTACTTACCATGTGCCTCGTCAAGCCGCTTATTAACAAGCTCGATGTCGGCATCTGCCGCATCCAGTTGCCGCTTTAGTTCGGCAAACTCATTAGTCCGGCCAGCCACCGGAGCTTCCATCACCTGCACATAAAGCGGTATGGTTATTACCTGGAACTACGATCCTCTATTTGCCGCCGTTCTCGGCGACAACCAGAGTCTCAGGGGCTACTATCTACACAGGGCACACCTAAAAATGTGCGGTACCATCACAAATGTACATCATTTTACGTACCTCAAAGCCCATCAGTAGACTCATAAAGGCTTCATTCAATCCGCTTTCGGCGTACGAAATTCTTTCCATCACTGTACCCATCAACGTACGGTGTTCTTCTGAGATGGCCGCTCACTCCAACAGCTCCCTCAGTACGTCCGACCGCATACCAGATGGTGCTGGACTCTTTTGTTTGCTCTCTTCAAGAGCCAGACGCTGGGGACTTTGGGTGACTATAGGATTATCTTCTAGCCTCACCGGATCTGGAGAGGCCCTCCGTGACGACACTTCAAGGTCACCCGCTTCTTGAGTGGGGGAGTCCGGGGGAGGCGTTTCGCTCTCCATCATCTCCGGAAGAAGGTCCCCTGAAGACGAGCTCCGTTGAGAAGGGCTAAGATCCGAACTGCGAGATAAACGCTTCGGTTATTTTCCTCGGAAGTAAGGTAGAATATCTTTACTATTAAGTATTTTTTGATCACTTACGGCTCGTTAGAGGGCTGATCCCCGTGCGGACTTTGTGCGGCAAAAGCACCCTCTGAGGCAGGACCCTCTGGTGGAGACTTCTTCTCCCGTTTGGAAGCCTTGGTTTCCGGATCTTCAGAGGAAGTCCTCTTCCTTCCCCGAAGCGAGAGAAGGTCAGATTCTTCCCCTTGGTTATCCTCCTTCACGGAGGCACTCATTCCCTCGGTTGGAATTGGTAGCGATGGGGGCCCGCTTTCGACCTCATTACTCCCCCCTTTATCTTCCTTTGAGGGCTCCGGGCAAGGTGCTAGCTCGAGCATCTTTTCCTGTATCGGATTCTCCAAACCCTCAGGAAGGGGGCCGAACACCGAATCATCTTCGCCCTTGTTAGCCAGTCCTGGTCAAAGAGCGATTTCTCATAATGACATCATGGTAAATGAAAGACGGTTTGTTCGGCTAGAGGATTACTTACTTGGTCGGCGGTACGGTTGCTGCTCAGGCCCACGTCCTCGGTAGTATCCGGACACTCTATTTGAGGTACGAAGAATGATTTGTACATCTCCTCGTGTGTTAGGCCGAGGAAATTCTGAATAGTGTGCGGCCCTTCTGGGTTGAACTCCCACATGCGGAGGGGCCGACGTTTGCAAGGCTGGACTCGACGAACCAGCATGACTTGCACCACCATAACCAGACTGAAATCTCCTTCGAATAGATCTTGAATGCGGCTCTACAGTATAGGCACGTCCTTGGCTGGACCCCAGCTCAGCCCTCTGCTAATCCATGACATCAGTTGTGGTGGAGGGCCCGAGCGGAAAGCAGGGGCAGCCACCCACGTGGCACTTCTGGGAGCTGTGATGTAAAACCACTCCCGTTGCCACAATCCGGACACCTCTGGAAAGGAACCCTTTGGCCATGGAGCTCCAGTGATCTTGCTTATTAATGCGCCTCCGCACGCTGCGTGCTGCCCCTCGACCATCTTCGGCTTCACATCGGAGGTCTTGAGCCACAGGCCGAAGTGAGGGGTAATGCGGAGGAAGGCCTCACATACGACAATAAATGCCGAGATGTGGAGAAAGGAGTCTGGGGCTAGATCGTGGAAATCTAGCCCGTAATAGAACATCAAACCCCTAACAAAGGGATCCAGGGTGAGGCCTAGGCCTCGGAGGAAGTGGGAGATGAACACAACGTTCTTGTTGGGTTCGGGAGTAGGGACGACCTGCCCTCGGGCAGGCAGGCGATGCGAAACCTCAGCGGTCAGGTATCTGGCCTCCCTCAACTTCTTGATATCCTCTTCCGTAACGGAGGAGGGCATCCACCGGCCTTGAAGGCTAGATCCGGACATGATTGAAGGTCCGAAGCACCTGACCCGGGCATTGGGTGTTAGAACTCGAGGCAGGGGAAGGATTTGATTGAGCACGGGAGGGAAAAAGTAAAAAGCCTTATCCCTTTATAAAGAGGGTGCATATCAAGCGTCTTCCTAGTGTCCGTTTGGGACTTGCCTAAAATCTAGGAGTCCTAGGCACAGTTGGGTTACCCACAACCGTATTGATGAGAATCCCCTAATTAGGGGAACACAATCTCTGCTTTGACAAGACGTGTCAAGAAACCGCCTCGCGTTATGTGTGGAGCTGGTTGAAGAAAAACGGTTCGAATAATCATCGAGCCATGGCCTGACGTCATGTTGCCAAAGCGTGTTAGCAGATTAAGATTTTTGGAAATATTATTCTCTCTACGGTGGTATGTGGAATTTATTTTGCAGGGTTGGACACTATCCTGGTATTCAAACTCTTCTGTGATATGTTCGGAGGGGGGACCCTCCTTGCAATGCCGAAGACAACACTGCGCGCTGGACTCATCGTCATTGAAGCCTGGTTCAGGGGCTACTGAGGGAGTCCTGGATTAGGGGGTCTCCGGACAGCCGGACTATATCCTTTGGCCGGATTGTTGGACTATGAAGATACAAGATTGAAGACTTCGTCTCGTGTCCGGATGGGACTCTACTTGGCGTGGAAGGCAAGCTAGGAAGTACGGATATGGATATCTCCACCTTTGTAACCGACCTTGTGTAACCCTAGCCCCCTCCGGTGTCTATATAAACCGGAGGGTTTTAGTCCGTAGGACAACATACAATCATACCATAGGCTAGCTTCTAGGGTTTAGCCTCTCCGATCTCGTGGTAGATCTACTCTTGTACTACCCATATCATCAATATTAATCAAGCAGGACGTCGGGTTTTACCTCCATCAAGAGGGCCCGAACCTGGGTAAAACATTGTGTCCCCTTCCTCCTGTTACCATCCGCCTTAGATGCACAGTTCGGGACCACCTACCCGAGATCCGCCGATTTTGACACCAACAGTGATTATTGTTGCACGTTCCTTTCCATTGAACATTGAACCACATAAAATGTCACTTGCCCAAGAGGATGGATGAAGCCTTGGCAGTTTGATATCTAAGACCAGTCTCGCTTCTTCCCAGAATTGTCGAGCATGTGAACAGTGTATCAGCGCATGCTCGAGATCTTCCTCCTTTGCTTGAAATACTTTGCATAAACTAACATCTCTGATATGTCTGTATTGCAGTGCCTTCTCGTCAGGTAGGATGCCCCGAAGGACTCACCACCAGAATACACGCACCTTTGGGACAACTCTGAGAGACCATAATGCTTTCCACAAATGTGATTGATCCACTGAAGCTCCTGTAACCTGCCCCTCACCAAGAGCTAAATGCTCGTTGCGGTTCATAAGAGCTCGGTACACTATTTTCACACTGTAATTGCCTGATTTCTCATATGCCTGAAAGTGCGTTATATCGACTAGAGGGGGCGTGAATAGGTGATTTTTATGAAAGTCTTCAAAACGTGGAAGTTTCGAAGACAAACGATAGAAATAAACCTATTACCATGCAGCGGAAGGTAGACTACACTAGGCAAACCATAGTCAAGTATTCAATGAAGTGAAAGCACAATGACTAATAGCAGCTAGGTAGTAAGGATCAGGTAGGAAGATATTATGAAGCCAAACAGAACACGCAGTCACTCAGTGAAGACAAAAGATAGTGCAATCATACAATGACTTCACAAGGACCAACAGTAAGTAAAGGGAAGGGAAGGATGAAACTAGTGACTCGTTGAAGACAATTAATTGTTGGACTAGTTCCAGTTGCTGTGACAACTATACATCTGGTTAGGGCGGCTAGGTATTTAAACCTGAGGACACACAGTCCCGGACACCCAGTCTTGAACATGCAGCTCAGGACACCCAGTCCTCACTGTATTCCCCTTGAGCTAAGGTCACACAGACCTTTCCCAATCACTCTAGTAAGTCTTCAAGGTAGACTCCCAAACCTTCACAAACTTCGTTCACCTGCGATCCACAATGACTCTTGGATGATCAGAACGCGACGCCTAACCGGCTGGAGGATTCACAGTCCTCAAGTGTAATAAGTCTTCAGATCACACAGACAGGAAGACTTAAGTGATGCCTAACACTCTTTGGATCTGGGTGGTTAGGGCTTTATCCTCGCAAGGAATTCTCTCTCAAAGGCTTCGAGGTGGGTTGCTCTCAAACGACAAAAGCCGTACTCTAACTCTGAGCAGCCAACCGTTTATGGTTGTAGGGGGTGGGCTATTTATAGCCACTAGGCAACCCGACCTGATTTGTCCGAAATGACCCTGGGTCACTAAGGAACTGACACGTGTTCCAACGGTCAGATTTCAAACACACACGGCAACTTTACTTGGGCTACAAGCAAAGCTGACTTGTCCGACTCTGGACAAGATTTGCTTTCATAGTCTTCACTCGAAGACATAGGTTTTGGTTAAGCATCACTTCAGTCATTCTGACTGGTTCTCTTGGACCCCACTTAACAGTACGGTGGTTCCTATGACTCAATAAAGAAGAAAAAGAACTACGAAAGATCTGAGTCTTTGAGCTCCATAGGCTTCATGCGATGTCTTCTCTTGTCATAGTCTTCAATGTGAATATCTTCACATACCACCTTTGACATCAACGTCTTCATACATTTTTAGGGGTCATCTCTGGTAGGAAAACCGAATCAATGAGGGACTTCTACTTGTGTTATCCTACAATTCTCACAAACACATTAGTCCCTCAACTAGGTTTGTTGTCAATACTCCAAAACCAACTAGGGGTGGCACTAGATGCACTTACAATCTCCCCCTTTTTGGTGGTTGATGACAAACTAGTTGAAGTTTTCAACGGGGAATATAATATGTGAAATTGTAAAGGATAAGGAATTGTCTTCATAAGTTGCAAGGGCTCCCCCTGAAGATGTGCATATAAGTAATTTGCTTTTGGAATGCAAATGCACATGGCAGGTTGTACTCGTGGAGATCCTCTTCAACTTATGATGACAATTCATTATGCTTGTGAAGGTATGTGAAGATAATGACATGCATAATGGAAAATGGACGTCTGCAAAATGATCTAAGTGCGGAATTTATCGTCGCACATGCGGAATTTATCATCGCATCACAAAGTATCAAATAAGTAGCAGACGACCATCGAGTTTAGGTGTTACAACTCAAAGAACCAAATGTATCAAAACGAGAGTTGTAAACACTAGGAAAAATATAAAGCAACCGCCCATATGGACCCTCTTGAAGACTATCAAACTCATATGCTTCTCCCCCTTTTGTCAGTAAGGACCAAAAAGGTTTGAAGACATAGAGCATCTACTCGTTCCCATGAGGAGTAGGTGAAGCAGCAGGGTCGTCGGTGGTGTTCGGCGGTGCAGAATAACTTGGAGCAGTGTCGAAGCGTGCTGAAGGAGGGGGCGGTGAAGTAGCATCATCTTCGTCCTCGATCACTCTGGCATTCACAGTTGCCGCAGAGGAAGAGAACTCAGAGTCTTCAAGAGATGGAGTTCGTCGCAGCACTGCCCTTCGAGGAGGTGTGGAGTGCTCTTGGTCGGTGACAAACAGCAACAATCCAACCTCTTTGAAGCAGTCCAGAGCTTCTTCCAGACAGGGCAGACCAGCTATTGCTTCGGTGTCAAGACGCTTATGTGGGAAGATGCGACCTTGATTGTACAGAATGCAGGAGTAATAGCTTCGCTGCAGATAGCTCCAGAACCGATCAGAAGATATTCTTTCCCATGAGTAGGGGTTCTTGGAGCTATTGAAGAAAGTGTTGTCTGCTTTGAAGCCGTTGACATTGAAGGATCCAGGTGCTGATGCAGGACCTGGAAACCTGGGCAACCTTGGAATTGGCTTCTGTACCTGAGGCCTATGCTCAACATGATAGTCAAACTGAGGACCAGCAGCAGGCGCAGGAATAGAAGCAGTAGCATCATTGGCTTCGCTGACTGCTGGTTCTTGGGTTGGTGTAGGCTCCACATTTGCTTCAGCCATGACAGCATCGGTGGCTTCATTGGTGTTGGTGGTGGCAGCCTCAATATTTTATACCTTCACTTGATGAGCTGGAGGGTCGGGCACAGACACATTCTCCTCGAGAACAGCTTCTTGGTGAGACGGGGGTGTAGCGACTCTTGGGGTTTCTTCTTCATCGGCTGATGCAGCCGGAATGTCTTCAACAGCTTTAGCTTCAGACACGGAGACTGGAGGCCTTGGTCCTTTGCGAAGCCTGCGTAATGCTGGCGACGCCTGTGGAGTTGGAGTTGGCTGGGCCTCAAAGTCATCTTCCTCTTGTGCTTGTGGGTGATCAGCCCATGATGCATCCTAAGAAATTGGCGTCAGAGGACGACCAATGCTGATGAGTTTGCTGTGCGTAAGCACAGGCGATGATACCTGTTTGTGCTCGATCTGAGGAAGAAGTGCATCATCTTCAACATGGTCATGGTGACCAATGTCTTCAGCAGCGGTGGGATCAGCTGCTGGAAAGTCTTCAGCTTCACGAGCCTCTGTGGAAGCAGGCTCATGGACAGTCAGTTGGCGCTCTTGATGTTTAGCGTCAGGGCGAACCATGGAGATGGGTTCAACAATTAAGGGCTCTGTGGGAGCAGCCCGTTCCTTCTTGGTCTTCCTCTTCTTCTTGAAGGGAGCAGCATCAGAGGCTTCAGAATGTTTCCTCTTTCTGGCTTCAGCCTCGGCAGTCCTCGTCTTCTTCAGTTCTGAAGCAGTAGACCTGGCTTTTGGCTTCGAGCCAGTCATGCTAGTTGGGAAGACAATGGGATCTTCTTCCTGCCTTGGTGTGTTGGGTTCAGCCACAGTGAGCTTCTTCTTCCTCTTAGCAGCCATCCTGGGATCAATGCCCGGACGCCCCAGGGCCTTGCGCTTCTCAGCCTCGTTGTAGACTTGCACACACTTGTCAGCCAGGCTCTTCATGCGCTCACAAGAACCCTGAGCTTCTGCATGTTTCTTGAGAAAGGCTTCTTTGAGCTCATGCAGCATAATCTTGAAGTTCTTCACCTCTTGCATGCTGAGCTTGGCCATGTGCTTCTTGAACTGGGCTTTCTCAAAGTCAATCTTTTGCTTCAGTTCGACGATGCGCTAAGCTAGAGCTAGCTCTGAAGCAATGGCGCCGTGGAAGGTGACACTGAGGCCAATTGGAAGTTGCAGATCTTCGAAGCTGAGGTTGGGCGCGTCAAACCACTCATCAATGAAGTTGTGGATGATTGCCACGTCAAAGAGAGGCAGATCATTGAAGATTTCTGCTTCTTCTTTGCTCTTGATCAGTTGCTCAAGAGCGTCATCTGCAAGATCTTCATCACTGGACAGATCAATGGCATCGTTGCACAGAATAGCAGCAGCAGTCAGTTCTTGGCCGGTGTGCGGCAGAGGCATCTTGACTTTCTAGGGCTTGGAGATGCGTGACAAATATTCAGACTGCACACTGTCTTCAGGAGGTGCAGTAGCCAGTGGCTTCGCCCATGAGATTTTTGGTGCAGAGGCAGGCTTTGAAGCTTTAGGCTGCTTCAACTTCTTTGGCTTCGGCGCTGCAGGCGCTTCATCTGATTCAGCGTCATCTGCAGGCTCATTCACGGCTGTCCCTTGAACCACGATATGAGTGATGAGACCTTCCAAGTTGTAGAAGGGCCCAAGAAGATTGGGTTCAGCTTCGCGAGTTCCATCGGCACGGGGAGCAGAGGGACCAGGGTTGAAGTCTAATCCCAAAGACTTCTTGTTCTGCTTCGCTGAGTTCTTGGCAAACTGGAAGTTGCGCTTGAACAGATTGTCGTCACGACACCATAGTAGTGACGATGGGTGTGCATCTGCAGGCTGTGGCCCACGGACCATGCAGGGATAGAAGCCTTGTTCAATGGCTTCTTCTCTGGACCTGGGTTGAAGATTCTTGTATAGGATGTCTCCCCACGGTCGCTTGATGGCATTTTTCTCAGCATATTCCTGGGTCACAAACCGGTATTTGAACCATTGTTCTGCCCAATATCTTCGAATCCATTGGATTCGGGTCTTGCGCTGATTGTAATCCTCTTCAGGATCTGTCTTGTAAAGCTCTGAGAGGTCATCAGGCAAATCTCTTGATGTTCCCCCACGACGCTGTCTGCCACCCTTCCTTACTGATTTCTCTGCAGCCATGAACTTCAAACTGAATGGCTTCAACACGTTCAAAGGCTTCAAAGGCTTTCGCTTGCTGGACAAACAGGAACTGGCTTCGGGAGAATTTATATGATACTGTAAGAATTCTGCAAATGAATGCAGACTATGAGAACCAAGGGATTCTCCCACGGACATGTACCTGTGACAGCATTAAGGTGCGAGGGAAGGGGAAGAGGTCATATGCATTCTCAGAAGATTTTGAAGATAAATCAGTTTAGAAGACATTGACCTCATCGTGCGAAGACATTCACTCATAGATAAGGAGTTGGTTCCAGATTTGTACGAATCCACGGATCAGTACAAGTGAGGAATCTAACTACTTTGTGAAGCATAAGTGAATATACTAGGCATATTATGAGATGCAGTATGAAGTGGATCCAACATGTGTGAACAAAAACCACTTGTGGTAGAAAGTGACGAATCTGTAGGATCAAAGGGGCCGTAAAAAGGAGGTTTTTATTTACCACACAAGGAACTGCTAGACGGAGTGGAAGAGGAGGCCGAGCAGTTCGATCGTCCGTGCCCTAACTTGGCGACGGAGGACACCTACGGCGACGGCGGAGAAGACGATGTCCGCGGTCGGCGTGAAGACGGCGTCGGAGAGGTTGCGGCAGCTAAGCGCTTCGTCGCCGGCGTCGTCGAGGGCTAGCGGTGGCGCTAGGGTTCGTGCGAGAGTGGAAGAAGAGATAATGACTGTGGTGTGGCGTGTATTTATAGGGACAGGGGCGGCTCAGTGTTATTACACAGGTGCCCCTGGCGATTCACATCTGAGGAACACGTGGCCATCATGCAGCATATCGGAGGTTGTTCCACGTCCCACGCACGCCTGGATTGTCGGGTGGTCGTTCCCACTTCTCCGGGTTTCAGGTGAAGGAATTAGCATTGAAAGCGGACTTAATGTTTGTCTCTGTATCTTCTGCTGACAAGGACGCAGAGAAGACATTTGACAGTTTCAAAAGAATGCATATGATTTGGAGAGATAGAGTTTGAGATAGAAAGCATAGAGAGGTTAGGGTCCGATCACATTCACTTAGTTCAAAAGATTCAACAAGAAGACATAGCTATAAGTGAATGCTGTAGAGGACAGAACACTAGTATATATATAATCAACATAGTGAAGATAATCATGAAGACATGTTGAGATTGAAGCCAAACCAAATGTGAAGACATAGCAAATGTAACGCCATGAGTGAAACACTTCAAACAGAACATTTGGTGGTGGCGTTACCCACCGTATAGGAAGTATTAGACCCAGACACGGCGCACAATTATCGTGGCGCTCCGAAGTCAAATTCCTCATTAATGTATTCACACTTAGAATGCATGTCTTCATTGATTGAAGATATACTTTACTTCGTGTGTTGCACATCTAAGTCATCAATATGCATAAGTGTTAGGATGTGTGCCTGATCACAGGACATTTGAGGATTCCAAGATATTTAGCTCACACCGTAACTTGCAAAATCTCTTCTCATCCAAGGGCTTGGTGAAGATATCTGCCAATTGCTCTTCAGTGTTGACGTGTATGATATCAATATCTTCCTTCACAACATGATCTCTGAGAAAGTGATGACGAATCTCAATGTGCTTTGTCTTCGAGTGCTGAACTGGGTTGTTGGCAATCTTGATGGCGCTTTCGTTGTCGCAGTAGAGTGGCACTTGCTTCAGATGAATGCCATAGTCTTTGAGTGTTTGCTTCATCCACAGAAGCTGAGCGCAGCAAGATCCAGCAGCAATGTATTCAGATTCAGCAGTGGAGAGAGATACACAGTTCTGCTTCTTTGAAGACCAACATACAAGTGATCGTCCCAGAAAATGACATGTGCCTGATGTAGACTTGCGATCCACCTTGTCACCAGCATAATCAGCATCTGAGAATCCAACTAGATCAAACTCTGAGCCCTTTGGATACCATAATCCTAGAGTTGGGGTGTAAGCCAAATATCGAAGAATTCGCTTCACAGCTAAGTGATGCGATTCCTTTGGTGCCGCTTGGAATCGAGCACACATGCAAACACTAAGCATAATATCTGGCCTAGATGCACATAGATAAAGTAAAGAACCAATCATGGAGCGGTATACCTTTTGATCGAACTCTTTACCATTGTCGTCGGGACCCAGATGATGTTTGGCTGGCATTGGCGTCGTGAAGCCTTTGCAGTCTTGCATACCGAACTTCTTCAGGCAATCTTTGAGATACTTCTCTTGAGATATAAAGATGCCGTTGCGTTGCTGTCGTATTTGAAGACCAAGGAAGAACTTCAGCTCTCCCATCATGGACATCTGGTATTGCTCTTGCATCATATATCCAAATTCTTCACTGTATTTCTGATTGGTGCAACCGAAGATAATGTCATCCACATATATTTGGCACACAAACAATTCACCATCATATGTCTTCGTGAAGAGAGTGGGGTCGAGGGAACCAGGTGTGAAGCCTTTGCTCTTCAGGAAGTGTTTGAGTGTGTCATACCAAGCCCGAGGGGCTTGTTTGAGGCCATACAGTGCCTTGTTGAGCTTGTATACCATGTCAGGATGTTTTGGATCTTCAAAGCCAGGCGGTTGTGCAACATACACTTCTTCTTCAATCTTGCCATTGAGAAATGCGCTCTTCACATCCACTTGATATAGAAGTATGTTGTGATGATTTGCATAGGCCAGCAGTATGCGTATGGCTTCAAGTCGAGCCACAGGAGCAAATGTTTCATCGAAGTCAATCCCTTCAACTTGAGTATATCCTTGAGCAACGAGGCGAGCTTTGTTTCTGACAATTTGACCATGCTCATCTTGCTTGTTGCGGTATATCCATTTGGTGCCTATTATATTGTGCTTCCGAGGATCAGGACGCTTAACCAGTTCCCATACATTATTCAGCTCAAACTGTTGAAGCTCTTCTTGCATAGCTTGAATCCATTCAGGTTCCATGAAGGCTTCTTCAACTTTCTTGGGTTCTGTTATTGAGACGAATGCGAAGTGCCCACAGAAATTTGCTAGCTGTGTTGCCCTTGAACGAGTGAGCGGACCGGGTGCATTGATGCTATCAATTATTCTCTCAATCTGCACTTCATTGGCAACACGAGGATGTACAGGGCGAAGATTTTGCTCTTGCTGATCATTGTCATTGTTAGAGGGATTGTCTTCAGGCTGAGCATTGTCTTCAGGTTGATCAGGTGCGGAGATGATAAGTTCCTCTTCAGGTTGAGCTTCAGAGGGTATGATTTCTCCAGTTCCCATAAGTTTGATTGATTCACTGGATGGAACTTCATCTAGCACATTTGGCAGGTGCTCTCTTTGTGAACCGTTAGTCTCATCGAACCGCACATCCACTGTTTCAACCACTTTATAATGAAAGAGATTGAAGACTCTGTAGGAGTGCGAATCCTTTCCATATCCAAGCATAAAACCCTCATGTGCTTTTGGTGCAAATTTTGAAGTGTGATGTGGATCCTTGATCCAGCACCTGGCGCCAAATACTCTGAAGTAACTGACATTTGGCTTCTTGCCAGTAAGGAGCTCATAAGATGTCTTGTTCAGAAGCTTGTGAAGATAAACACGATTGATTGTATGGCATGCAGTATCAATGGCTTCAGGCCAGAATTTTCTTGGAGTCTTGTATTCATCAAGCATCGTTCGGGCCATCTCAATGAGTGTTCTGTTCTTGCGTTCGACGACGCCATTCTGCTGTGGCGTGTACGGAGCTGAGAATTCATGTGTGATGCCCAAAGTATCAAGATATGTATCAAGGCCAGTGTTCTTGAATTCAGTGCCATTGTCACTTCTGATGTGCTTTATCTTGGCGCCATAGTTGTTCATTGCTCGATTGGCGAAGCGTCTGAAGACATCCTGCACTTCAGTCTTGTAGAGGATTATGTGCACCCAAGTATATCTAGAATAATCATCAACAATGACAAAGCCATAGAGACAAGCAGTAGTAGTAAGAGTTGAGTAATGAGTGGGACCGAAAAGATCCATGTGGAGCAGTTCGAAGGGTCGAGTTGTTGTCATGATTGTCTTCGAGGGATGCTTGGCCCTCGTCATCTTTCCTGCTTCACAGGCACCGCATAAGTGATCTTTCTTGAACTTGACGCCCTCGATGCCTATGACATGCTTCTTCTTTGCAAGGGTGTGGAGGTTCCTCATGCCAGCATGCCCTAGCCTCCGATGCCAGAGCCAGCATTCTGAAGCTTTTGCTAGAAGACATACGGCAAGTTGTGGTCCTGCTGAGAAATCTACCACGTACAAATCATCTTTCCTATACCCTTCAAACACTAGAGACTTGTCAGATTCCATTAGAACAAGGCAACGATATTTTCCAAACATCACGATCATGTTTAAATCGCAAAGCATTGAGACAGACATTAAGTTGAAACCAAGGGATTCAACAAGCATGACTTTATCCATGTGTTGATCCTTTGAGATTGCAACTCTACCTAGACCCAATACCTTACTTTTACCAGTGTCAGCAAATGTGATGTGACTCTTGTCGGATGGACGTAAGGTTGAGTCCATAAGAAGGCTTCTCTTGCCAGTCATGTGATTGGTACACCCACTATCAATAATCCATTCTGAAGCTGCTGGTGTCGTACCCTACAGTGCAGTTAGGGGGATAGGCTTCACGAAGAGAATTGTGAAGCAAAAACATTTGACGAACCAGTGGGTTATGAAAGCTTAGATCGAGATTTGGACTGATAGGGCGAGTAGCAAGCGATTCAGGAACGAAGTACATAATAAGACCATTTGGGCATTTGATCTTGCGCCCTACAAGATGTTTAAGGTCCCCAGCAATAGCGTCAGACGATTTTGGTTTTCTGCTGGAGACCCTTCCCTGCAAAAGAGAGTTAAGCTTTCTTAGCCACCCACATCTTCAAGGGTGGCTTCGAAGCAATGAGTCTAAGTGCAGCATCTGAGAACTTTGGCTTTGGAGCCCTAGCAAAAAGTCTTGCAGGAGGACAATAGTACTCATAAGAATAAGCAGAATAGTTCTTGGTCTTATGAACATGGCGGTTTGATGAACCGCGCTCATATTCATAGGCCTGAGTATGGCTTCCCTGCAAAACATTTGCGTTAGTTGACTCAGGTGAGTCCTCTGTCTGTATGAAGCCTTTGGACCGTATGAAGCCTGTGGTCTGGGGTTTGTCTTCTTCACCTGTGGTGTCATGATGACATTCACAGGAAGATTCTCCAAACACCTTTTCGGCACCCAGATCTTCTTCATAGGCGGTCCATTCCTGCAGTTAGTACCAATATACCTGGCAAACACTTCACCATTCTGATTCTTAAACAGTTTATAGTTTGCATCAAAGGATTCATCAATGACAATGGGGTTAGCACAAGTGAAGCCAGATAGAGTGGATGGATCTGCTGAAGGTTCCTTTGCAGCAACCCATGTGGTTTTGGGGTACTGCTCAGGTTTCCAGTAAGAGCCATCAGCATTCATTTTCCTTACGAACCCAACACCCTCTTTCCTAGGGTTTCGGTTCAGGATCTGCCTTTTGAGGACATCACATAGTGTCTGATGCCCTTTGAGACTTTTGTACATCCCTGTTTCAAGCAATGTCTTCAACCTAGCATTCTCATCAGCAATAGCAGTGGTATCCTCAGCAGAGGGGTTAGTTCCCACATCAACAGTTGAAGATATTGCAACAGTAGCAGCAGTAGAACATTCAGCAACAGAAGTAGCATTATCACGCTCAATGCATTTAAGACATGGTGGTTCAAATCCTTCCTGAGCTGAACTGATCTGTTCGGCGCGAAGCGACTCGTTTTCTTTTTGAAGATCTTCATGAGCCGCTCTCAATTTCTCAAGATCTTGCTTCCTTTGAAGATAATCATAGGAAAGCCTTTCATGAGCTGTTGAGAGCGTTTCATGACGACTTTCAAGTTCCTCATACTTAACGTGAAGATTTTTTATGTCTTCAATTAAGGACTGAGATCGAGTCATTTCAGCGTCTAACAGATCATCGCTTTTGTCTAACAGTTTTTGAATGTGTTCCATGGTTTTCTGTTGTTCAGTTGCAATTTTAGCGAGTGTTTTGTAGCTGGGTTTGGAACCACAATCAGAGTCATCGTCACTAGATGTTTGATAGTGAGTAGTGCGTGTGTTTACCTTGGCACCGCGTGCCATGAAGCAGTAGGTAGGAGCGGAGTAGTCCTTGTCATTTGCATCGGTGTCGGTGATGGAGTCATTGTCTTCAGTGTTGAAGATGGACTTGGCAACGTATGCTGTAGCCAGACTCGCAACGCCAGAATCGGACTCCTCCTCAGACTCCACCTCCGCCTCCTCAGAAGCGGACTCCTCCTCTGAATCCATTTCCTTGCCAACAAACGCACGTGCCTTGCCAGATGAGCTCTTCTTGTGTGATGAAGACTTTGAGGAGGACTTGGAAGAAGACTTTGAGTATTTCTTCTTCTTCTTGTCATCAGAATCATACTCCTTGCTCTTCTTTTTCTTCTTGTTCTCAATGTCCCACTGCGGACACTCAGAGATGTAGTGGCCAGGTTTCTTGCACTTGTGGCATGTTTTCTTCTTGTAGTCATGAGCAGAAGCTTCATCATTCCTTGAGCTTGATCGTGAAGACTTTCTGAAGCCTTTCTTCTTGGTGAATTTTTGGAACTTCTTCACAAGCATAGCAAGCTCCTTTCCAATGTCTTCAGGATCATCAGAACTGCTGTCAGATTCTTCTTCAGATGAGGAGACAGCTTTTGCCTTCAAGGCACGAGTTCGCCCATAGTTGGGACCGTAGATATCTCTTTTCTCAGAAAGCTGAAACTCATGTGTGTTGAGCCTCTCAAGTATGTCAGACGGATCGAGTGTCTTGAAATCAGGACGTTCTTGAATCATCAGGGCTAGGGTGTCAAACGAACTGTCAAGTGATCTCAGGAGTGTCTTGACGACTTCATGCTTGGTGATCTCAGTAGCGCCGAGGGCTTGAAGCTCATTTGTGATGTCAGTGAGTCGATCAAACGTGAGCTGGACATTCTCATTGTCATTTCTCTTGAAGCGGTTGAAGAGGTTGCGAAGGACACTGATTCTCTGATCTCTCTGGGTTGAGACGCCTTCGTTGACCTTGGAGAGCCAGTCCCAGACTAGCTTAGATGTTTCCAAAGCACTCACGCGGCCATACTGTCCTTTGGTCAGATGACCACAGATGATATTCTTGGCAGTAGAGTCCAGTTGAACGAACTTCTTGACGTCAGCAGCAGTGACACCTTCTCCAGCCTTGGGAACGCCGTTCTTGACGACATACCATAGGTCGACGTCAATGGCTTCAAGATGCATGCGCATCTTATTCTTCCAGTAGGGATATTCAGTTCCATCGAAGACGGGGCACGCAGCGGAGACTTTAATTATCCCTGCAGTCGACATAGCTAAAACTCCAGGTGGTTAAACCGAATCACACAGAACAAGGGAGTACCTTGCTCTGATACCAATTGAAAGTGCGTTATATCGACTAGAGGGGGGGTGAATAGGCGATTTTTATGAAAGTCTTCAAAACGTGGAAGTTTCGAAGACAAACGATAGAAATAAACCTATTACCATGCAGCGGAAGGTAGACTACACTAGGCAAACCATAGTCAAGTATTCAATGAAGTGAAAGCACAATGACTAATAGCAGCTAGGTAGTAAGGATCAGGTAGGAAGATATTATGAAGCCAATCAGAACAAGCAGTCACTCAGTGAAGACAAAAGATAGTGCAATCATACAATGACTTCACAAGGACCAACAGTAAGTAAAGGGAAGGGAAGGATGAAACCAGTGACTCGTTGAAGACAATGATTTGTTGGACCAGTTCCAGTTGCTGTGACAACTGTACGTCTGGTTAGGGCGGCTAGGTATTTAAACCTGAGGACACACAGTCCCGGACACCCAGTCCTGAACACGCAGCTCAGGACACCCAGTCCTCACCGTATTCCCCTTGAGCTAAGGTCACACAGACCTCGCCCAATCACTCTGGTAAGTCTTCAAGGTAGACTCCCAAACCTTCACAGACTTCGTTCACCGGCGATCCACAATGACTCTTGGATGCTCAGAACGCGACGCCTAACCGGCTGGAGGATTCACAGTCCTCAAGTGTAATAAGTCTTCAGATCACACAGACAGGAAGACTTAAGTGATGCCTAACACTCTTTGGCTCTGGGTGGTTAGGGCTTTATCCTCGCAAGGAATTCTCTCTCAAAGGCTTCGAGGTGGGTTGCTCTCAAACGACAAAAGCCGTACTCTAACTCTGAGCAGCCAACCGTTTATGGTTGTAGGGGGTGGGCTATTTATAGCCACTAGGCAACCCGACCTGATTTGTCCGAAATGACCCTGGGTCACTAAGGAACTGACACGTGTTCCAACGGTCAGATTTCAAACACACACGGCAACTTTACTTGGGCTACAAGCAAAGCTGACTTGTCCGACTCTGGACAAGATTTCGCTCTCATAGTCTTCACTCGAAGACATAGGTTTTGGTTAAGCATCACTTCAGTCATTCTGACTGGTTCTCTTGGACCCCACTTAACAGTACGGTGGTTCCTATGACTCAATAAAGAAGAAAAAGAACTACGAAAGATCTGAGTCTTCGAGCTCCATAGGCTTCATGCGATGTCTTCTCTTGTCATAGTCTTCAATGTGAATATCTTCACATACCACCTTTGACATCAATGTCTTCATACATTTTTAGGGGTCATCTCTGGTAGGAAAACCGAATCAATGAGGGACTTCTACCTGTGTTATCCTGCAATTCTCACAAACACATTAGTCCCTCAACTAGGTTTGTCGTCAATACTCCAAAACCAACTAGGGGTGGCACTAGATGTACTTACAATGTCCATGCTAGAAAATTTGCGCCACCACCTCGCCGCAATGGAATATTTAGTATAGCTTCGACATCTGGTGTAATGAAGGTTTCCCTTACCAACTCCCTCTTCCATGTCCAGTTGGCATTGTCAATGAGATCGCTAACCCATTCCACATTAGTATTTGGAGGTTTTAGCATCGGGGTTCTGGGAGCCGTGGTGTGTATCCACTTATCCATCCAAGCGTTGATGGTGGTGCCATCACCCACCCTTTGGACTAAGCCTGTACTGAGAGCCTCGCGCCCAGCCACTATTGCACGCCATATTGCCGAGGCAGAATGGAATATATTGGCATGCATGAAATTAGTGTCTGGGAATATCTTCCCTTCAAAACTCTAGCACATAGGGAGTTCGGATTTGTCATAAACCTCCAGCCATGATTTCCCAGTAATGCTAACTTAAAAAGATGGTAGTCACGAAAGCCCATGCCACCTTTGCATTTTGGTACTATGAGTCCTTTCCATGATATCCAGTCAAGAGACCTTCTATCTATAGAACTGCTCCACCAATATTTGGCCATACTGGAAGTCAAACTCTTGCACACTTTCTTTGTCAATAAGAAACAACTCATGCTGAACATGGGAATCACCAGGACTACAGATTTCAATAATGTTCCTCTTCCCGCACATGTAAAGAGCCTTTCAGACCAGCCCTGCATCTTGCCCTTTGATCGGTCCCCAATATGCTCGAATGTACCGCTTGTAATCCTTCCAACGGCAGTTGGGAGACCAAGGTATCTCTAGCTGAAAGTTTCAGCATTCACTCCAAGAATTCCTTTCAAAACTTGCCTGGATGCATGTGAAGCGTTCGGGCTGAAGTATATCGCACTTTTATCCTGGTTCACGCACTAGCCAAATGCTTCCCCATAAATCTGCAAAATATGGTTAAGTCACACTAAAAAAATACACTTTTGTGATGATAAGTGTTTGTCACAGTAGGTCGCGTTTTCTGTCATGCATGTACATCCATGACGATTTTATGACAGAATCAAGATAGTCATACATGTGTTGTCGTAGAAGTGTTCCATGACATTACCAAAATTATCATCACGGAAGTGTCCACTTCCATGACGATAAATCGCGTGTCATAGAAGTGCTTTCGTCAAGGGTGACCGACACGTGGCATCCACCATAACAGAACGCCGTTAAGCTATTGGGTCGGGTTTTGGATCCGATAACCCGTTAACAGCCCCGACCAATGGGGATTTTCCACGTGTAAAATAATCATTGGCTGGAGGAGACACGTGTCAGGTCTGCGTTGGCACAGGTGTCACTCATCCAATGGGCGAGACGCGCCTATGATATGTTGACACGTGGACCGGCCCATCAAGTTTAAATGGGTCGGCCCAACTGAAGGCCCACAAGATTTTGCGGACCATAATGGGCCGGCCCAGCTAAAGGCCCATGAGATTTTGCGGACCATAATGGGCTGGCCCAGCTAAAGGCCCACAAGATTTTGCGGGCCATAATGGGCCGGCCCAGTTAAAGGCCCACAAGATTTTTGTGTGCCATAATGGGCCGGCCCAGGTAAAGGCCCACAAGATTCTTGCAGATCATAATGGGCTGGCCCAGCTAAAGGCCCACGAGATTTCACCGACATTAATGGGCCGGCCCAGCTGTAGGCCCACAAGATTTTGAGGACCCTAGTAGGACGGCCCATTAACTGGCTGCCATGTTTTGGGCCAAATGCCGGCCCATATTTGATCCAGTCCATTAATGGTCTGCCATGCTCCGGGCCTAATAGTGGCCCATATGAGATCCGGCCCGTTAAAAGCCTACCACGTTCTGGGCCAAATTACGGCCCAGATCAGGTCCGGCCCTTTAAGAGGCTTTGGGCTCAATTATGGCCCATATCAGATTCGGCCCCTCAACTGGACACTATGCTTTTGGGCCCACTTGCTAAAGGCCCACTTAGTAATTCGGCCTGATATTAGTTTTGGCCTGTTAAGGGCCCGTTTAACATTTCGGCCCTATATTAATTTCGGCCTGTTAAAAGCTCGTCATATAGTTGGGCCTAACTACGGCCCGGTTTGCATCCCGCCTACTCGCAGCCAATATCTGATTGGGCCAAACAAGGACCGAGACAATTTTGGCCTGTTAAAAGCCCGTGATTTGATTCGCACAATCATGGGCCAGGGTTCATTTCGGGCTGCTGCCGGCCCGTGAGCTATTCGGCACGTTTCAGGCCCAACCTATATTGTGATTGCATGACGGCCCGATTATGTACCGTAATTTTACGGTTTGGCCGGTTTACTGCGAAGACATGATATATATACAGTAAAATAACTGCAGCATCATGAATAAGAAAAAACCTAGACTATATAATAAAGAAATTACGGCATATTACATCCACTGGGCATCAAAGTTCGCCACTATGATAATAAAGCACAAGCAGACAGCAGATTACATACACTGGGCATCAAAGATCGCCACCAGTGCAAATAAACGCGCCGACAAAATAATATACAAAACTGACAGCACTTCAATAGAGTTCAAGAAAGGTTAGCCCTGCTGGGGAGCTGCAGCGTAAGTAGCTGAGCAAGATGATGAGACTGCGCTTGTTCAACGCTTATATCTTCCTCACTTTGAAAGATAAACAAGCAGACAGATGACAGGTTTTGCACATAAAAGTATCAGTGCTGACAATTCATCCCATTTCTTACTGACGAATAAAGTGACACAGTTTAAAATTGCATTAACACAATATGGTATTGTTCAGGTCAAGACATGGCAGGAAATGACATTGTGAAGGGGTTGACAGCTTCACGACACCACTGGATTATAGATCAAGAACTCATAAGTATCAATGGTTAGTGTGCTGTCAATTTATACCATTTCAGATTGGCAAATAAAGAGACGGTTTAAATAATAGTAGAATGATATGACATTGTTCATAGTTAAGACATTGCAGAATATGACATTGTGTTGTAGTGGGTAGGTTCACCACACCACTGGATTACGGATGAAGAACGGAAGCATACATGCAATGCAAAAGAAGATCACTTGCTCTCTATAGTTTAATGTACATGGTATGAAGAAGGAACTTGGTTTTACAACTGAAAACTTAAATTGAGAAAGGACAAACTTTTGTTTATGAACTACATAATAAACTTTAAACAAGCAATTTGATGCAAACACCAAAAATAAACAGCTGTTGCAGTCATGCCTAACCAAATATATACAACAAAGTTTGACGGCTTGAGATGGACAAACTTACATTATTGGTGAAGACGGGCTCTATAAAGGCCTTGTCCATGCTGATGGGGGGCAATTCAAGAAGTTTACCACAGAATGTTCTTCAAAAGCATTGCCTTTATTCTACATTTTGTTAAGAGTAAATATAGATGTGATAATATACGAAAAATGGAGAATATTTAAGATAAGATGAAGAGTGATGCTACATAACCAAGTAGCTATAAATGTAAGTGCAGCGATATAGGCAAAAGGTACAACCAAGAGCAATGCACAGCTAAACTTCTTCAATACCAACCTTATGGTAAGAGTAAATATAGATCTGATGTGTAGAAAATGGAGGGCAAAGGAAAATAAGCTGTAGGGTGATGGTACATGAACAACTACATGTCATTATAAGTACACTGATAAAGGACAGCATGTACTTACAAGAACAATGGAGAGCTAAAAAAACATTGGCATTGGATATATTCTACACTAATGTAAACATTCATACAGATCAGATAATTTGGAGCAAACAATTGATAAGCAAGCTATCATGCATACTGCTGTCACATAATGAACCAGGTATGTATGCAAGTACAATGATACAGGACAACAGGTACTAACAAGAGTAGCAACGGGAAGCATATTTGCGATATCCTGTCGTTCTTGTCAAACTGGAATTCTTCTTCGAGCAGATTTCCTGCAAAAAAGATCCGTAAGGCACATGTGGAAAAGTAGAAGTTCAAATTGTCATGTGATTTCATAGACAGTACCTCATCCTAGGAACGAGACTAGTGCATAACAAGGTTTTTCCATTCAATGTCTTCTAAATTTAGCATAGGAGACTTCACCGAAAATTCGTTTATAGACTTGCCATCAAAGTGTGATTTCCTAAGGTAACACCAATACTGCTGCAATGCTTCCTTGAAAAGCACAAGCAAGCTTTGCTCGTCATGATTATCCAGATTGACCCTCGCCTAGTTACAACAATGTAATGTAAATCATTGATGTGTTCAATCAGCTGAAAACAGGAAAATAATAACCATGAATAGTAGCACTTACACGTAAGTTGGACAGGAAGATGTGAAAATGGTGTTTGTCTTCACAATAATCTTCCCATGATGGGAATATATGCACGTAGTCCCTAACAACATTGAAAGCATTGTCTTTTAAACTGGGAATAAATGGAATGGGGTTCCAATCTACAGGAATTGGCCGTCTCTGCAGTTGAGATAGGTCTTTGGCCGGTGGACTTGCTGTACTTTTTGCTGGAATGGGATTTTTTTGTGGTACAGCTGGTGCTATGGCAAATGAAATCGGTATATCTTTTGCTGGAGTGCAGGTCCTGTGTGGTGGGGCTAGTGGTGTGGCCAGTGAAGTATGGGTACAGTCTGCTGGAGTCGGTCCGACGTTTTGTGTCACTGATTGTACAGCCAATATAAGTGGGGTGTTGTCTGATTTCTCCGGCACCACCATGTTTTTCAAGGACTTTGCTGGTGCTCCTTCAGGTTTGGCAATCACCCTCTTTCCTTTTTGATGTCTGATGCACAAGAACATCATTTGAGTGGAAAGACATGGTATGATGACAGATGGAATATGTATTGATAATGGATGGGCATGGCATCTCGACATATATGATGAGTAAACTAAGCAAATGGCGGTGCAACAAAGTAGAAGAAATGCAAGACAACATATGCAAGATACCCGCAATCAATAAAACATTGCCAAATTAGAACAGGCACCTTGATGGGTGAACAGGACAGGCCATCTACCTTTGACTCCTCGAGGTTAGAATAGACATTAGGATCATATTCTGAACAAGAATCAACAGGTGGGGAGTGTATGAGTTTCATTGCATCCAGAATGGCACTCAATGCCTTGGTGCCAATTTTGTAAGTCATTGCAGTGTTTAGCTTCAAGAGTGGACTGCTGCTAGTGCGACACAAAGCAGCTACACAGATCATAGTGTAGATATAACGGGAAAACCTTAAGCATTAGAGTAAAATCAGCAAAGTGGAACTTGCTGGAATATATGTGCTAGTATTGCCGATATGGCTAGAAAGGCTTCGGATACCAGCTCTCTTCAAGTGAAGGTGCGGTACTATTAATATCATTGTAACTCTCAAAGGCGACACAGCTCCCCGCATTTCCTTGCTATTCTTATAGGATTCAAGTGGGCAGGCCACTACAAATCCTATTCCTATGTTTACAAGATCCTACGAATCAAAGAGGCTCAAAGTGTCCATCACAACCGATCGTATAGACCTCTACACTGCAAATGTCCCTGCTCATCTTCAGTACAAGGAACATACTATACTACTATCATATTCCCTCCGTTCCAAAATATAAGTCTTGGTAGAGATTTCCACTATGGATCACATACATATGTATCCAGATACATTTTAGAGTGTAGATTCACTCATTTTGCTCCATATGTAGTCCATGGTGGAATCTATACAAAGACTTGTATTTAGGAACGGAGAGAGTACATATTAAAGAAGAACGGAAGAGGAACATGGTAAAGAAGAGCAAGCAGATTTTGGATAATAAAATGTTGGTTGTGCAGTGCCCACACATGATGAACCACAACGCATTAAGAATGCAACTCCCAGCTATCTCTCGACCATTTCAGGCAGTTGGATGAAGATCCTACGTCTCCTAACCCCTTCTTCTTCCTCGTCTCTGATTCTTCCCATACAGAACACCGCACGGGCCGCCGGTCGGACCACCGGCCCCCATCACTTGTGTTCCTCCGCCACCCCCCACCCCCCCCCCCCCGCGTCGAATTTTCTTCGTTCGACGAGGCCCCACAACCACCCGAACCCCTTCAATCGCACCGGCGAACTCCGGCGAGCTCTGAAAAATCGACTGACCCAATTTTGAAATTTAGTCTACTATGATTTAACTAGTGTGGAATATAAAAGGGGAAAACCATAAGCATTGGGAGTATAGTGTTGAGCATGCCATGGCGGATCTGAAGGGGCAAACTGGACAAAGGCAACTTCGCAACCAAGACAAGAAATCAGAGTAAAGCAGTGGCGATCTATTTTCTTGCTACGATAAATAAGTTGAGCAGATACAAAAGAGTACCGCCTCTGGTGTGGCGCCGTTTACGCATCTGCTGAGAATTTGACGGTGCTGTGGTAGCGATGGCTGTCGGCAGCGTGGAAGCAGATCTAGGAGGGTAGACGGTGGCGGCGGGGCATGGTGGACGAGACGGTCGTAGGAGCGGCGCCGGCAAGGTGGACGACGGCGGGGATGAAGCGAGAGGACGGGATGCAAGGATCCCGGTCCGAAGCCGTGATGAGAGAGGTCGATCTCTTGTAATGGACGGCAGCGTCGGTGTATCAGCTCCGGCATGGTGGAGGAGGACGGCGGTGGATGGGGTGGCGGACGGCGGCGGACGGAGGAGGGTGGGGTGGAGAGGGTGTTTTGGCGCCCACGGAGTACGAATGGGGAAAAGGGAGGTAGAGAGGAAGGGGGAACCAGGTATTCGGGGCGCGCTTGCCTCAAATGCGAGGAAATTTACAAACTTAGCCCCCATTTGAAATTTCTACTACATCACAACAACATTAGTCGGTTGGGGATAGGACGGTAATCTCGCATACACCGAATATTTGCCGACGAGAGTTTGTTTTTGGCGCCCACCGTGTATGAATATGAATCGGGGAGGGGTCGATTTCGGCCAAGGACACACTGTGTTTTGGCGCCCACCGTGTATGAATCCGGGTGAGAGGCGGTTACGTCACGTTTGGGTGAAATTACAAACCTACCCCTATCGAAACCTATAGAAATCCAGCAGATACGCTTTGCGTGGCAGGGATAGGCAGTAGTGATTTCCATCTCGCAGATTTTGGTTTCGGGCGGTTACTGCGACTTTTCCCGCTTAGTTCAAATTTTGCAGAGTGCACGTTTACCGTGCCAACTCAATTCGAATCCCGTTTGTATTCTATTTTTTTCGGGCGGGATCCATTTTCAATTGGAATTACATTCTATATACATCATTTTTTATATATACTTTCAAAAGCACAACAAAGAATTCTGCTCCTTTATATGTATAATATGATTTACAAATACAACGATCTCGAAATCTTAAGGTTGAATTCGAAAAAATTTAACCAAATTATGTTCTACTAAAATGTATGGATCAGTAATATCTACATATTAAATAACATAGATGTGCCTGAATTCATATGAGTATGCATGTTTGATAGATCAATTTTGGTTCGAGTATGGATTACATGTATCATCATCTCAAATTCAAATATTTGAATCCCTTTTTTGTTCACTCCTTTCACGCCCATCTCTCTCGCATGCATGCTCCTTCAGGTAGCTATCACTCTCTTTTCTCCAACTCACCCGCACGCTCACTTCATGTTGCTCCTATCCTCGCAAACATGGTCTCTCAACATCTCCCTTGAGAAGTGGCACACTCTCCCTATCATTATACATTGCACGGTTTTCATTATCTCTCACGTCTCTACTGTTCTCTGGTATCACGCGGTACCTAAGCTTTCTTTTTCACCGCCACGCACACAGTCTCCACTCGTCTTTCACTTTGTCTTTCTCTCTATGGGATTCTCTCACACACCCTATATGTCTCTACATATGACTCATACCACTAAAATTACTCTCTCTCTCTCCTGTAGACACAACATTTGTTGCGGTCCCCTTTTCGTCTCCATTGCAGACTGACATTATTCATTTGTTTACCGATCAGACAACCCCGACTACCATCTCCTCTCTCTCTCTCACACAGACACACACACACACAACTCCTGGTTCCACTCCCCTTCCCGACTACCGTCTCTCTCTCACACACACACAAAACTCTCGCTTTCGCACCCCGACTCGTATTTCTCTCACAAACATTTATCGACTAGCTAGCCTCTAGATAGGTTTATACACCCGCACACTCGTGCTTCCACCATCGCATACATGTCTCTCTCCCGCTCCCTGTATCTATCTAGATTTTTCTTCCCTTCTTGAGACACGACCTCTTGATCGTGCACACACACTATCGCCTCATTTTAAGCTGATACCTATCGCACACACACTCCTTGTGTCTTTGTCACACATGCACTCCGTCCTCCTCCACTCTCCCTCTCTCACACACACACACATGGGCTTTTTGCAACAACTAGCAAGATGCCCATGCGTTGCACGAAACATCAAGATGTATTTGTATGAGTAGTTTATCTTGTGGGGGAAAAGAATGAACGAGGGGAGGCCTTATTTGCAAATGTGGAGAGGGGTGTGGGTATCTTTTTGCAAAATTGCCATAGTTTCCTTCCTATCCGTCAGATATAGATCGGATGGCCTATATTGCAGGATGGCAGGCACACGATCATCACCGACAATGCTTTTGACAAGAGTAGGGATAAAAATAGAGTTGGTGATGATGGTGGGCCTGCCATCCTGCAATGTAGGTCATCCGATTTATATCTGACGGATAGGAAGGAAAATATGGCAATTTACCCGCACTCTTCACCACATTTGCAGATAAGGCCTTCCCTCGTTCATCCTTTTCTCCCACAAGATCTTGATGTTCCGTGCAACGCACGGGCATCTTGCTAGTAAGAGTAGAAATTAGACATATACCACTTCTCGAATCTTGAAACCAACAACATTCCTCCCTTATCTCATCAAAACCGCCAAAGGAATATATTTTGAGTGAAACATAACATATTTTTAGTGATATACGTATTTAAAAACTAGACTTTTTTTCTATCAAATCGGTGAATATGTATTAATCTACTTTGATCGTGTGGCAACCCATTGGCACATTGCTATTAGTTATTATAATTTTTTGGACACCAGAAAAACGATGGAGTACATATACGAAGAGAAGAGGCGCACGCATGCAGTCGGCCTCTCGCTGTCTCGCACACATGAGTGTTACGTAAAGCCGATGTTAACAAATAAACCCTAAAACCCTAGGTGCACGATTGCTGCATTCGCGGGTACCGGGTACATGGTGGAGCACCTTTGTATGAATAGTCAGCTCGCATGATAATTTGATCCGTAGGAGTTGATGGTCGGAACCACAAGTGAACGACTTGGAGCGCGGTGGCTCGCCAGTTGCCACAGATCGAGTAGCCACGTTTAAAATATCGTTTTTTAGCAGGGTTAATTTAATCTGCATGCATGACTCTCCTCCCCCCACGCTCGTCCAATATGTTGTGACCAGCAATATTTCCACCCCTTCGCTCCCCCGTAATTTACTCCAACAAATATGCCCATGTAGCTATTACTTAACTGCTGGTGCATTGGGTCACTGACATATGGGCCCAACAGGGGTCTGGCCCACATGTCAGTGACGCAACTGGACCTGCAGTTAAGTCAGTGCATCTCAGTCCATATCTTATGTAGGTGTGCCATTGCTTGCTATAAATACTGCGCCTCCCACGACATCGCTATCTCCTCCCCCTCACGTTCACGTTCATCGCTATCTCCTCCCCCTCCCTCTCATGTCGACCACCATGGCATTGCCCCTCCCAAGCCCTAGGATCCCCTCGCTGCACCGCACGGACGGTCACGCCTCGCCGTTCCGTTCCTCGCCGCCACAAGTCGAGGAGGACACGTAGGTGTTCTGCTCCTCGCCGCTACGCGACACATCGCCGTTCCGTTCCTTGCCGCCACTAGTCGAGGAGGACGCGTCGGCGTTCCGCTCCTCGTCACGACGCGACGCGTCGCCATTCCGTTCCTCGCTGCCACTAGTCAAGGAGGAGGCGTCGGTGTTCCGCTCCTTACCGCAACGCGTCGAGGTGGACACGTTGGCGTTCCCAATCTCGCCAGCACGCACGCCGGAGGACGCGTCGGCTCCCCGCTACGAGGAGAACGCCACGCCGCCTGCCGAGCCCCCCAGCCTTGAGGAGCTTTGGAAAGAAATGGATGTCACCTTGTGGGAGGCTTTGCCTCCAGCAGAGCGCGCCAAAATAGAGGCGGAGAAGAAGGCCGAGGATGAGAAGCGCACCGCGGAACAAGTTGCCTGGGAGGCCTATGTCGCGTCCGAGAGAGTCAGGCGATTGGCTCTTTGGCAGAAGGCTCGTGCGAGGGCCGTGAGGGTGGCGGAGGATGCCCGTGCCGATGCCCTGAGTGCAGTCAGGCCCAAGCGCCTCATCTATGCTTGGCGGTACATGGACCGGGTGCACGCTTCTAGCAAGGAGGAGTACCTGTTGGTGCCGGATCACCACACCAGTGAGATCGCGCTCGCCCGCCAGCAAGCCGCCAATCAGCACCTCGCGAGTTGCGAGGCTGAGGAAGAGGTGTTGTGTCGGCGCGCTGGGAAACAGCCGCGCACCAGGGCACTCGTGGCGCGCCGCAAGCGCTCCTGCGAGTGACGTGGCTTTTAGGAGGAGTTTAATTTTTGTTTCTTAAGGCGATCTCATTAGTTTTGGGACGCAAATGATAAATCCCGAACGTTCAAGAATTTTTAGCGTCCTTAAATAAGTATGTAAAAGGGAAAGTTTGGAAACCTTGTGTATTCATACGCATTTTGCAAGTACGTGCATATAGCACAAACTTTACTATATACTATCACACTACACGTCTCTCTCGATATATGCTTGCAGACTCTGCTACTCCCTCCGTCCAGGTCAATAAGTCATCTTTGGTTGTGCGTCGTGACCAAGAAGAAGGGAAGACTTATACACCTAGACAAAGGGAGTACTACTATTACTTATGTACTCCCTCCGTCCGGGTTTATTAGGCCTCTTAGCATGACAAGCATGTCCCCTTTTATAAGGCCCCACGTTGGAAAGGTGCATGCATGCAACCATTTCATTGGTTGTATTGAAAACTATTGTTGTTGGTGCCATGGCTCAAAAGTTAATACACTTCATGTGTGCTTTTTCATTGGCTGCATACATGTGAGAGAGTGCATTGGGAGTGGAATGGAAGAATTAATGTGAGCAAATTACTATGTGTCTTGGTCTAAGAGAAGTTGTCTTTAGGCCTAATAAACCTGGACGGAGGGAGTACGTGCAAATGCACGTTTTAACATTACGATGCGGTTTTTGTAAAAGTAGAAAAACAACACTAGTCAAGCTTGCGAAACGATTCGATGCAAAACAAATGCAAAAATGCTCGTTTGATTGTTTACTTTTACCTTCCTTCTCTGTGGTTATTTCTCTGTTGTACTTTGTACGGAGTATCTCACTGGTTGGAAAGGCATGCAAATTCCCAAACCGCTTCCTACACCCTGTATCGAATTTTTTGCCTAACAAGTTGTGCCGTGCAATTGGAATTCCAACTTGAGTACTACTACTAGTAGGAGTACCAGGGGCCAGTTCTTTTAGGCTTCTAGATTAGTAATCCCATAACTACTACCTCCGTCCTGGTTTATTGGTCCCCATTGTAATCTGTGTCAAATTTTGATCATAAATTTAACTAATGAAATGTTAGTGCATGTCACATGCACTACTCCATTCGTCTAGGTGAGTAAGTCATCTTAGGCTGTGCACCATGACCAAGGAGGAGGAGAAAATGAGAAACGTTAATGTTTATTTGCTAATTAATAGTATTGCATTCAATGAACTAACCACTGCATGCCGTGTTTGATATCTCAAGTCATTAAAAGCATGCACACTCTTTATCTCTTATTGGTTGATATGTCAAGAAACAAGAAACGAGGTAGAAGTTAATGCACCGCGCCTAAGTGTTTCGTGATTATTTGGTTTTCGTAAGATGACTTACACACCTAGACGAAGGGATTACAATGGTGAGGAATAAACCAGTTAAATCTTTGGTCAAAATTTAGCACAAATTACAATGGTGAGGAATAAACCGGGACAGAGTAGTAGTTTAGAAGCCCAAATAAATGAGTGAGGCGCCTTATTGTTACTCTCCACTGTGACTAGTCTTGTGGGAAAGCTGGGGAAGCCGCCAAAAGAACTGGCCCTAGGAGTAGTAGCTAGGGATCGAGTGTGCGAGATGAACCGGAGAAAGTAAATGCAGAGAGATGAAATGCAAAAAAGACGGAGGGATGTGATGGTTGCTTGTCTGTTTATTTTACCAGGCCACTTATTACTGGGAGTGGTTGGGTTTTGTGATATGATGGCTTTACTGCCATGCCACGAGCGGGGTGAGAGGTGAGACTCCCGTGCAGCGCCGCCCTCTACACTTGTACTACATCGGTCGTGGTTTATTAGTCCCCCGTTGAATTTTACTGAAGATTTAACTGACAATATGTTAGTGCATGTCAACAAAAACTATATCGTTGGATTCGTATTTGAACATAGTTTTGAATGATATAATTTTAGGTGACATGCATCAGCATTTATCGTACTATATATAATGTTAGTTCAATTTTTGGTCGTACTAATCTATAGTAGTAAGGTGCCCAAAACTTGCATCCAAAACTTGTGAAGAAATAACACTTATTGTGCTTTGCAAGAAATGATCTTTAAGAATTAGTTTTTGAGTATCGATTGTTATACATGTTGGCTACAGATGACATGTCACTTTCTTATAGTCAACAGTTGGGTATACTATTAAGTAATATTAACCATGCCCATATACACCTAGACGGAGGGATTAAATCAGGATGACTTGCAAGCGGGCAGAGGAGATGTAAGAAATGGTTCATCGTAAGTCTTTCACCAGTACTATAGTAAAAATTCATGCATGGAAGATTCTAGAATAAACCATAAACAGATACACTTTTATTCATGCGCGATACTCCAATAGAGCAAGATCCTGCATGGAAGTCTCCACATGCTTAGACAGCGGATTACATTGAGCGATTTCGAACAGGAAGGACAGAAACACATACGGTGCAACGAGAGCAGCACCGTTGGTGTTGAGGTTGTCGCCCATGTCCAAACACCACGTAGACACGGTCTTTGAGCACGGTTCGTAGTCGTTCCATGCTCGAGCATTGAAGTTTGTAACTATTTTAGATTAGAATATACTACTCCTCCGGTGCTAGTAGTAGAGCAGAGTCCTACTCTACTACTCTACACAAGCAAGTTAGGGCATAGCACTGTAGGGAGTACCAGTACTGTGATCACTCAAGCAAGTTGTCTGGCATCGACATGACCCTACGCTGCTGGTGTAACGCCCGGATAATCATGCTACAGTGATCTCACATTAATGGTGACACGTCACCTCTGTCACTGTAATTAATCTCGGGTTAATTCAAAACCGTTTCAAATTTAAATCCTAAATAAGTCAAACGACAAAAGTTTTCAAATATTAAAATAAAATGTTCGGCCTATGTCTATTATTGCATCGGTAATTATGGTGAAGTAAACACATTTTTATAGAATGCCTAAATACTTTTAAATGAATTAAAACAGAAAAGAAATAATAAAAGATAATACAAAAGGGACAAACCAACAGAAAACAAAAATCAGAGAAACCACCCCCCTAGGCCGTGGCCCAACTGGGCCAACCCATCGGCCCAACCGGCCACCCAATGTCCCCTTATCCACTCACCACCTCACCCCCACTCCACCGACACCCCCACTCCTCTCCCGCAAAATATCCCCTCCCCTCCTCTCTCCCGATCTGGATCAGAATCGAGAGGAGGCCACCGACGCGCCTCGCCGTCGCTGTTGGCCACCGCCGCCCGGAGCGCCTCTTCCTCGCTGGCCTGCTTCGCCCTTCCCCACCATACTGCCTCCCACTCTGCCGTGTTGTCCCCGTCGGCCTCCCCGAACCTCACCGCGCGCATTGCCCTAGACCCCACACTCCCGGTGAGGCCCCCGGCCTCCTCTCTCTCCCTCGCCCCGCTTCCCCTCTGCGCACGCACGCATCCACCGCGCGGCGGCCGCGCTCGCCGCACGCCCTGCTCATCGCCCGCGCCTCGGGCCTCCCCCGCTCGTGCCCCGCTTGGCCCGCGCTCACCGCGGCCCGTGCTCACCCCTGCTTCCCCCGCTCTGCTCCGGCCTCCCTCGCTGCGGCTCGCATCGCCGCGCCCGCACCGGCCACGACCGCGCCCGTCCGCGCCTCACCCACTGTCCCCATCCCCTGCTACTGCTCGGGACCACGCCATTGCCCCGCCTGCCGCTCGCGCCTTTGCTCGTCGCCGTCCTGCACTGTCGTGCCTCCCCGCTGCCGGCAGCTGCCGACGCCCCGCCGGCCTCGCCCCGCCCCAGGCAGGCTGCGGCCTCCACGGGCGCCTGCCCCGCTCCCGACCCCGGGGTTCCGCCCGTTAACCCGCCCCGCGGGGTTGGCCTAGTGCCACTGACGAACGGGCCCCACGCCCTAAAAACGTTAAAAATAAATAAATAAAATAAAATATATAATTATATAAATAATTAAATTAATTAATTAATTTAATGGTTAATTAACTTAATTAGTGTTGCTTAATTAACCAGTTAACTAACTAATCCAGTTAGTTTAGCTGTTGTAAATGATAGGGGGCCCCACCCCTGTTGACCAGTCACGTTGACTGGTCAAATGGGACCTCCTGGCCCACCTGTCAGCCACTAGGTACAATTCTATGTACCCTGTGCTGGGTGCATCTAGCATTTTAGTTTTTATTTCGAATTATTAATAATTCCAGAAATTAATAAAATCTTTAGAAAATCATATCTTTTAATCCGTAACTCGGATTAAAATATTTTCAACATGAAAGTTGCTCAGAACGACGAGACGAACCTGGATACGCAGCCCGTTCCTCCGCCACACACCCCTAACGTATCAAACACGCAACTTTCCCCCTCCGGCTCCTCTACCTGAAAACGCGAAACACTGGGGATACTTTCCCGGATGTTTCCCCCCTTCACCGGTATCACCTCATACCGCGATAGGGCACCCCTAGCACCGATACTTGTCCTGTCATGCATCGCTATGCATCTGTTTGCTTAAATATTTATTGTTTCTCCCCCCCTCTTCTCTCGCTAGACACCGAGACCAACGCCGGCAAGGAAGAGAAAATGCATCGAGCCGTTTATCAAGGAAGTGGACGAGCATGGCGGTCCCTATATCTCTGAGGGCTACCCAGTACGACTATGGAGTTGACGACCCCTCTCTCTTGCCAGAGCAATCAGGCAAGCCCCCCCCCCTTTTGATCACCAGATATCGCCTACTCTTCTCTATACTGCTTGCATTAGAGTAGTGTAGCATGTTACCGCTTTCCGTTATTCCTATCCTGATGCATAGCCTGTCCTTGCTACTACTGTTGTTACCATTACCTGCTATCCTACTGCTTAGTATAGGATGCTAGTGTTCCACCAGTGGCCCTACACTCTTGTTCGTCTGCCATGCTATACTACTGGGCCGTGATCACTTCGGGAGGTGATCACGGGCATATACTATACACTTTACACAGTTACATTACCTGTGGTACTATTCGGAGTTGGGGGCTGAAGGGGCAGGTGGCTCCATCCTGGTAGAGGTGAGCCTGGGTTCCCGACGGCCCCTGACTATTACTTTGAGGCGGAGCGACAGGGCAGGTTGAGACCACCTAGGAGAGAGGTGGGCCTGGCCCTGGTCGGCGTTCGCAGATACTTAACACGTTTAATGAGATCTTGGTATTTGATCTGAGTCTGGCTACTGGCCTATACGCACTAACCATCTACGCGAGGACAGTTATGGGCACTCGACGTCGTGGTATCAGCCGAAGCCTTCGTGACGTCAGCAACAGAGCGGCGCGCACTGGATTGGACTGGAACGCCTACTAGGCTAGGTCTGCTTTCGGCCGCCCACGCAACGTGCAGGTGTGCTAAGGGCGACGGGCCCAGACCCCTGGGAGCTTAGGTTTAGACCGGCGTGCTGACCTCTCTGTTGGTCTAGGTGGGGTTGCGACGTGTTGATCTTCCGAGGCCGGGCATGACCCAGAAAAGTGTGTCCGGCCAAATGGGATCGAGCGTGTTGGGTTATGTGGTGCACCCCTGCAGGGAAGTTAATCTATTCGAATAGCCGTGATCTTCGGTAACAGGACGACTTGGAGTTGTACCTTGACCTTATGACAACTAGAACCGGATACTTAATAAAACACACCCTTCCAAGTGCCAGATACAACCGGTGATCGCTCTCTCACAGGGCGACGAGGGGAGGATCATCGGTTAGGATTATGCTATGCGATGCTACTTGGAGGACTTCAGTCTACTCTCTTCTACATGCTGCAAGACGGAGGCTGCCAGAAGCGTAGTCTTCGAAAGGACTAGCTATCCCCCCTTATTCCGGCTTTCTGCAGTTCAGTCCACATATAATAGCCTTATTCCAGTTGATACCAATGCATACATATGTAGTGTAGCTCCTTGCTTGCGAGTACTTTGGATGAGTACTCACGGTTGCTTTCTCCCTCTTTTCCCCCTATCCCTTCTACCTGGTTGTCGCAACCAGATGTTGGAGCCCAGGAGCCAGACGCCACCTTCGACGACGACTCCTACTACACCGGAGGTGCCTACTACTACGTGCTGCCCGCTGACGACGACCAGGAGTAGTTTAGGAGGATCCCAGGCAGGAGGCCTGCGCCTCTTTCGATCTGTATCCCAGTTTGTGCTAGCCTTCTTAAGGCAAACTTGTTTAACTTATGTCTGTACTCAGATATTGTTGCTTCCGCTGACTCGTCTATGATCGAGCTCTTGTATTCGAGCCTCGAGGCCCCTGGCTTGTAATATGATGCTTGTATGACTTATTTTATTTGTAGAGTTGTGTTGTGATATCTTCCCGTGAGTCCCTGATCTTGATCGTACACGTTTGCGTGTATGATTAGTGTACGGTCAAATCGGGGGCGTCACAAGTTGGTATCAGAGCCGACTGCCTGTAGGAATCCCCCTTCCACACTCCTTGGCCGAAGTCGAGTCTAGTGATTGCAAAACTTTTACTAACATGACTGTGTGGCCTTACGAGCCCACGTCGCCATTGGGTGGTATTAGGATCTTTTACTCCTCGATCCTTACTCTGGGACTCTGAACTCTCTCCTACTCGGGTTAAACGATTTTACTAACTCTAACGCCTAGGATCCCGTGACCACGTTCACCCCAAAGTTGGATAAGCCCTAGTTATTCTTTAGAATAGTATTTGAACATTATCCACATTGTCATTTGACTCCTGTGAAAACATCTTTGTTTTCAGATGGAACCCACGAGGCAGGTCGTGCGCCACACGACGGCCATTGGTGCCTCAGGATCACCTGCTGTGTTGGTTGAGATGATGACCTATCTGGGTTATCGCTGGCACCCTGAGTACACCGTCTATGAGGAGTATCAGGACTTCAACCAAGAGCAGTACCATGCCATCGTCCACCTCTACTCTCGGGAGTATGACTCCACTACCGTGCTGCACACTGCTCATGGTGTTGGAGTGACCATCGACATGGCGGTCCACGATGCTGCTTATGCTGCTCTGACACGTCTTCGTGGAGAGTATCAGGAGTTGGACACCTCCCCCTTCAGGCACATTGCTATCGCATCTGATGTTGGTGCGGAGGGATACTACACTGCTGCCTACTCCACCGTCACCCGAGAGCCCTTCTACCATCAGAACCTGGTTCTGCATGCTGATGGGCTGGATAGAGCTAACCGAGCTCTTCGCCACGAGTTGTACACCACCCGTCAGCACCTGTACCGTGCTCTGACGCTGTTGCACCCCTCTGTCCGATCTGGTGATCTGTCGCATTCTGCGATCTACCCTGCCAGGACCGTGATGCCCCAGGGCGTCGGCTGGCCAGATGTGGGAGGCTACTCTCCTGCACTTGGTCCTCTCCTGCCACCTGCGCATCGGGTTCCGCACCAGAGTATCCGCGGACCCCAGGCTACTCGCGTGGAGGTCTTCCCTTCGCGTCACTACCAGCTGTCAGGCTACACCTACCTCCACAGTTCCTCCTGGGACTGATGAAGGCTTGCTTATTAGTGTTAGATGCATTCGTCGCGAGCCTGCGTGCCGCCTATGATGTATTAGTCTATGTACTGAACTCTGTGTACCGAACTCTATGCATGATCTCTTTTGTAAGATATGCCGACTACTATGTAGTATCTATCGTGCTGCTTTCATTGTGCATGTTTCATCATGAATGATTCTTGTCCTTGCAAAATTTCTCGATGCTGAACTACCCCTGTTATATATTAGCAGGATGGTTAGACCAGGTGGTCGTGGACGTGGTGGCAACCTCCCACCACCGCCTGAGTACATGGCTGGTATGATCCAACAGCTTGAGATGAATCGCCAGTTCATGGAGAATATGATGGCTCAGTTTCCTCGCCCCAATATGAACCAGCAGCCAACCCCAGTAACTCTGCAGGATTTCATGCGCCTGAACCCAACTGTGTACCGCAGCTCAACTCAGCCTCTGGATGCTGATGACTGGCTCCGTGACATCACCTATGAGATGGAGTCTGCTGATGTAGCCCCTGCCAGCTATGTCACCTTTGCTTCCTTCTTCCTGAAGGGACCCGCAGCTCAATGGTGGGACAGCCACAGGCGTACTCTGCCAGTTGGAACAATCATCACCTGGCCAGACTTCCAAGCTGCCTTCCGTGCTCGCTTCATTCCTCAGGGAGTCATGGACCGTAAGAAGCGTGAGTTTCGCAACCTCACCCAAGGCAACAAGACTGTGGAAGCTTATCAGCGGGAGTTTCTTGACTTGTCTCGCTATGCTGAAGAGGACATTGCAACTGATGCACGCAGACAGGAGAAGTTCCGTGATGGCCTTCAAGCTGACATCAAGCTCGCACTTCTAGTACATGACTTTGCTGATTTCGCCACTCTGGTGAACAAGGCCATCAATGTCGAAACTGGTCTGCAGGAATACCAGAGCTCTCACGGGCGCAACCGTGACACGGGCTCATCTTCGGGCCCGTCCTCGCAGAAGCGCAAGATATGGATTCCCAATAGCTTGTACCAGCCGGATGCACCTACCCCAAGGCAGACCTATGCTGCACCTCGTCTGCCTGCTCCTCCAACTAGGCAGCCAAGACTCCCAGCTCCACCACCACAAGCTCCTGTTCCCACTCCCAATAATGGGTTGTGCTTCAGGTGTGGACAACCAGGGCATCGTGCTAGGGAATGCAACCAGAACCAGAATCAACTGGCCCTTCCAGCAACTGGCCGTGGAAGCAACCAGCCCCGCAGCAACAATGCCAAGTCTTATGGTCGTGTTCATGCCAACCACGTTGATCTGAGCGAAGCTCAAGACCAGCCTGCTACTGTGATGGGTACCCTCCTCGTAAATTCAGTACCAGCATCCGTTTTATTTGATACAGGTGCATCGCATTCATTCATGTCAGAAGGTTTTGCATGCTTGCACGACATTAAATGTGAGGACATGAATGCTTCACTATTAGTACACACCCCTGCGGGCCAATGTCGAACCTCCATGATTTGCAACGACGTCCCTGTAGAAATCGAAGGACTGGAATTCCTTGTCTCTCCCATCGTACTGAAGTCCTGTAGCATTGATCTCATTCTGGGAATGAATTGGTTAAAAGCGCATACTGCTTCTATAGTTTGCGCCACTAAGACCGTCCATCTGCTACACCCTTCAGACGAAATAGTTACTTACCAAGCTCATCTGGTGCAAAACGCCGAGGCACGGCTTTATGCCTTGAATGCGTTGAACGCTGCACCACTCGAGGGCATTGAAAACATTCCCGTCGTTCGTGAATTCCAAGATGTCTTCCCAGAAGAACTTCCAGGGATTCCCCCTGCTAGAGCTGTCGAATTCATCATCGACTTGAAACCCGGCACCACCCCTATAGCTAAACGACCCTACAAGATGCCGCCGCATGAGCTCATTGAGCTTAAGGAGGAAATCGACAAATCTCTTGTCAAAGGTTTCATTCGCCCAAGTTGCTCTCCTTGGGGAGCACCTTCTCTCTTTGTTAAGAAGAAGGATGGGACAAACCGATTAGTCCAAGACTACCGTCCTATAAACCAAGCTACCATTCAGAATAAATACCCTCTTCCTCGGATCAATGATCTTTATGATCAACTGGCTGGCTCATCAGTGTTCTCCAAACTCGACTTGAGGTTGGGTTACCACCAGATCCGTGTTCGTGAAGAGGACATCCCAAAAACCGCCTTCGTGACTCGGTATGGATCATACGAGTACACCGTCATGTCATTCGGCTTAACGAATGCTCCAGCCACCTTCTCTCGTCTGATGAACTATATATTCATGGATTACCTCGACAAGTTCGTCGTGGTTTATTTGGACGATATCCTTGTATTTTCCAAGAACAAGGAAGAACATGCTGAACATCTTCGTCTTGTGCTGGAAAAGCTTCGGGAGCATCAGCTGTATGCTAAGTATTCCAAGTGTGAATTCTGGCTCCCCGAAGTAACCTATCTTGGGCATGTCATCTCCAAGGATGGTATTGCCGTCAACCCTGAACGAGTTCAGGCTATTCTCGATTGGACTCCTCCGAAGAATGTGAAGCAAGTCCGAAGTTTCCTCGGTCTCGCCAGCTATTGCCGTCGATTCGTCGAGAACTTCTCCAAGATTGCCAGGCCCCTGACTAATCTGTTGCATAAGGGTGTCAAGTTTGACTGGACAGACAAGTGTCAGGAAAGTTTCCAGGCGCTCAAAGACAAGTTGACTTCTGCCCCCGTGCTTGCACCACCTGATACTAAGAAGGACTTCGTCATTTACTGCGACGCTTCCCGTCAAGGATTAGGCTGTGTCCTAATGCAGGAGCGCAGAGTGATTGCTTATGCCTCTCGTCAACTGCGCCCTCACGAAGAAAACTACCCAGTTCACGACCTCGAGCTGGCTGCTGTCATTCATGCACTGAAGCAGTGGCGACATTACCTTCTCGGTAATCGTTGTGAGATCTTCACTGACCATCAAAGTCTGAAGTATCTGTTTACTCAGCCAGATCTGAACCTCCGTCAGCAGAGATGGATGGAGACTGTTGCAGACTTTGACGTGGGTATATCCTATACCCCCGGCAAGGCTAATGTAATGGCTGATGCCTTGAGCCGCAAGTCTTACTGCAACCACCTCCAGGTTCATAAAGTTCAGCCCTCGCTTGTCGAAGAATTTAGAAAGCTGAACCTCCATATTGTTCCTCCTGGAGCACTCGCTCCCCCTCCCCCGGAATTCCGCAAGATGAATCTTCTTGTTATTACTAAGGGTTCTCTAAATACCCTGACTGTCGTACCAGATCTCGTAGCTGGTATAAAGACTATACAAGGTTATGACTCTGAAGTCCATAAGATTAAACGCCATCTAGCAGAAGGAAAGCCCTCATTCTTCACTATCGCCGACGATGGCGCCTTGTATTTCAAAGGCCGCCTAGTGGTACCATGTTCGAAGAAAAACCTGGATAAGACTAAAAGGGTTATGCAAGAAGCTCATGATACGCCTCTGTCCATCCATCCTGGTAGTACAAAGATGTACCAGGATATTCGTCAAAGATTCTGGTGGTCTAATATGAAGCAGGACATTGCTCGTTATGTTGCTGAGTGTGACGTATGTCGCCGTATCAAAGCAGAGCATCAGAGGCCTGCTGGAACTCTGCAACCTATCTCTATTCCTGAATGGAAATGGGACCATGTTGAGATGGACTTCGTCACTGGATTTCCCAAATCGCAGAAAGGTAATGATGCTATTCTTGTCGTCATTGACCGGCTTTCTAAAGTTGCACATTTTCTGGCGGTCAAAGAGACAATCACTGCTAGTCAGCTTGCTACTCTCTACATGGCCAGAATTGTTTCACTTCACGGTATTCCACTGGTTATCAGTTCAGACCGTGGCAGCTTATTCACTTCAAGATTCTGGGCAAGTTTCCAAGAAGCTATGGGGACTCATCTGTCGTTCAGTACTGCGTTTCATCCTCAGTCGCAAGGACAGGTTGAACGTGTCAACCAAGTTCTCGAAGACATGCTTCGAGCTTGTGTAATATCATTCGGCAAGAAATGGGAGGAATCTCTTCCATATGCCGAGTTCTCTTATAATAATAGCTATCAAGCTAGTCTGAAGATGTCCCCCTTCGAAGTGCTATATGGACGAAAGTGTCGAACCCCTCTGAACTGGTCAGAAACGGGGGAACGTCCACTCTTTGGTCCGGATATTATCCAACAGGCCGAAGAACAAGTTCGCATTATTCGCGAGAATCTCAAGACTGCTCAGTCACGTCAGAAAAGTCAGTATGACCGTCATCACCAAGACATGGTCTATCAACCTGGCGAAAAGGCTTATCTTCGAGTTACACCAATGAAGGGTGCACACCGCTTCGGGATCAAAGGAAAGCTAGCTCCCCGCTATATTGGTCCTTTCACTATTCTCGAAAGGCGTGGAAAAGTGGCATATCAACTGGAGCTTCCGTCAAACCTTTCTCAGGTTCACGATGTGTTCCACGTGTCGCAACTTCGACGCTGCTTCAAGGACCCAATCCGAGCAGTGGACCATGAAGTGCTCGAATTGCAACAGGACCTCTCCTATAAAGAGCATCCGGTCCGCATTCTCGACCAAGCTGAACGCCGCACCCGTCAGAAGGCGATCAAGTTCCTCAAGGTCTAGTGGTCGAATCACTCTGAAGACGAAGCCACCTGGGAACGCGAGGATCGTCTTCGCGATGAATACCCTGCATTGTTTCCTTCTACCTCCTAAATCTCGGGACGAGATTTCTTGTAGTGGAGGAGATTTGTAACGCCCGGATAATCATGCTACAGTGATCTCACGTTAATGGTGACACGTCATCTCTATCACTGTAATTAATCTCGGGTTAATTCAAAACCGTTTCAAATTTAAATCCTAAATAAGTCAAACGACAAAAGTTTTCAAATATTAAAATAAAATGTTCGGGCTATGTCTATTATTGCATCGGTAATTATGGTGAAGTAAACACATTTTTATAGAATGCCTAAATACTTTTAAATGAATTAAAATAGAAAAGAAATAATAAAAGATAATACAAAAGGGACAAACCAACAGAAAACAAAAATCAGAGAAACCACCCCCCTGGGCCGTGGCCCAACTGGGCCAACCCATCGGCCCAACCGGCCACCCAATGCCCCCTTATCCACTCACCACCTCACCCCCACTCCACCGACACCCCCACTCCTCTCCTGCAAAATATCCCCTCCCCTCCTCTCTCCCGATCTGGATCAGAATCGAGAGGAGGCCACCGACGCGCCTCGCCGTTGCTGTTGTCCACCGCCGCCCGGAGCGCCTCTTCCTCGCCGGCCTGCTTCGCCCTTACCCACCGTACTGCCTCCCACTCCGCCGTGTCGTCCCCGTCGGCCTCCCCGAACCTCACCGCGCCCATTGCCCTAGACCCCGCACTCCCGGTGAGGCCCCCGGCCTCCTCTCTCTCCCTAGCCCCGCTTCCCCTCTGCGCACGCACGCACCCACCGCGCGGCGGCCGCGCCCGCCGCATGCGCTGCTCGTCGCCCGCGCCTCGGGCCTCCCTCGCTCGCACCCCGCTTGGCCCGCGCTCACCGCGGCCCGTGCTCACCCCTGCTTCCCCCGCTCCGCTCCGGGCTCCCTCGCCGCGGCTCGCAGCGCCGCGCCCCGCAGCGCCGCGCCCGCACCGGCCACGACCGCGCCCGTCCGTGCCTCGCCCATCGTCCCCGTCCCCTGCTACTGCTCGGGACCACGCCATTGCCCCGCCTGTCGCTCGCGCCTTTGCTCGTCGCCGTCCTGCACTACCGTCCCTCGCCGCTGCTGGCAGCTGCCGGCGCCCCGCCGGCCTCGCCCCGCTCCAGGAAGGCTGCGGCATCCACGGGCGCCCGCCCCGCTCCCGACCCCGGGGTTCCGCCCGTTAACCCGCCCCGCGGGGTTGGCCTAGTGCCACTGATGAACGGGCCCCACGCCCTAAAAACGTTAAAAATAAATAAATAAAATAAAATATATAATTATATAAATAATTAAATTAATTAATTAATTTAATGGTTAATTAACTTAATTAGTGTTGCTTAATTAACCAATTAACTAACTAATTAGACTAACTAATCCTGTTAGTTTAGCTGTTGTAAATGACAGGGGGCCCCACCCCCTGTTGACCAGTCATGTTGACTGGTCAAATGGGACCCCCTGGCCCACCTGTCAGCCACTAGGTACAGTTCTGTGTACCCTGTGCTGGGTGCATCTAGCATTTTAGTTTTTATTTCGAATTATTAATAATTCCAGAAATTAATAAAATCTTTAGAAAATCATATCTTTTAATCCGTAACTCGGATTAAAATATTTTCAACATGAAAGTTGCTCAGAACGACGAGACGAACCCGGATACGCAGCCCGTTCCTCCGCCACACACCCCTAACGTATCAAACACGCAACTTTCCCCCTCCGACTCCTCTACCTGAAAACGCGAAACACCGGGGATACTTTCCCGGATGTTTCCCCCCTTCACCGGTATCACCTCATACCGCGATAGGGCACCCCTAGCACCGATACTTGTCATGTCATGCATCACTATGCATCTGTTTGCTTAAATATTTATTGTTTCTCCCCCTCTTCTCTCGCTAGACACCGAGACCGACGCCGCTGCTACCCAGTACGACTACGGAGTTGACGACCCCTCTCTCTTGCCAGAGCAACCAGGCAAGCCCCCCCCCCCTTTTGATCACCAGATATCGCCTACTCTTCTCTATACTGCTTGCATTAGAGTAGTGTAGCATGTTACTGCTTTCCGTTATTCCTATCCTGATGCATAGCCTGTCCTTGCTACTACTGTTGTTACCATTACCTGCTATCCTACTGCTTAGTATAGGATGCTAGTGTTCCATCAGTGGCCCTACACTCTTGTCCGTCTGCCATGCTATACTACTGGGCCGTGATCACTTCGGGAGGTGATCACGGGCATATACTATATACTTTACACAGTTACATTACCTGTGGTACTGTTCGGAGTTGGGGGCTGAAGGGGCAGGTGGCTCCATCCCGGTAGAGGTGGGCCTGGGTTCCCGACGGCCCCCGACTGTTACTTTGAGGCGGAGCGACAGGGCAGGTTGAGACCACCTAGGAGAGAGGTGGGCCTGGCCCTGGTCGGCGTTCGCAGATACTTAACACGTTTAACGAGATCTTGGTATTTGATCTGAGTCTGGCTACTGGCCTATACGCACTAACCATCTACGCGGGGACAGTTATGGGCACTCGACGTCGTGGTATCAGCCGAAGCCTTCGTGACGTCAGCAACGGAGCGGCGCGCGCTGGATTGGACTGGAACGCCTACTAGGCTAGGTCTGCTTCCGGCCGCCCACGCAACGTGCAGGTGTGCTAAGGGCGATGGGCCCAGACCCCTGGGCGCTTAGGTTTAGACCGGCGTGCTGACCTCTCTGTTGGTCTAGGTGGGGCTGCGACGTGTTGATCTTCCGAGGCCGGGCATGACCCAGAAAAGTGTGTCCGGCCAAATGGGATCGAGCGTGTTGGGTTATGTGGTGCACCCCTGCAGGGAAGTTAATCTATTCGAATAGCCGTGATCTTCGGTAACAGGACGACTTGGAGTTGTACCTTGACCTTATGACAACTAGAACCGGATACTTAATAAAACACACCCTTCCAAGTGCCAGATACAACCGGTGATCGCTCTCTCACAGGGCGACGAGGGGAGGATCATCGGTTAGGATTATGCTATGCGATGCTACTTGGAGGACTTCAGTCTACTCTCTTCTACATGCTGCAAGACGGAGGCTGCCAGAAGCGTAGTCTTCGAAAGGACTAGCTATCCCCCTCTTATTCCGGCTTTCTGCAGTTCAGTCCACATATAATAGCCTTATTCCAGTTGATACCAATGCATACATATGTAGTGTAGCTCCTTGCTTGCGAGTACTTTGGATGAGTACTCACGGTTGCTTTCTCCCTCTTTTCCCCCTATCCCTTCTACCTGGTTGTCGCAACCAGATGTTGGAGCCCAGGAGCCAGACGCCACCTTCGACGACGACTCCTACTACACCGGAGGTGCCTACTACTACGTGTGCCCGCTGACGACGACCAGGAATAGTTTAGGAGGATCCCAGGCAGGAGGCCTGCGCCTCTTTCGATCTGTATCCCAGTTTGTGCTAGCCTTCTTAAGGCAAACTTGTTTAACTTATGTCAGTACTCAGATATTGTTGCTTCCTCTGAATCGTCTATGATCGAGCTCTTGTATTCGAGCCTTCGAGGCCCCTGGCTTGTAATATGATGCTTGTATGACTTATTTTATTTGTAGAGTTGTGTTGTGATATCTTCCCGTGAGTCCCTGATCTTGATCGTACACGTTTGCGTGTATGATTAGTGTACGGTCAAATCGGGGGCGTCACAGCTGGTATGTGTCTCGTAAGTCAAGCGGCGTGTTGTAGTCATCATCACCTGTCCACTTCCCGCAGCACATATTCGCTTCTCCATCTTTGTCCGCACATAATCTCGTCCAATCTTCCATCCCCGCTAAGGCGCCTCCCCCCTCGTCTGAAACCCAAGCACTAACAATGGCAGAACCGAGCAGCGTCCGCCGAAAGAGTGGCTGGAATTCGCTCCACATAGAGGTAATCAAGCTCATTGTTTCGTGTGTGGACAATCTCAGTACCATGTCGCTCGTCGCGTGCTCATCGAGGCTGTACCGTTTACTCAAAGCCCTCAGGCCGGAGCTTTTTAAGCCAGCTCCTTGCTTGCTGATGCTGCCTGATCTTTAGAAACAGCATGTCACGCAGCATAACGATCGTAGGGTGGCGAGTATCAACCCCCTTGACTGTGATCCGATCCCCGTCAGCCTCAACTACATTAACGGTATGTACTGGGTCGGCATGAACACGTCTTGGATGGTGCTCGTCCACGGTCGCGGCAGCTGGATGCTCGTGGATGCTCATGGAGGTCTTCACTCTTCTGGCCTGCTTACTGCTTCTGTTGCACCCCCAGCCCTGGTTGTTGCTGCTACTGTTTTCAATGTACAATCAGTAGTATATTTCATCTGTTGGTTTAATAAATGTGTTGTTAGAACAACAAACACAATGTTTTGGAAGTCGTTGCATGGTTCGATCCTTTAGTGCCCCGTACCGTACGTAGCGCGTACTATTTTCGTACGGAACACATTTTCCACTTGTTGATAACATGCAGCCCACTGATGAAGGCCCAATAGAGAAGCCCATAATTAACTTGAAGGGAGGCTCTCACATGAATCCGGCCCAGGTACATGCTCATGGTCCCCTAAACATAAATAAGTAAATAAATAAATAAATAGATAAAGCTAAATGCTCATGCACCAGTCCTTTGGGAAAATAGGTAGGCCCAGTATTTCTTTTTGAAGAATACCCAAGCTAGGCCTATTTGTTTTCTCCGAATTACTGGGCTGCAAATATTTTAAGATGAGGAGGGATGCATTCCGGCCTAGCTTAATAGTATGGTCAATGTATGTTAAAAGTAATATCAAAAGGGGTTGAAAATTCCAAAAAAAATTATAGCAAACGGGATATAAGTTTCTTTTTTTGTTTTTGTTCTTCACTGATATCTTATACGTATTTCATTGGATTTAACATGACATAGTACTAATTTATTTTAAATTTGTTTTAGTATGGCTATTAATTTTTGGATTAAGAATATTTCGTTCCCCAGCAAAAATTTGCGATTTTTTTCAAAATTCCCCACATATTTAGTTAATTTTTTGACCCTGGTACTGACCAGAAAATGGCCAGCAATTCTAAAAATGGAAAACGGGCTGCAATAAATTCCATATGAATTAGAAAATGAGTAAAAGTTATAAAAATAATAGCAAATGGGCTGTACACGCCACAGATTTCGAGGTTGACTTGTTTACGCAAGGCTTTGTTAGTGAACACACGATTCTAGCAGCAGTGACTGTTGGATGTCCATCCAACAGCCGACGTGCTTCTTCAATCTCTGATCTTCCTGCTCCAGCTGCCTAAACTAGCGTCGGCGAGACTGCCTGCTCCCTCCTCTTGTGGCCCGCTGTGATGTCGCGCAGGCTTCCCCGGCCCACCCTACTCCCTCCGCTGGCCTGGCCGCACGCAATCAACTGCCTCCCTATTACGCGAAAAAAATGATTCCTCCCACTGACAACTGGGGCGCACCGGTTGGGAGGCTGACCTGTGGGCCTACTAAGTTGACGCGTACGCAGGGCTTGTCAACTTAGTCAACAAACGATTCTAGCAGCAGTAACCGTTGGATTTGAATCGAACGGTCCTGCTGCTTCTTCAATCATTGCTCTTCTTGCACCAGCTGCCCAAACCAGCGCCGGGGAGACCGCCTGCTCCTGCCTCCAGTGGCCAACTATGCTGCCGTTGAGGCCTCATCGCCCCCTACTACTCCCACCGCTAGCCAGGCCCTACGGCGACGACAGCCTCACACCGCAGCCGAACCAGTGAACCCTCGTACTCCTCTCCGCGTGGGCATCCACTGCCGCGTCTTCCCCGGCTCCGCGTCGTCCCCTTCCTAGGCCTCGCCGTCATCCACCGCCTTAGTGCTCTCGGCGCGGCGTGGTCAACGTGGTCAACGACATTCCATCGGAAGAGTACTGTACGTGGAGAGGCTGATAGCTGGGTCCACGGCCACAGCCCAGTTTTTTGTGATTTGCCAAGTAAGTCGCTTTGTCAGGCCTGTTGGGCTGCAAATCTTTCAAGACGAGGAGAGCTTTCATTCGGCTGGCCGAGAAATGGCCCATCAGTAATGAGAAATGGACTGTACATTTTTAAAACACATCAAACCGGCAATTAGTTTCAAATATCTTTTTTTTATTTTGATATTTTAAATTGAATTAATTTTTATGCGTGGAGAATTTGTTGGATTTTATATTGATATACATTTATTTTTAAAATCAGTTTGAATGTGAGTCAAAATTTCGGGATTAAAAACAGTTCGGACCGCACCGAAATATGCAAAATTTCGTATATTTTTTTAACCGTGGCCACAATATGGGTTGTAATGCTAACAAAAAGAATATGGGCTCCAAAAAAACCTTAATAATTAGCAAATGGGCTGTAAATTATTAGAAATAATGACAGATGGGATGTATGCTGTTTTCCACAGATTTGAGGCTTTCCTAAAAAAAGGTTGACGCACAAGCAGTGACTGTTAGATGGCCATCCAACGGCCGTCTTGCTTCTTCAATCTCTGCTCTTCCTGCTCCAGCCGCTCAAACAAGCACCGACGGGACTGCCTGCTCCCTCCTCCCCGCGGCCGGCTCTGTGATACGTCTCCAACGTATCTATAATTTTTGATTGCTCCATGCTATATTATCTACTGTTTTAGGCAATATTGGGCTTTATTTTCCACTTTTATATTATTTTGGGACTAACCTATTAACCGGAGGCCCAGCCCAGATTTGTTGTTTTATGCCTATTTCAGTGTTTCGAGGAAAAGGAATATCAAACGGAGTCGAAACGGAACGAAATCAACTAGAGAAGTTATTTTTGGAACGAAAGCCACCAGATAGACTTGGACTCCATGTCAGGAGATACGGGAGGTGCTCACGAGGGTGGGGGCGCCCCCCCTAGGGCACGCCCCCTACCTCGTGGGGCCCCCGTGGCTCCTCTGACGTACTTCCTGCACCCATATATATTGTCGTACCCTAAAACTTCCAGAACAGAAAATAGATCGGGAGTTCCGCCGCCAAAAGCCTCTGTAGCCACTGAAAACCAATCTAGACCCGTTCCGGCACCCTGCCGGAGGGGGCAATCCTTCTCCGGTGGCCATCTTCATCATCCTGGTGCTCTCCATGACGAGGAGGGAGTATTTCTCCCTCGAGGCTTAGGGTATGTACCAGTAGGTATGTGTTTGATCTCTCTCTCTCTCTCTCGCGTGTTCTTGATTTGGAACGATCTTGATGTATCGCGAGCTTTTCTATTATAGTTGGATCTTATCTTTCTCCTCCCCCTCTTCTCTCTTGTAATGAATTGAGTTTCCCCTTTGAAGTAATCTTAACGTATTGAGTCTTTAAAGATTTGAGAACACTTGATGTATGTCTTGCCGTGGTTATCTGTGGTGACAATGGGATATCACGTGATTCACTTGATGTATGTTTTGGTGATCAACTTGCGGGTTCCGCCCATGAACCTATGCATAGGGGTCGGCACACATTTTCGTCGTGATTCTCCGGTAGAACTTTGGGGCACTCTTTGAGGTCCTTTGTGTTGGTTGAATAGATGAATCTGAGATTGTGTGATGCATATCATATAATCATACCCACAGATACTTGAGGTGACATTGGAGTATCTAGGTGACATTAGGGTTTTGGTTGATTTGTGTCTTAAGGTGTTATTCTAGTACGAACTCTAGGGCTGTTTGTGACACTTATAGGAATAGCCCAACGGATTGATTGGAAAGAATAACTTTGAGATGGTTTTGTACCCTACCATAATATCTTCGTTCGTTCTCCGCTATTAGTGACTTTGGAGTGACTCTTTGTTGCATATTGAGGGATAGTTATGTGATCCAATTATGTTAGTATTGTTGAGGGAACTTACACTAGCGAAAGTATGAACCCTAGGCCTTATTTCCTAGCATTGCAATACCGTTTACGCTCACTTTTATCACTTGCTACCTTGCTGTTTTTATAATTTCAGATTACAAATACCCATATCTACTATCCATTTACCACTTGTATCACCATCTCTTCGCCGAACTAGTGCACCTATACAATTTACCATTGTATTGGGTGTGTTGGGGACACAAGAGACTCTTTGTTATTTGGTTGCAGGGTTGCTTGAGAGAGACCATCTTCATCCTACGCCTCCTACGGATTGATAAACCTTAGGTCATCCACTTGAGGGAAATTTGCTACTGTCCTACAAACCTCTGCACTTGGAGGCCCAACAAAGTATACAAGAAGAAGGTTGTGTAGTAGACATCAAGCTCTTTTCTGGTGCCGTTGCCGGGGAGGTGAGTTCTTGAAGGTATATCTTTAGATCTTGAAATCGAGTCTTTTAGTTTCTTGTTTTATCACTAGTTTAGTTTATAAAACAAAACTGCAAAAAAATGGAATTGAGTTTGTCTCATACGCTTCATCTTTTTAATATCTTTCGTGAGTATGATGGGAAGGATAATTGTGCTCAAATGCTAGAAGAAGAGATCTCTAAAATGTTTGGCACTAAATATTTGAATGATGAGCATGATTGCAATGTTGTTAGTACGAATTCTTTGAATATCCATGATGCTAAAGATGATTGCACTAGTTATGATGAAAATGCCTCCTATAAACATGTCAATTTTTGTGGAGTAGACTGGGTTTGCAAGTACACACCAAATAGGGAAGATAGATATTGCAAGAGTCATAAGTACTTAGAAACTAAATTGTTGCAAGAAGAGCTAGATGAATGTGCTGAAAATTTAAGATATCTTACCCATACTTGCGAACTTTGCAATGAACATGGTCATTTAAATATCAAATGCAAATTGTTTCATGACCGTATCGTGTCCAAAAATTGTGATGACTTGATTTCCCTTGCACATCATAATGAACTTAGTTTGCTCTTGGGTTATGAAGAAATGAAACGTATAACTGAGGGTATTCCAAAATTTAATCTCGAAAAACTTCTTGGTTTTGATCTAGAGAAGATTTATATGTATTGTGCGGTGAATTGCATTGAAAATCCTTATATTGCCAATTACATAAAGAAAAGAAAACAAATAGGAGATGAAGAGAATACTAATGAAAGGGAAGAAACTTCCCGATATCCTCCTATTATTTCTTATGATGAATCAGGTAACGAGGAGGATCCTCCTATTCAACCAATCTCATTAATAAGGAGCTCCAAAAAGAGGATTGAACCCACACAAGATGTGGTGAAGAATAAGAAAAGAAAAGGGAAGAGAGGTAAAAAGATATCTCTCCCAAATAGTGCTGCTCCTATTACTATTGTGCCTCATGAAAATATAATTGTGGAAGATAATGATACTTCTTATGATCTTGAAAATCTTTTTGGCACTTGCTTGGAAGAATATAATAATTGATATACTATCGGTGCTATCTATGCTATTAATGATGAGAGTGATTATGCTTATGATATGAAAAGGCCCAAGCTTGGGGAAGCTATGTTTGATGAGGATGACATACTTGAGAATATATTTGCTGCAATTAATGTTTGTCCCAAGCTTGGGTAAGCTATGATTAATGAAGATGATATTTTTAGTCCCCCAAGTTTTAATATGCAAATTTATAATGATGATAGCATGCCTCCGACTTATGATAATTATTGTGATGATACATATGCTATAAAAAGTAGTGATGACTATATTTATAAAAATTGGCATGATTATGATTACCATTTTTATGAACATTACTATTTTAATGTGGAAACAATTTATAGTATTCAAGTCTCTTATGATACTCCCACTATCCCGAATGAGAAGAATTTTGCTTATGTGGAGAGTAGTAAATTTTCAATTCTTGTAGACCATGAAAAGAATGCTTTAGGTGCTGGTTATATTATTGAATTCATTCATGATGCTACTGAAAATTATTATGAGGGAGGAATATATGCTTGTAGGAATTGCAATAATATCAAGTTTCCTCTCTATGTGCTTAAAGTTTTGAAGTTATGCTTATTTTGCCCTCCTATGCAAGTTGATTATTGTTCCCACAAGTTGTTTGATCACAAAATCCCTATGCATAGGAAGTATGTAAGACTTAAATGTGTTAGTCATATTCTTCATGATGCTCTCTTTATGTTTCAATTCTTATCTTTTATGTGAGCATCATTGTCATTATCATGCCTAGCTAGGGGCGTTAAACGATAGCGCTTGTTGGGAGGCAACCCAACTTTATTTTTGTTCCTTGATTTTTGTTCCTGTTTAGTAATAAATAATTCATCTAGCCTCTGTTAGATGTGGTTTTATGTGTTTAATTAGTGTTTGTGCCAAGTAGAACCTTTGGGAAGACTTTGGGAAAGTCTTGTTGATCATGCTGTCAAAAACAGAAACTTTAGCGCTCACGAGAATTGCTGCCATTTTTTATTGGAGAGTGCTATTGAGTTAATTCTTTTTTAAGATGATTAATATAAATTCCTCAGGTCCAGCAATTTATTTGATAATTTTATGAGTTACAGAAGTATACGTTTGATCCATATTACTACAGACTGTTCTGTTTTTGACAGATTCTGTTTTTATGTGTTGTTTACTTATTTCGATGAATCTATGGTGAGTAAAAGAGTTTATAAACCATAGAGAGGTTGGAATACAGTAGGTTTAACACCAATATAAATAAATAATGAGTTCATTGCAGTACCTTGAAGTGGTGATTTATTTTCTTATACTAACGAAGCTTACGAGTTTTCTGTTAAGTTTTGTGTTGTGAAGTTTTCAAGTTTTGGGTAAGGATTCGATGGACTATGGAATAAGGAGTGGCAAGAGCCTAAGCTTGGGGATTCCCAAGTCACCCCAAGGTAATATTCAAGGATATCCAAGAGCCTAAGCTTGGGGATGCCCTGGAAGGCATCCCCTCTTTCGTCTTCGTTCATCGGTAACTTTACTTGGAGCTATATTTTTATTCACCACATGATATGAGTTTTACTTGGAGCATCAATTTATTTTGTTAGGATTTGCTTGATGTTATTTAGAACAATGTTTTTCATCTTTTATTCCAATAAAAGTGGCATTGATAGTCTTTACTATGCCTATGTTACAAGTATACATGTTGCTGTTTGAAAACAGAAAGTTTACCGCTGTTGCAATAATTCCCTAGAAAAGTCAGAATGTGATAAAATGTTCAAACCTTTTGCATATTAAGCTCTGATAAATTTACTACAGTGGGAATTTTATTTCATAATTTTTGGAGCTAGGTAAGTATGGATGTTGCTGCATTCTTTACAGACTATCCTGTTTAGGCAGATTGCTGTTATGTTTGCATTGTTTGCATATGTTTGCTTCTTTAATGATTCTATTTGAGGATAGGAATATTAAATATGCAGAGACATTTAGTATGCAATGTAGAATAATAATTTTAGTGATTTGCTACAGTAGAGTAGGATAAGGTTTTGGCAATGGTTTATACTAACTTATCTCACGAGTCCTTGTTGAGTTTTGTGTGGATGGAGCTTTTGAGATTTAGGGAGACCGTGATATGAGAGGAATTAAGGAGACACAAAAGCTCAAGCTTGGGGATGCACAAGGCACCCCAATATAATATTTCAAAAAGTCTCAAGCGTCTAAGCTTGGGGATGCCCCGGTTGGCATCCCACCTTTCTTCTTCAACAATTATCGGTTAGTTTCGGTTGATCCTAAGTTTTTGCTTCTTCACATGATGTTTGATATTCTTAGAATGTCATTTTATTTTGCTTTGCTTGCTGTTTGAATAAAATACCAAGATCTGAAATTATTAAATGTTAGAGAGTCTTCACATAGTTGCATAATTATTCAACTACTCATTGATCTTCACTTATATCCTTCGGAGTAGTTTGTCATTTGCTCTAGTACTTCACTTATATCTTTTAGAGAATGGTGGTAGTTTTATTTTGAAGAAATAGATGAACTCTCATGCTTCACTTAGATGATTTTGAGAGTCTTAATAGCATGGTAATTTGCTTAAAATCCTAATATGCTAGGTATTCAAGAATAATAAAATTCTCTTATGAGTGTGTTGAATACTAAGAGAAGTTTGATACTTGATGAGTGTTTTGAGATATGAGGATGGTAATATTAGAGTCATGCTAGTTGAGTAGTTGTGAATTTGAGAAATACTTGTGTTGAAGTTTGTGATTCCCGTAGCATGCACGTATGGTGAACCGTTATGTGATGAAGTCGGAGCATGATTTATTTATTGATTGTCCTCCTTATGAGTGGCGGTCGGGAACGAGCGATGGTCTTTTCCTACCAATCTATCCCCCTAGGAGCATGCGTGTAGTACTTTGTTTCGATAACTAATAGATTTTTGCAATAAGTATGTGAGTTCTTTATGACTAATGTTGAGTCCATGGATTATACGCACTCTCACCCTTCCACCATTGCTAGCCTCTCTAGTACCGCGCAACTTTCGCCGGTACAATAAACCCACCATATACCTTCCTCAAAACAGCCACCATACCTACCTATTATGGCATTTCCATAGCCATTCCGAGATATATTGCCATGCAACTTTCCACCATACCGTTCATCATGACACATTCATCATTGTCATATTGCTTTAGCATGATCATGTAGTTGACATAGTATTTGTGGCAAAGCCACCTTTCATAATTCTTTCATACATGTCACTCTTAATTCATTGCATATCCCGGGTACACCGCCGGAGGCATTCATATAGAGTCATACTTTGTTCTAGTATCGAGTTGTAATCATTGAGTTGTGAATAAATAGAAGTGTGATGATCATCATCCAATAGAGCATTGTCCCAAAAAAGAGAAAGGCCAAAAAAAGAAGGCCTAAAAAATATAAAAAATAAATAAATAAAGAGAATAAAAAGGGGCAATTCTACTATCCTTTTACCACACTTGTGCTTCAGAGTAGCACCGTAATCTTCATGATAGAGAGTCTCTTGTTTTGTCACTTTCATATACTAGTGGGAATCTTTCATTATAGAACTTGGCTTGTATATTCCAATGATGGACTTCCTCAAAATGCCCTAGGTCTTCATGAGCAAGCAAGTTGGATGCACACCCACTTAGTTTCTTTTGAGCTTTCATAAATTAATATCTCTAGTGCATCTGTTGCATGGCAATCCCTACTCACTCACATTGATATCTATTGATGGGCATCTCCATAGCCCGATGATATGCCTAGTTGATGTGAGACTACCTTCTCCTTTTTGTCTTCTCCACAACCACCATTCTATTCCACCTATAGTGATATATCCATGGTTCACGCTCATGTATTGCGTGAAGATTGAAAAATTTTGAGAACATTAAAAGTATGAAACAATTGCTTGGCTTGTCATCGGGGTTGTGCATGATTTAAATATTTTGTGTGGTGAAGATAGTGAAGGAAATATGCCCTAGAGGCAATAATAATGTTATTATTTTATTTCCTTATATCATGATAAATGTTTATTATTCATGCTAGAATTGTATTATCCGGAAACATAATACTTGTGTGAATACATAGACAAACTAAACATCACTAGTATGCCTCTACTTGACTAGCTCGTTAATCAAAGATGGTTATGTTTCCTAACCATAGACATGTGTTGTCATTTGATTAACGGGATCACATTATTAGGAGAATGATGTGATTGACATGACCCATTCCATTATCTTAGCACCCGATCGTTTAGTATGTTGCTATTGCTTTCTTCATGACTTATACATGTTCCTATGACTATGAGATTATGCAACTCCCGTTTGCCGGAGGAACACTTTGTGTGCTACCAAACGTCACAACGTAACTGGGTGATTATAAAGGAGCTCTACAGGTGTCTCCAAAGGTAAATGTTGGGTTGGCGTATTTTGAGATTAGGATTTGTCACTCCAATTGTCGGAGAGGTATCTCTGGGCCCTCTCAGTAATGCACATCACATAAGCCTTGCAAGCATTGCAACTAATGAGTTAGTTGCGAGATGATGTATTACGAAACGAGTAAAGAGACTTGTCGGTAACGAGACTGAACTAGGTATTGAGATACCAACGATCGAATCTCGGGCAAGTAACATACCGATGACAAAGGGAACAACGTATGTTGTTATGCGGTCTGACCAATAAAGATCTTCGTAGAATATATGGGAGCCAATATGAGCATCTAGGTTCCGCTATTGGTTATTGACCGGAGACATGTCTCGGTCATGTCTACATTGTTCTCGAACCCGTAGGGTCCGCATGCTTAAGGTTTCGATGATAGTTATATTATGAATTTATGAGTTTTGATGTACCAAAGTTAGTTCGGAGTCCCGGATGTGATCACGGACATGACGAGGAGTCTCAAAATGGTTGAGACATAAAGATTGATATATTGGAAGCCTATGTTTGGACATCGGAAGTGTTCCGGGTGAAATCGACATTTTACCGGAGTACCGGGAGGTTACCGGAACCCCCCGGTAACCTAATGGGCCTTAATGGGCCTAGTGGAGGAAGAGGAGAGGAGGCCTAGGGGCTGCCGCGCGCCCCTCCCCCCCCCCCCCCAAGTCCGAATTGGACAAGGAGGGGGGGCGGCGCCCCCCCCCTTTCCTTTCTTCCCTCTCCTCCTTCCCCCCCCCAAGTCCTAATCCAACTAGGGAAAAGGGAGGGGAGTCCTACTCCCGGTAGGAGTAGGACTCCTCCTGCGCGCCTCCTCCTAGGGCTGGCCGCACCCCCCTTGGCTCCTTTATATATGGGGGTAGGGGGCACCCCTAGACACACAAGTTGATCTCTAAGATCGTTCTCTTAACCGTGTGCGGTGCCCCCTTCCACCATAGTCCTCGATAATATTGTAGTGGTGCTTAGGCGAAGCCCTGCGACAGTTGAACATCAAGATCGTCATCACGCCGTCGTGCTGACGGAACTCTTCCCCGACACTTTGCTGGATCGGAGTCCGGGGATCGTCATCGAGCTGAACATGTGCTAGAACTCGGAGGTGCCATAGTTTCGGTGCTTGATCGGTCAGGCCGTGAAGACGTACGACTACATCAACCGCGTTGTCATAACGCTTTCGCTGTCGGTCTACAAGGGTACATAGATCACACTCTCCCCTCTCGTTTCTGTGCAACACCATGATCTTGCGTGTGCGTAGGAATTTTTTTGAAATTACTACGTTCCCCAATAGTGGTATCAGAGCCAGGTTTTATGCGTTGATGTTATATGCACTAGTAGAACACAAGTGAGTTTTGGGGGATATAAGTCATACTGCTTACCAGCATGTCATATTTTGGTTCGGCGGTATTGTTGGACGAAGCGGCCCGGACCGACATTACTCGTACGCTTACGCGAGACCGGTTCTCCCGACGTGATTTGCACAAAGGTGGCTAGTGGGTGTCAGTTTCTCCAACTTTAGTTGAACCAAGTGTGGCTACGCCCGGTCCTTGCGAAGGTTAAAACAACACCAACTTGACAAACTATCATTGTGGTTTTGATGCGTAGGTAAGAACGGTTCTTGCTAATCCCGTAGCAACCATGTAAAACTTGAAACAACAAAGTAGAAGACGTCTAACTTGTTTTTGCAGGGCATGTTGTGATGTGATATGGTCAAGACATGATGCTAAATTTTATTGTATGAGATGATCATGTTTTGTAACTAAGTTATCGGCAACTGGCAGGAGCCATATGGTTGTCGCTTTATTGTATGCAATGCAATTACGCTGTAATGCTTTACTTTATCACTAAGCGGTAGCGATAGTCGTGGAAGCATAAGATTGGCGAGACGACAACGATGCTATGATGATGATCAAGGTGTCGCGCCGGTGACGATGGTGATCATGACGGTGCTTCGAACATGGAGATCACAAGCACAAGATGATGATGGCCATATCATATCACTTATATTGATTGCATGTGATGTTTATCTTTTATACATCTTATCTTGCTTTGATTGACGGTAGCATTTTAAGATGATCTCTCACTAATTATCAAGAAGTGTTCTCCCTGAGTATGCACCGTTGCGAAAGTTCTTCGTGCTGAGACACCACGTGATGATCGGGTGTGATAGGCTCTACGTTCAAATACAACGGGTGCAAAACAGTTGCACACGCGGAATACTAAGGTTATACTTGACGAGCCAAGCATATACAGATATGGCCTCGGAACACGGAGACTGAAAGGTCGAGCGTGAATCATATAGTAGATATGATCAACATAGTGATGTTCACCAATGAAACTACTCCATCTCACGTGATGATCGGACATGGTTTAGTTGATTTGGATCACGTGATCACTTAGAGGATTAGAGGGATGTCTATCTAAGTGGGAGTTCTTTAGTAATATGATTAATTGAACTTAAATTTATCATGAACTTAGTACCTGATAGTATCTTGCTTGTTTATGTTTGATTGTAGATAGATGGCCCGTGTTGTTGTTCCGTTGAATTTTAATGCGTTCCTTGAGAAAGCAAAGTTGAAAGATGATGGTAGCAATTACACGGACTGGGTCCGTAACTTGAGGATTATCCTCATTGCTGCACAGAAGAATTACGTCCTGGAAGCACCGCTGGGTGCCAGGCCTGCTGCTGGAGCAACACCAGATGTTATGAACGTCTGGCAGAGCAAAGCTGATGACTACTCGATAGTTCAGTGTGCCATGCTTTACGGCTTAGAATCGGGACTTCAACGACGTTTTGAACGTCATGGAGCATATGAGATGTTCCAGGAGTTGAAGTTAATATTTCAAGCAAATGCCCGGATTGAGAGATATGAAGTCTCCAATAAGTTCTATAGCTGCAAGATGGAGGAGAACAGTTCTGTCAGTGAGCATATACTCAAAATGTCTGGGTATAATAATCACTTGATTCAATTGGGAGTTAATCTTCCAGATGATTGCGTCATTGACAGAATTCTCCAATCACTGCCACCTAGCTACAAGAGCTTCGTGATGAACTATAATATGCAAGGGATGAATAAGACTATTCCCGAGCTCTTCGCAATGCTGAAAGCTGCGGAGGTAGAAATCAAGAAGGAGCATCAAGTGTTGATGGTCAACAAGACCACTAGTTTCAAGAAAAAGGGCAAAGGGAAGAAGAAGGGGAACTTCAAAAAGAACAGCAAGCAAGTTGCTGCTCAAGAGAAGAAACCCAAATCTGGACCTAAGCCTGAAACTGAGTGCTTCTACTGCAAGCAGACTGGTCACTGGAAGCGGAACTGCCCCAAGTATTTGGCGGATAAGAAGGATGGCAAGGTGAACAAAGGTATATGCGATATACATGTTATTGATGTGTACCTTACTAATGCTCGCAGTAGCACCTGGGTATTTGATACTGGTTCTGTTGCTAACATTTGCAACTCGAAACAGGGACTACGGATTAAGCGAAGATTGGCTAAGGACGAGGTGACGATGCGCGTGGGAAATGGTTCCAAAGTCGATGTGATCGCGGTCGGCACGCTACCTCTACATCTACCTTCGGGATTAGTATTAGACCTAAATAATTGTTATTTGGTGCCAGCGTTGAGCATGAACATTATATCTGGATCTTGTTTGATGCGAGACGGTTATTCATTTAAATCAGAGAATAATGGTTGTTCTATTTATATGAGTAAAATCTTTTATGGTCATGCACCCATGAAGAATGGTCTATTCTTATTAAATCTCGATAGTAGTGACACACATATTCATAATGTTGAAGCCAAAAGATGCAGAGTTGATAATGATAGTGCAACTTATTTGTGGCACTGCCGTTTAGGTCATATCGGTGTAAAGCGCATGAAGAAACTCCATACTGATGGACTTTTGGAACCACTTGATTATGAATCACTTGGTACTTGCGAACCGTGCCTTATGGGTAAGATGACAAAAACACCGTTCTCCGGTACTATGGAGAGAGCAACAGATTTGTTGGAAATCATACATACAGATGTATGTGGTCCGATGAATGTTGAGGCTCGTGGCGGATATCGTTATTTTCTCACCTTCACAGATGACTTAAGCAGATATGGGTATATCTACTTAATGAAACATAAGTCTGAAACATTTGAAAAGTTCAAAGAATTTCAGAGTGAAGTTGAAAATCATCGTAACAAGAAAATAAAATTCCTACGATCTGATCGTGGAGGAGAATATTTGAGTTACGAGTTTGGTGTACATTTGAAACAATACGGAATAGTTTCGCAACTCACGCCACCCGGAACACCACAGCGTAATGGTGTGTCCGAACGTCGTAATCGTACTTTACTAGATATGGTGCGATCTATGATGTCTCTTACTGATTTACCGCTATCGTTTTGGGGTTATGCTTTAGAGACGGCCGCATTCACGTTAAATAGGGCACCATCAAAATCCGTTGAGACGATGCCTTATGAAATGTGGTTTGGCAAGAAACCAAAGTTGTCGTTTCTGAAAGTTTGGGGCTGCGATGCTTATGTGAAAAAGCTTCAACCTGATAAGCTCGAACCCAAATCGGAGAAATGTGTCTTCATAGGATATCCAAAGGAAACTATTGGATACACCTTCTATCACAGATCCGAAGGCAAGACTTTTGTTGCTAAATTCGGAAACTTTCTAGAGAAGGAGTTTCTCTCGAAAGAAGTGAGTGGGAGGAAAGTAGAACTTGATGAGGTAACTGTACCTGCTCCCTTATTGGAAAGTAGTACATCACAGAAACCAGTTTCTGTGACACCTACACCAATTAGTGAGGAAGCTAATGATGATGATCATGAAACTTCAGAACAAGATACTACTGAACCTCGTAGATCAACCAGAGTAAGATCCGCACCAGAGTGGTACGGTAATCCTGTTCTGGAAGTCATGCTACTAGATCATGATGAACCTACGAACTATGAAGAAGCGATGGTGAGCCCAGATTCCGCAAAATGGCTTGAAGCCATGAAATCTGAGATGGGATCCATGTATGAGAACAAAGTGTGGACTTTGGTTGACTTGCCCAATGATCGGCAAGCAATAGAAATAAATGGATCTTCAAGAAGAAGACTGACGCTGACGGTAATGTTACTGTCTACAAAGCTCGACTTGTCGCAAAAGGTTTTCGACAAGTTCAAGGGATTGACTACGATGAGACCTTCTCACCCGTAGCGATGCTTAAGTCTGTCCGAATCATGTTAGCAATTGCCGCATTTTATGATTATGAAATTTGGCAGATGGATGTAAAAACTGCATTCCTGAATGGATTTCTGGAAGAAGAGTTGTATATGATGCAGCCGGAAGGTTTTGTCGATCCAAAGGGAGCTAACAAAGTGTGCAAGCTCCAGCGATCCATTTATGGACTGGTGCAAGCCTCTCGGAGTTGGAATAAACGCTTTGATAGTGTGATCAAAGCATTTGGTTTTGTACAGACTTTTGGAGAAGCCTGTATTTACAAGAAAGTGAGTGGGAGCTCTGTAGCATTTCTGATATTATATGTAGATGACATATTACTAATCGGAAATGATATAGAATTTCTGGATAGCATAAAGGGATACTTGAATAAGAGTTTTTCAATGAAAGACCTCGGTGAAGCTGCTTACATATTGGGCATTAAGATCTATAGAGATAGATCAAGACGCTTAATTGGACTTTCACAAAGCACATACCTTGACAAAGTTTTGAAGAAGTTCAAAATGGATCAAGCAAAGAAAGGATTCTTGCCTGTGTTACAAGGTGTGAAATTGAGTAAGACTCAATGCCCGACCACTGCAGAAGATAGAGAGAAAATGAAAGATGTTCCCTATGCTTCAGCCATAGGCTCTATCATGTATGCAATGCTGTGTACCAGACCTGATGTGTGTCTTGCTATAAGTCTAGCAGGGAGGTACCAAAGTAATCCAGGAGTGGATCACTGGACAGCGGTCAAGAACATCCTGAAATACCTGAAAAGGACTAAGGATATGTTTCTCGTATATGGAGGTGACAAAGAGCTCATCGTAAATGGTTACGTTGATGCAAGCTTTGACACTGATCCGGACGATTCTAAATCGCAAACCGGATACGTGTTTACATTAAACGGTGGAGCTGTCAGTTGGTGCAGTTCTAAACAAAGCGTTGTGGCGGGATCTACATGTGAAGCAGAGTACATAGCTGCTTCGGAAGCAGCAAACGAAGGAGTCTGGATGAAGGAGTTCATATCCGATCTAGGTGTCATACCTAGTGCATCGGGTCCAATGAAAATCTTTTGTGACAATACTGGTGCAATTGCCTTGGCAAAGGAATCCAGATTTCACAAGAGAACCAAGCACATCAAGAGACGCTTCAATTCCATCCGGGATCTAGTCCAGGTGGGAGACATAGAGATTTGCAAGATACATACGGATCTGAATGTTGCAGACCCGTTGACTAAGCCTCTTCCACGAGCAAAACATGATCAGCACCAAAGCTCCATGGGTGTTAGAATCATTACTGTGTAATCTAGATTATTGACTCTAGTGCAAGTGGGAGACTGAAGGAAATATGCCCTAGAGGCAATAATAATGTTATTATTTTATTTCCTTATATCATGATAAATGTTTATTATTCATGCTAGAATTGTATTATCCGGAAACATAATACTTGTGTGAATACATAGACAAACTAAACGTCACTAGTATGCCTCTACTTGACTAGCTCGTTAATCAAAGATGGTTATGTTTCCTAACCATAGACATGTGTTGTCATTTGATTAACGGGATCACATTATTAGGAGAATGATGTGATTGACATGACCCATTCCATTAGCTTAGCACCCGATCGTTTAGTATGTTGCTATTGCTTTCTTCATGACTTATACATGTTCCTATGACTATGAGATTATGCAACTCCCGTTTGCCGGAGGAACACTTTGTGTGCTACCAAACGTCACAACGTAACTGGGTGATTATAAAGGAGCTCTACAGGTGTCTCCAAAGGTAAATGTTGGGTTGGCGTATTTCGAGATTAGGATTTGTCACTCCGATTGTCGGAGAGGTATCTCTGGGCCCTCTCGGTAATGCACATCACATAAGCCTTGCAAGCATTGCAACTAATGAGTTAGTTGCGAGATGATGTATTACGAAACGAGTAAAGAGACTTGCCGGTAACGAGATTGAACTAGGTATTGAGATACCGACGATCGAATCTCGGGCAAGTAACATACCGATGACAAAGGGAACAACGTATGTTGTTATGCGGTCTGACCGATAAAGATCTTCGTAGAATATGTGGGAGCCAATATGAGCATCCAGGTTCCGCTATTGGTTATTGACCGGAGACGTGTCTCGGTCATGTCTACATTGTTCTCGAACCCGTAGGGTCCGCACGCTTAAGGTTTCGATGACAGTTATATTATGAGTTTATGAGTTTTGATGTACCGAAGTTAGTTCGGAGTCCCGGATGTGATCACGGACATGACGAGGAGTCTCGAAATGGTCGAGACATAAAGATTGATATATTGGAAGCCTATGTTTGGACATCGGAAGTGTTCCGGGTGAAATCGGCATTTTACCGGAGTACCGGGAGGTTACCGGAACCCCCCGGTAACCTAATGGGCCTTAATGGGCCTAGTGGAGGAAGAGGAGAGGAGGCCTAGGGGCTGCCGCGCGCCCCTCCCCCCCAAGTCCGAATTGGACAAGGAGGGGGGCGGCGCCCCCCCCCTTTCCTTTCTTCCCTCTCCTCCTTCCCCCCCAAGTCCTAATCCAACTAGGGAAAGGGAGGGGAGTCCTACTCCCGGTAGGAGTAGGACTCCTCCTGCGCGCCTCCTCCTAGGGCCGGCCGCACCCCCCTTGGCTCCTTTATATACGGGGGCAGGGGCACCCCTAGACACACAAGTTGATCTCTAAGATCATTCTCTTAACCGTGTGCGGTGCCCCCTTCCACCATAGTCCTTGATAATATTGTAGTGGTGCTTAGGCGAAGCCCTGCGACAGTTGAACATCAAGATCGTCACCACGCCGTCGTGCTGACGGAACTCTTCCCCGACACTTTGCTGGATCGGAGTCCGGGGATCGTCATCGAGCTGAACGTGTGCTAGAACTCGGAGGTGTCGTAGTTTCGGTGCTTGATCGGTCGGGCCGTGAAGACGTACGACTACATCAACCGTGTTATCATAACGCTTCCGCTGTCGGTCTACAAGGGTACATAGATCACACTCTTCCCTCTCGTTGCTGTGCATCACCATGATCTTGCGTGTGCGTAGGAATTTTTTTGAAATTACTACGTTCCCCAACAGATAGAGCATAGCCAGACTATATGATTTTGTAGGGATAGCTTTCTTTGGCCATGATATTTTGAGAAGACATAATTGCTTTATTAGTATGCTTGAAGTATTATTATTTTTATGTCAATATTAAACTTTTGTCTTGAATCTTATGGATCTGAATATTCAAGTAGGAAGAATTACATTGAAATTATGCCAAGTAGCACTCCGCATCAAAAATTCTTTTTTATCATTTACCTACTCGAGGACGGGCAGGAATTAAGCTTGGGGATGCTTGATACGTCTCCAACGTGTCTATAATTTTTGATTGCTCCATGCTATATTATCTACTATTTTAGGCAATATTGGGCTTTATTTTCCACTTTTATATTATTTTTGGGACTAACCTATTAACCGGAGGCCCAGCCCAGATTTGCTATTTTATGTCTATTTCAGTGTTTCGAGGAAAAGGAATATCAAACGGAGTCGAAACGGAACGAAATCAACTGGAGAAGTTATTTTTGGAACGAAAGCCACCAGATAGACTTGGACTCCATGTCAGGAGATACGGGAGCTGCTCACAAGGGTGGGGGTGCCCCCCCCTAGGGCGCGCCCCCCTGCCTCGTGGGGCCCCCGTGGCTCCTCCGACGTACTTCCTGCACCCATATATATTGTCGTACCCTAAAACTTCCAGAACAGAAAATAGATTGGGAGTTCCGCCGCCAGAAGCCTCTGTAGCCACTGAAAACCAATCTAGACCCGTTCCGGCACCCTGCCGGAGGGGGCAATCCTTCTCCGGTGGCCATCTTCATCATCCCGGTGCTCTCCATGACAAGAGGGAGTAGTTCTCCCTCGGGGCTGAGGGTATGTACCAGTAGTTATGTGTTTGATCTCTCTCTCTCTCTCGTGTTCTTGATTTGGCATGATCTTGATGTATCGCGAGCTTTGCTATTATAGTTGGATCTTATGTTTCTCCTCCCCCTCTTCTCTCTTGTAATGAATTGAGTTTCCCATTTGAAGTAATCTTATCGGATTGAGTCTTTAAAGATATGAGAACACTTGATGTATGTCTTGCCGTGGATATCTGTGGTGACAATGGGATATCACGTGATTCACTTGATGTATGTTTTGGTGATCAACTTGCGGTTTCCGCCCATGAACCTATGCATAGGGGTTGGCACACGTTTTCATCGTGATTCTCCAGTAGAACTTTGGGGCACTCTTTGAGGTCCTTTGTGTTGGTTGAATAGATGAATCTGAGATTGTGTGATGCATATTGTATAATCATACCCACGGATACTTGAGGTGACATTGGAGTATCTAGGTGACATTAGGGTTTTGGTTGATTTGTGTCTTAAGGTGTTATTCTAGTACGAACTCTAGGGCTATTTGTGACACTTATAGGAATAGCCCAACAGATTGATTGGAAAGAATAACTTTGAGGTGGTTTCGTACCCTACCATAATCTCTTCGTTCGTTCTCCGCTATTAGTGACTTTGGAGTGACTCTTTGTTGCATGTTGAGGGATAGTTATGTGATCCAATTATGTTAGTATTGTTGAGGGAACTTACACTAGCGAAAGTATGAACCCTAGGCCTTATTTCCTAGCATTGCAATACCGTTTACGCTCACTTTTATCACTTGCTACCTTGCTGTTTTTATAATTTCAGATTACAAATACCTTTATCTACTATCCATATACCACTTGTATCACCATCTCTTCGCCGAACTAGTGCACCTATACAATTTACCATTGTATTGGGTGTGTTGGGGACACAAGAGACTCTTTGTTATTTGGTTGCAGGGTTGCTTGAGAGAGACCATCTTCATCCTACGCCTCCTACGGATTGATAAACCTTAGGTCATCCACTTGAGGGAAATTTGCTACTGTCCTACAGACCTATGCACTTGGAGGCCCAACAAAGTCTACAAGAATAAGGTTGTGTAGTAGACATCACACTACTGTCGTGCAGGCCTCACCGCCCCACCGTACTCCCATCGCTGGCCTAGCCATCCCTCTACTCACCACACCTGATGTTATTCTCCGGCGACGGCAGACGAACCAGTAAACCATCGTACAGTCGTACTCCCCTCCACGTGGGAAACAACTGCCGAGTCTCCCCTGCCTCCTTGTTGTTCCCTTCCTAGGCCTCGCCGTCGTCCACCGCCCTGGTGCTCTCGATGCGGCCTGGTCAACGTGGTCAACGACCGACATGCATCTGAAGTGGACTGTACATGGAGAGGCCGACAACTGGGTCCATGGCCGCACGCAAGGAAATGCCTCCTTATTACGCGCAAAATAATGATTCCTCCACCTGACATCAGAGACCCACCGAAAGGGCCTCTGTATTTCATGAAAAAACGTTACCGTCGCTGACAGCTCGGACCCACCAGCTATATCTTCGCATGCAAGGAAGTGCCTCCTTATTATGCACAAAAAAATGAATACTCCCCTGTTAGCTGGGACCCAGTATAGTGGCAGGCTGACTTGTGGGCCTACTAAGTTGACGGGGATGGAGGGCTTTGTCAACTTAGTCAATATGCACGATTCTAGCTCCAATGACCGTACGATGTCCATCCAACGGCCGTAGTGCTTCTTCAACCTCTGGTCTTCTTGCTCCAGCCGCCCAAACCAGCGCCGGTCGTGCCTCGTGCTCCTGCCTCCCGTGGCCGGCTGCAATGCGGCGGAGGCCTCACCGCCCCCTACTACTCCCACTGCTGGTCAGGCCATCCCTCTACTCACCCACACTCCCTGTTATTCTGCGGCGACGGCAGCCTCACACCGCAGCGAACCAGTGAACCCTCGTACTCCTCTATGCGTGGGCATCCACTGCCGTGTCTTCCCCGGCTCTGCATCGTCCCCTTCCTAGGCCTCGTCGTCGTCCACCGCCCTGGTGCTCTCGACGCGGCGTGGTCAACGTGGTCAAGGAACGACTTCCATTGGACGTGGACTGTACGTGGAGAGGCTGACAGCTGGGTCCATGGCCGCAGCAAGGAAGTGCCTCCTTATTACGTGCAAAATAATTATTCCTCCACCTGACAGCAGGGACCCACCGGACGGGCCACCGTATTTCGCGAAAAAATGTTTCCCCCCTGACTGCTGGAACCCACCAGCTACATCTTCGCACGCAAGGAAGTGCCTGACAGTCGGGGCCCACCTGGTCGAAGTGTACGTAGCGTTGTCATTCTGGTCGCGAACGTGTACGTACATATATACTGGTGGATGTAGAGGCGTGCACGTGTCGTAGTAGAGGCACGCACGTGTCGTAGTAGAGGCGCGCACGTAGCATGTACACGTACGTACAACGGCCAGGGTGCAAGAAAGAAAATATGGCCACGTATGTGTACATACGGGCAGGGTCTCGAACGCCTACTCGCGCATATGTACGGCCAGGGCTCGTGTATATGGCTTGGTCGGAACGGAGAAATGGCATCATTGTTGTGTTCATAGGGAGGCAACGGAATGCGTTATTTTCATGGGGAGGCAACGGAATGTGTCGTGTTCATGGGGAGGCAATAGAATGCGTCGTGTTCATCGGGAGGCAACGGAACGCGTGGGAGCCAACCGGCTGGGTCGGAACGGAATGCGTAGTCGTGTTCATCGGGAGGGCTTGGACGGAACAGGCGATGGAAACGAGGCCTGGCGTACCGCAGAACGGAGGAAACGGCCTTGTGTTCGACCGGCCACATTCTAAACGGGATCCTGTTCATCGGGAGGGGTCTGGCGTACCGCAAAACGGAGGAAACGGACCTCCTACGGTCGAAACGGGGGTCCTGTTGATCGGGAGGGGTGTGGCATACCGCAAAATGGACGAAACGGACCTCCTACGGTCAAAATGGGGGTCATGTTGATCGGGAGGGGTGTGGCGTACCGCAAAATGGACGAAACGGACCTCCTACGGTCGAAACGGGGGTCCTGTTCATCAGGAGGGGTGTGGCGTACCGCAAAACGGGACTCCACGGGATATTGTTCATCTCCACCATTGACCTCCTCCAGCCTCCACGGGCTACCGTCGACCTCCTCCAGCCTCCATGGGCTCTTGTTCATCCAGCCTCCACCGCGCACTACTCCACCGGCTACTGTTCAACCATCCCTCCACGGGAACCCTTCCACCGTCTACTGTTCATCCAGCCCTCCACACCACGGGGTCCTGTTCATCCAGAGGCAACGCCACCGCTCACTGTTCATCCACCCCCCCAATGCTCATTGTTCATCCAATCGATCGGCTTCAGTTAGCAGCAGTAGCAAAGGAATCGCTCGATCGGGTTCAGTTAACAGCCATCGATCGATCGCTCGGGTTCAGTAACGCGTAGCCTGCAGTGCAATCGCTCGGGTTCAGTTAGAGCCCAACGCCTCGCTCGGGTTCAGTTAGAGCCAATGCCTTGCACACGCGCACGTACGTGTACGAGAGAAACACGCATCGCTCGGCCCCCGACCTCCCACCGTAACCGGGAACTCCCCGAAATTTTCCTCCCCCTCGCTTCTACCACGATTTTTTCCATCATGGACAGCCCAAAGAATGTCATCCAGCTGCGTCTCCGGCCCGCCCAGGATGAAAAGCCCATTTTCCGTCATGATTTTTTGTCATAGAAGTAGGAGCCCACCACATCTATGATGATACCGGGTTTTGTCACAATTATCGTCATAGAAGTGTCATATGTATGACAAAAAAAATTCGTTCGGCCCAAAATGTCATGGATGTATCTTTTTTTTGTAGTGTCACTCTGCACTAGCTGCATTTGTACTGATGAATATTAGGCACTCATCTGCAAATAATAGATGACTTACCCAAGGCGACCGAAAGCTCACTCCTACACCCCTGTCGATGGAGCCACCATAATATTTCAGAAGAGATGAAAGGTTGATAACCCACAAGTATAGGGGATCGCAACAGTTTTTGATAAGTAAGAGTGTCGAACCCAACGAGGAGCTAAAGGCAGAACAAATATTCCCTCAAGTTCTATTGACCACCGATACAACTCTACGCACGCTTGATGTTCGCTTTACCTAGAACAAGTATGAAACTAGAAGTATTATGTAGGTGTTGTTGGATAGGTTTGCAAGATAATAAAGATTACATAAATAAAAAGTAGGGGCTGTTTAGATAAAGACACAACTAAGTTAGGTTTAGTAGAGAGCTTATTCTTACAAGAAAGTTATTTGTCCCTAGGCAATCGATAACTAGACCGTAATCATTATTGCAATTTTATTTGAGGGAGAAGCATAAGCTAACATACTTTCTGTACTTGGATCATATGCACTTATGATTGGAACTCCATCAAGCATCCGCAACTACTAAAGATCATTAAGGTAAAACCCAACCATAGCATTAAAGTATCAAGTCCTCTTTATCCCATACGCAACAACCCCCTTACTCGGGTTTGTGTTTCAGCCACTCACTCAACCCACTATAAGCGAATCATGAACGTATTGCAACATCCTACAGCGGGGATCCCTCGCGCTTGCGTGACACGGAGAGCACCATAGGACAACACCAATAATAAAACATGCAACTCAAACCAATCACGGTCATCAAATAGCCCATAGGACAAAACAGATCTACTCAAACATCATAGGATAGCCATACATCATTGGGAAATAATATATAGCGTTGAGCACCATGTTTAAGTAGAGATTACAGCGGGTAAGAGAGAGGTTACACTGCTGCATAGAGGGGGGAAGAGTTGGTGATGATGGCGGTGAAGTTGTTGGTGAAGATTGCGGTGATGATGATGGCCCCGGTGGCACTCCGTTGCCACCGGAAGCAAGGGGGAGAGAGAGCCCCTCCTTCTTCTTCTTCCTTGACCTCCTCCCTAGATGGGAAAAGGGTTTCCCCTCTGGTCCATGGACTCCATCGCGTGGGAGGGGCGAGAGCCCCTCCGAGATTGAATCTGTCTCTTTGTCTCTCTCTGTTTTTGCGTTCTCAGATTCTTCCCTTTCATCGTTTATTATATTCCCGGAGATCCGTAACTCCGATTGGGCTGAAATTTTAACACGATCTCTATCCGGATATTAGCTTTCTTGCGGCGAAAGAAGGGCATCAACCGCCTTATGGGGTGGCCACGAGGGTCAGGGGTGCGCCCCCCTGCCTCGTGCCTCCCTCGGGCACCGTCTCACATGGATTTTTCTTCCCAAAAATCATATATATTCCAAAAAAAAATCTCCGTCAGTTTTTATCCCGTTTGGACTCCATTTGATATGGATATTCTGCAAAAAAAACATGCAACAAACAGGAACTGGCACTGGGCACTGGATCAATATGTTAATCCCAAAAATAGTATAAAAAGTTGCCAAAAGTATATAAAATTGAATAATATTGGCATGGAATAATAAAAAATTATAGATACGACGGAGACGTATCAGCATCCCCAAGCTTAATTCCTGCTCGTCCTCGAGTAGGTAAATGATAAAAAAGATAATATTTGATGTGGAATGCTACCTAGCATAATCTTGATCACATATCTAATCATGGCATGAATATTAAGATATGAGTGATCCAAAGCAATAGCCTATCATTTGACATAAAAACAATAATACTTCAAGCCTACTAATAAAGCAATCATGTCTTTTCAAAATAACATGGCCAAAGAAAGTTATCCCTACAAAATCATATAGTCTGGCTATGCTCCATCTTCACCACACAAAATATTCACATCATGCACAACCCTGATAACAAGCCAGGCAATTGGTTCATACTTTTTAACGCGCTTCAGCTTTTTCAACCCTCACGCAATACATGAGCGTGAGCCATGGATGTAGCACTATAGGTGGAATAAAATGGTGGTTGTGGAGAAGACAAAAAGGAGAAGATAGTCTCACATCAACTAGGCGTATCAACAGGCTATGGAAATGCCCATCAATAGATATCGATGTGAGTGAGTAGGGATTGCCATGCAACGGATGCACTAAGAGCTATAAGTATATGAAAGCTGAAACTGAAACTAAGTGGGTGTGGATCCAACTTGCTTGCTCATGAAGACCTCGGGAATTTGAGGAAGCCCATCATCAGAATATACAAGCCAAGTTCTATAATGAAAATTCCCACTAGTATATGAAAGTGATAACTCAAGAGACTCTCTATATGAAGGACATGGTCCTACTCTAAAGCACAAGTGTGGTAAAAGGATAGTAACATTGCCCCTTCTCTCTTTTTCTCTCATTTTTTATATTTTTTGGGCCTTCTCTTTTTTTGGCCTTTCTCTTTTTTATTTTTTTATTTTTTTCGTCCAAAGTCTCATCCCGACTTGTGGGGGAATCATAGTCTCCATCATCCTTTGCTCACTCGGGCAATGTTCTAATAATGATGATCATCACACTTTTATTTACTTACAACTCAATATTACAACTTGATATCTAGAACAAAGATATAACTCTATATGAATGCCTCCGGCAGTGTACCAGGATGTGCAATGATCTAGCGTAGCAATGACATCAAACGGACAAGCCATGAAAACATCATGCTAGCTTTCTTACAATCATGCAAAACAATATGACAATGAATGCTCAAGCCATGTATATGATGATGATGAAAGTTGCATGGCAATATATCTCGGAATGGCTATGGAAATGCCATGATAGGTAGGTATTGTGGCTGTTTTGAGGAAGCTATATGGTGGGTTTAAGGTACCGACGAAAGTTGCGCGATACTAGAGAGGCTAGCAATGGTGGAAGGGTGAGAGTGCGTATAATCCATGAACTCAACATTAGTCATAAAGAACTCACATACTTATTGTAAAAGTTTATTAGCCCTTGAAACAAAGTACTACTACGCATGCCCCTAGGGGGATAGATTGGTAGGAAAAGACCATCGCTCGTCCCCGACCGCCACTCATAAGGAAGACAATCAATAACTACCTCATGCTCCGACTTCGTTACATAACGGTTCACCATACGTGCATGCTACGGGAATCACAAACCTCAACACAAGTATTTCTACTAATCCACAACTACCCACTAGCATGACTCTAATATCACCATCTTTATATCGCAAAACTATTGCAAGGAATCAAACATATCATACTCAGTGATCTACAAGTTTTATGTAGGATTTTATGACTAACCATGTGAATGACCAATTCCTGTCATCTCTCTAAATAGATATAAGTGAAGCAAGGGAGTTTAATTATTTCTACAAAAGATATGCCCACACTCTAACAAATATAAGTGAAGCAAAAGAGCATTCTACAAATGGCAGTTTTCTATGTAAAGAGAAACAGGCAATCCAAACTTCAAATGATATAAGTGAAGCACATGAAGCATTCTATAAAGCCATACTCAAAAGATATAAGTGAAGTGCAATGAGAATTCTATAAATCAACCAAGGACTATCTCATACTAGCATGGTGCATAAAAGAAAAATGAAAACTAAATGCAAAAGACGCTCCAAGATTGCACATATCGCATGAACGAAACAAATCTGAAAACATACCGATACTTGTTGAAGAAAGAGGGGATGCCTTCCGGGGCATCCCCAAGCTTAGACACTTGAGTCTCCTTGAATATTTACATGGGGTGCCTCGGCCATCCCCAAGCTTGAGCTCTTGCCTCTCTTCCTTCTTCTCACATCAAGACCTTCTCGATCATCGAACACTTCATCCACACAAAACTTTAACAGAAAACTCGGTAAGATCCGTTAGTATAATAAAGCAAATCACTACTCTAAGTACTGTTGCAAACGAATTCATGTTTTGTTTTGGCATTTTAGCTACTGTAGTATAATTTTTCCATGGCTTAATCCACTGATATAAATTGATAGTTTCATCAAAACAAGCAAACTATGCATCAAAAATAGAATCTGTCTAAAACAGAACAGTCTGTAATAATCTAAACATTAACCATACTTATGATACTTGAAAAATTCTACCAAAATTAGGAAAAATAAAAAATATGTATATAAAGACATTTCAAAAAGAATCATAACCATTTGACGTTCCAGTAAAAAATGTAAAATCGCGCACTACAGCCAAAGTTTCTGTCCTGCACCGTACAAACCAACAAGCAAAGTAAACATCCTAAAGGCAAACCTTGGCACATTATTTTTATAATACAATGGAATTGTACAAGGGGATAATTATTTTTGTTGAAAAGTTTCTGTAATCAAGATTCACAAAGTTTCCATGGGCATGAACAAAGTTCAAGGCTAGCTCCCATTTTAACAATGCTCGTCTTTCTCACTTTCGCTTTTCTTTTTGAAAAAGTTTTAGGTTCCCCTCTTTATTTTTTTGGTTTTTAAACTATATAAAAGCACTCAACAGAAATAAATGACTCTCTAAAACTTCCGGGTTGTCTCGCTAGCAGCACTTTCTTTAAAACCATTAAGCTAGGCATATAGTGCTCAAGTAGTGAATCCACCCGGATCCCAAGGTATATCAAAGCCAATTTTAATTAACAATGATTTGTAATTTAGTAGTGAGCACAAAGTAACATATATCATGTAACAACGAAGTCTAACTCTCTTCCTATGCATCCGCATGTCATAAAAGAACAATTCATGCACACATAGTAAAGGCCAATGCATAGTATAATCAGTTTCTTGAAATTTTATCATATTGGAAACATAGAGAGGCGGAGATATAGTTCCTCTCTCATAATAATCGCAAGTAGGAGCAGCAAGCACATGCATATTATATTCATCAAAATCATCATGTGTAGTAGTAAAAGGCAACCCATCTATATAATCCTTAATAAGCACAAACTTCTCCGATATAGTATAGTTTGGAGAATTCAAAAAGATAATAGGACTATCATGTGTGGGTGCAATAGCAAAAATTTCATGTTTAACATAAGGAACTATTGCAAGTTCATCTCCATAAGCATAATTCATATTGGCATCTTGGCCACAAGCATAGCAAGCATCATCAAAAAGCGATATTTCAAAAGAATCAACGGGATCATAACAGTCATCATAGCAATCATCCTTCAGTAAGCACAAAGGGAAATTAAACAATGTATGAGTTGGAGGGTTACTCTCATTAGAAGGTGGGCACGGGTAGCTAATACGCTCTTCCTCCTTTTGTTCTTCGCTCTCCTCATCATCTTTTTCATCTAATGAGCTCACAGTTTCATCAATTTCTTCTTCCATAGACTCCTGCAAAATATTAGTCTCTTCTTGGACAGCGGAGTAGTCCTCAATATATGGTTCAACATAGGCATTAGAAGCATAATTATCATAGCAATATTTAAGTATGGCAAAATTTTCAGATTTGTAAAGGGTAGCATCATATGTTTCAATCAAAGAAGCAATTTCATAAGCACCCTTAAAAGCAACAAATTCTTCAATTTGTTGAACATCATAGTAATTATAAACACCTTTAGCATAAGAAGATACGATTCCATTATCACTAAATAAACATTGGTAGGGAAGGTGTTTATTAGGGTCTTTAGAACAACAAGTAATATCATATATTTCACATAAATTCCAAGCATAGCATTGCAAACGATGAATTTGACCCAGTAAAAGTTTCCCTTTTTCAGAAATGCGGTGTCGAACATAACACGCATGCTCATCTAAAGATCTACCCTCAACTAAGCTAGTTGGGGTTTCAGCACGAGCACATAGGGATCGAAGATGATCCAAGTAATAAGCTTCAGGAGTGTGATAGATTTTGAGTGGTTCTTCAACCATTGGTTTAGTAGGTACAACTAATTTTTTTTGGTATTTTACGTTTCCTACCCATAACTAAAGATAGAAAACAACTAAGAACAGCAAATAAAAATTACTTAGTGATAAAGCAAACAAGCACACACGAGAATATTCACCCCACGCTATTGCTCCCCGGCAACAGCGCTAGAAAAAGGTCTTGATAACCCACAAGTATAGGGGATCACAACAGTTTTCGATAAGTAAGAGTGTCGAACCCAACGAGGAGCTAAAGGCAGAACAAATATTCCCTCAAGTTCTATCAACCACCGATACAACTCTACGCACGCTTGATGTTCGCTTTACCTAGAACAAGTATGAAACTAGAAGTATTATGTAGGTGATGTTGGATAGGTTTGCAAGATAATAAAGATCACGTAAATAAAAAGTAGGGGCTGTTTAGATAAAGACACAACTAAGTTAGGTTTAGTAGAGAGCTTGTTGTTACGAGAAAGTTATTTGTCCCTAGGCAATCGATAACTAGACCGGTAATCATTATTGCAATTTTATTTGAGGGAGGGGCATAAACTAACATACTTTCTCTACTTGGATCATATGCACTTATGATTGGAACTCCAGCAAGTATCCACAACTACTACAAATCATTAAGGTAAAACCCAACCATAGCATTAAAGTATCAAGTCCTCTTCATCCCATATGCAACAACTCCCTTACTCGGGTTTGTGTTTCAGTCACTCACGCAACCCACTATAAGCGAATCATGAACGTATTGCAACACCCTACAGCGGGGATCCCTCATGCTTGCGCGACACGGAGAGCACCATAGGAAAACACCAATAATAAAACATGCAACTCAAACCAATCACGATCATCAAATAGCCCATAGGACAAAACGGATCTACTCAAACATCATAGGATAGCCATACATCACTAGGAAATAATATATAGCATTGAGCACCATGTTTAAGTAGAGATTACAGCGGGTAAGAGAGAGGTTACACCGCTGTATAGAGGGGGAGAGTTGGTGATGATGGCGGTGAAGTTGTTGGTGAAGATTGCGGTGATGATGATGGCCCCCGGTGGCACTCCGGTGCCACCGGAAGTAAGGGGGAGAGAGTCCCCCTCCTTCTTCTTCTTCCTTGACCTCCTCCCTAGATGGGAGAAGGGTTTCCCCTCTGGTCCATGGACTCCATGGCGTGGGAGGGGCGAGAGCTTCCCAGAGCTTAGCCGTTGTCCTCTTCTCTTCGTCTGATGGCCCTCGCCCAATGGACTGCCTCCGCAGCTTATCTAACTTTTTCTGTAGCTGCTGAACTGATCTTGTGAGACATCCAAACTCTCCCCATGGCTCAACTATTCGCTGCAGCGCACCCAATGATTCAACTATCCCTTGTAGACCATGGGAACGATTCTGCTGTAGCCATGTTTCCGTGACTAAATTCTCATAGTCCATATGAGTTTGCCGAACGTTCTCATATCGAAACTATTTCGATCGCCGACCGCCATGATCATGTGGTTTGTCTCTCATTTCTGCAACGATGAAATAGTGGTCCAACTCCACTGCACTGATATGACGTACTTGAATGAATTCATAATGCTGACGGAAAGCCTCGTTTGCAAAAGCGTGATCAAGCCTGGCCTTTACATTAGCATCTCCATCCTGTCTATTATCCCAAGTATAGGGCAATGCAGTCCACCCTAGATCTTGGAAAGCAACATCATCAACAACCTCTCTAAAGGCTCACATTTGCCATTCCGGCCGAGCCGAGCGACTAAAGTGCTCATCGCCATACAGAGTCTCGTTAAAGTCACCCATGCATAGCCTGAAGGAAATATACCCTAGAGGCAATAATAAAGTGATTATTTATTTCCTTATATCATGATAAATGTTTATTATTCATGCTAGAATTGTATTAACCGGAAACTTAGTACATGTGTGAATACATAGATAAACAGAGTGTCACTAGTATGTCTCTACTTGACTAGCTCGTTGAATCAAAGATGGTTAAGTTTCCTAGCCATAGACATGAGTTGTCATTTGATTAACAGGATCACATCATTAGAGAATGATGTGATTGACTTGACCCATTCCGTTAGCTTAGCATACGATTGTTCAGTTTTATTGCTATTTCTTTCTTCATGACTTATACATGTTCCTCTGACTATGAGATTATGCAACTCCCGAATATCGGAGGAACACCTTGCTTGCTATCAAACGTCACAACATAACTAAGTGATTATAAAGATGCTCTATAGGTGTCTCCGATGGTGTTTGTTGACTTGGCATAGATTGAGATTAGGATTTTGTCACTCTGTGTATCAGAGAGGTATCTCTGGGCCCTCTCGGTAATGCACATCATCATAAGCCTTGCAAGCAATGCAACTAATGATTTAGTTGCGGGATGATGCATTACGGAACGAGTAAAGAGACTTGCTGGTAACGAGATTGAGCTAGATATTGAGATACCAACGATCAAATCTCGGGCAAGTAACATACCGATGATAAAGGGAACAACTTATGTTGTTATACGGTTTGACCGATAAAGTTCTTGGTAGAATATGTAGGAACCAATATGAGCATCCAGGTTCCGCTATTGGTATTGACCGGAGATGAGTCTCGGTCATGTCTACATAGTTCTCGAACCCGTAGGGTTCGCACGCTTAACGTTCGGTGATGATCGAGTATTATGAGTTTATGTGTTTTGATGTACCGAAGGTAGTTCGGAGTCCCGGATGAGATCGGGGACATGACGAAGAGTCTCAAAATGGTCAAGATGTAAAGATAGATATTGGATGACTATATTCGGACATCGGAAAGGTTCCGAGTGATTCAGGTATTTTTCGGAGTACTGTAGAGTTACGGGAATTCGCCAGGAGGGTCGATGGGCCTTCGTGGGCTTTAGTGGAAATAGTGGGAAGCAAGGAAGTGTGGGGTGCTCCCCCCTAGGCCCAAACCAAATTGGTTTAGGGCTTTGGGGGTCGGCCCCCTCTTTCCTTCTCCTCTCCTCCTCTTTCCTTCCCCTCCTAGTTGGACTAGGAAAGGGGGAACCTACTCCTAGTAGGAGTAGGATTCCCCCCTTGGGGCGCACCCTATGAGGTCGCCGACCCCCTCCCCTTGCTCCTTTATATACGTGGCCAAGGGGCACCCCATAAACACAAAAGTTGTTTAGTTGATCTTTTATCCGTGTGCGGTGCCCCCCTCCACCATATTCCACCTCGGTCATATCATAGCGGTGCTTAGGCGAAGCCCTGCGTCGGTAGCATCATCATCACCGTCATCACGCCGTCGTGCTGACGGAACTCTCCCTCGAAGCTCTGCTGGATTGGAGTTCGTGGGACGTCACCGAGCTGAATGTGCGCTAAACTCGGAGGTGTCGTATGTTCGGTACTTGGATCAGTCAGATCGTGAAGACGTACGACTACATCAACCGCGTTCTCATAACGCTTCCGCTTATGGTCTACGAGGGTACGTAGATGATACTCTCCCCTCTCATTGCTATGCATCACCATAATCTTGCATGTGCGTAGGAATTTTTTTGAAATTACTGCGTTCCCCAACAGTGGTATCAGAGCCAGGTTTATGCGTAGATGTCATATGCACGAGTAAAACACAAAGGAGTTGTGGGCGTGGGTATATACATATTGCTTGCCGTCACTAGTTGATCCTTGATTCAGCGGCATTGTTGGATGAAGTGGTCCAGACCGACATTACGCGTACGCTTACGCGAGACTGGTTCTACCGCCGTGCTTCGCACACAGGTGGCTAGTGGGTGTCTGTTTCTCCAACTTTAGTTGAATCGGTTTCAATGAACAGGGTTTCTGAAGATAAAAAATGAATCACTATACTACATTGTGGTTTTTGATGCGTAGGTAAGAACGGTTCTTGCTCAGCCCATAGCAGCCACGTAAAACTTGCAACAACAAAGTAGAGGACGTCTGACTTGTTTTTGCAGGGCTTGTTGTGATGTGATATGGTCAAGACGTGATGAGATATAAGTTTTTGTATGAGATGATCATGTTTTTGTTGAAGTTATCGGCAACTGGCAGAAGCCTTATGGTTGTCTCTTTATTACATAAGATGCAAGCGCCAAATAATTGCTTTACTTTATCGCTATGCGATGGCAATAGTTGCAAGCGCAATAGTTGGCGAGACGACCATGTGATGACACGTTGATAGAGATCAAGATGATGGAGATCATGGTGTCATGCCGGTGACGATAGAGATCATGATGGTGTTTTGGAGATGGAGATCAAAGGCACAAGATGATGATGGCCATATCATGTCACATATTTTGATTGCATGTGATGTTTATCCTTTATGCATCTTATTTTGCTTAGTTCGGCAGTAGCATTATAAGATGGTCTCTCACTAAATTTCAAGGTATAAGTGTTCTCCCTGAGTATGCACCGTTGCCAAAGTTCGTCGTGCCGAGACACCACGTGATGATCGGGTGTGATAAGCTCTACGTTCACATACAACAGGTGCAAGCTAGTTTTGCACACGCAAAAATACTTGGGTTAAACTTGACGAGCCTAGCATATGCAGATATGGCCTCAGAACATTGAGGCCGAAAGGTCGAGCGTGAATCATATAGTAGATATGATCAACATAGTGATGTTCACCATTGAAAACTACTCCATTTCACATGATGACCGGTCATGGTTTAGTTGATTTGGATCACGTGATCACTTAGATGATTAGAGGGATGTCTGTCTAAGTGGGAGTTCTTAAGTAATATGATTAATTGAACTTTAATTTATCATGAACTTAGTCCTGATAGTATTTGCATAACTATGTTGCAGATCAATAGCTCGCGATGTAGCTCCCCGTTTATTTTTGATATGTTCCTAGAGAAAAATAAGTTGGAAGTTGATAGTAGCAATTATGCACTGGGTTCGTGATCTTAGGATTATCCTCATTGCTGCACAGAAGAATTATGGCCTTGCTGCACCGCTAGGTGACAGACCTATTGCAGGAGCAGATGCACACGTTATGAACGTTTGACAAAGCTCGGTATGATGACTACTTAATAGTTTAGTGCACCATGCTTTACGGCTTAGAACCAGGACTTCAAAAACGTTTTGAACGCCACAGAACATATAAAATTTTCTAAGAGTTGAAATTGGTATCTCATACTCATGCTCGTGTCGAGAGGTATGAGACCTCTGACAGTACTTTGCCTACAAGGTGGAGGAGAATAGCTCAACCAGTGAGCATGTGCTCAGATTGTCTGGGTACTACAATTGCTTGAATCAAGTGGGAGTTAATCTTCCAGATAAGATAGTAATTGATAAAGTTCTCTAGTCACTATCACCAAGTTACTAGAACTTAGTGATGAACTATAATATGCAAGGGATGACGAAAGTAATCCCCAAGCTCTTCACGATGCTGAAATCGGTGAAGGTAGAAATCAAGAAATAGCATAAAGTGTTGATGGTTAACAAGACCACTAGTTTCAAGAAAAGGGCAAATGGAAAGAAAGAGGAACTTCAAATAATAAAGGCAAGCAAGTTGCCACTCCCATGAAGAAGCTCAAAGCTAGACCCAAGCCTGGAACTGAGTGCTTCTACTGCAAAGGAAATGGTCACTGGAAGTGGAACTGCCCTAGATACTTGGCGGATAAGAAGGATGGCAAAGTGAACAAAGGGATATTTGATATACATGTTATTGATGTGTACTTTACTAGTGTTTATAGCAAACCCCCCGGTATTTGATACTGGTTCAGTTGATAAAAGTAGTAACTCGAAACGGGAGTTGAAAAATAAACAAAGACTAGTTGAGGGCAAGGTGACGATGTGTGTTGGAAGTAATTCCAAGGTTGATAAGATCACCATCGCACACTCCCTTTACCTTCGGGATTAGTGTTGAACCTAAAATAAATGTTATTTTGTGTTTGTTGAGCATAATATGATTGGACTTTTATTGCAATACGGTTATTCATTTAAGTCAAAGAATAATTGTTATTATGTTTACATGAATAAAACCTTCTGTGGTCATACACCCAAAGTGAATGGTTTATTGAATCTCGATCATAGTGATACACATATTTATAATATTGAAGCCAAAAGATGCAAACTTAATGATGATAGTGCAACTTATTTGTGGCACTACCGTTTAGGTCATATTGGTGTAAAGCGCATGAAGAAACTCCATGCTGATGGGCTTTTGGAATCACTTGATGCTTACGAACCATGCCTCATGGGCAAGATGACTAAGACTTTGTTCTCCGGAACAATGGAGCGAGCAACTGACTTATTGGAAATAATACATACTGATGCATGGGGTCCGATGAGTGTTGAGGCTCGCGACGGGTATCGTTATTTTCCGACCTTCACACACGATTTGAGCAGATATGGATATATCTACTTGATGAAACATAAGTCTGAAACATTTGAAAAGTTCAAAGAATTTTAGAGTGAAGTGGAAAATCATCGTAACAAGAAAATAAAGTTTCTACGATCTAATCGTGGAGGAGAATATTTGAGTTACGAGTTTGGTCTTCATTTGAAACAATGCGGAATAGTTTCGCAACTCACACCACCTGGAACACCACAGCGTAATGGTGTGTCCGAACGTCATAACCGTACTTTATTAGATATGGTGCGATCTATGATGTCTCTTACCGATTTATCACTATCGTTTTGGGGTTATGCATTAGAGACAGTTGCATTCATGTTAAATAGGGCACCATCTACATCCGTTGAGATGACACCATATAAACTGTGGTTTAGCAAGAAACCTAAGCTGTAGTTTCTTAAAGTTTGGGGCTATGATGCTTATGTGAAAAAGTTTCAACCTGATAAGCTCGAACCCGAATTGGAAAAATGCGTCTTCATAGGATACCCAAAGGAAACTGTTGGGTACACCTTCTATCACAGATCCGAAGGCAAGATATTCGTTGCTAAGAATGGATCCTTTCTAGAGAAGGAGTTTCTCTCGAAAGAAGTGAGTGGGAAGAATGTAGAACTTGATGAGGTAATTGTACCTTCTCCTAAATTGGAAAGTAGTTCATCACAGAAATCAGTTCTAGTGATTCCTACATCAATTAGTGAGGAAGTTAATGATGATGATCATGAAACTTCAGATCAAATTACTACCGAACCTTGTAGGACAACCAGAGTATGGTCCGCACCAGAGTGGTATGGTAATCCTTTCTGGAAGTCATGTTGCTAGACCATGACGAACCTACGAACTATGAGGAAGCGATGATGAGCCCAGATTCCGCGAAATGGCTTGAGGCCATGAAATCTGAGATGGGATCCATGTATGAGAACAAAGTATGGACTTTGATTGACTTTCCCGATGATCGGTGAGTCATTAAGAATAAATGGATCTTCAAGAGGAAGACGAACGCTGATAGTAGTGTTACTATCTACAAAGCTCGAATTGTCGCAAAAATGTTTTTGACAAGTTCAAGGTGTTGACTACGATGAGATTTTCTCACTCGTATTGATGCTTAAAAGTTTGTCTGAATCATGTTAGCAATTGCCACATTTTATGAAATCTGGCAAATGGATGTTAAAACTGTATTCCTTAATGGATTTCTTAAACAAGAGTTGTATATGATGCAACCAGAAGGTTTTGTCGATCCTAAAGGTGCTAACAAAGTGAGCAAGCTCTAGCGATCCATCTATGGACTGGTGCAAGCATCTCAGAGTTGGAATATATGCTTTGATAAAGTGATCAAAGCATATGGTCTTATACAGACTTGCAGCGAAGGCTGTATTTACAAGAAAGTGAGTGGGAGCACTACAACATTTCTGATAAGTATATGTCAATGACATATTGTTGATCAGAAATAATGTAGAATTTTCTAGAAAGCATAAAGGAGTGTTTGAAAGGAGTTTTTCAAAGAAAGACCTCGGTGAAACTACTTACATATTGAGCATCAAGATCTATAGAGATAGATCAAGACGCTTGATATATTTTCAATGAGTACATACCTTGACAAGATTTTGAAGTAGTTCAAAATGGAACAGTCAAAGAAGGAGTTCTTGTCTGTGTTGCAAAGTGTGAAGTTGAGTAAAGACTCAAAACCCGACCACGATAGAAAATAGAAAGAGAATGAAAAGTCATTCCCTATGCCTCAGTCATAGGTTCTACAAAGTATGATATGTTGTGTACCAGACCTATTGTGTACCTCACCATAAGTTTGGCAAGAGGGTACAATAGTGATCTAGGAGTAGATCACTGGACATCGGTCAAAATTATCCTTAGAGGACTAAGGAAATATTTCTCGGTTATGGAGGTGATAAAAGAGTTTGTCGTAAAGAGTTACGTCGATGAAAGCTTTTTTCATCGGTCTAGATGACTCTAAGTCTCAATCTAGATACATATTGAAAGTGGGAGCAATTAGCTAGAGTAGCTCCGTGCAGAGTATTGAAGACATAGAAATTTGCAAAATACATATGGATCTGAATGTTGCAGACCTGTAGACTAAAACTTCTCTCACAAGAAAAACATGATCACTCTTTGGGTGTTAATCACATAGTGATGTGAACTAGATTATTGACTCTAGTAAACCCTTTGGGTATTAGTCACATGAAGATGTGAACTAATCACATAAAGATGTGAACTAATCACATAAAGATGTGAACTATTGGTGTTAAATCACATGACGATGTGAACTAGATTATTGACTCTAGTGCAAGTGGGAGACTGAAGGAAATATGCCCTAGAGGCAATAATAAAGTTATTGTTTATTTCCTTATATCATGATAAATGTTTATTATTCATGCTAGAATTGTATTAACCGAAAACTTAGTACATGTGTGAATACATAGACAAACAGAGTGTCACTACTATGCCTCCACTTGACTAGCTTGTTGAATCAAAGATGGTTAAGTTTCCTAGCCATAGACATGAGTTGTCATTTGATTAACGGGATCACATCATTAGATAATGATGTGATTGACTTGACCCATTCCGTTAGCTTAGCATACGATCGTTCGGTTTTATTGCTATTGCTTTCTTCATGACTTATACATGTTCCTCTGACTATGAGATTATGCAACTCCTGGATACCGGAGGAACACCTTGGGTGGTATCAAACGTCACAACATAACTGGGTGATTATAAAGATGCTCTATAGGTGTCTCCGATGGTGTTTGTTGAGTTGGCATAGATCGAGATTAGGATTTTGTCACTCCGTGTATCGGAGAGGTATCTCTGGGCCCTCTCGGTAATGCACATCACTATAAGCCTTGCAAGCAATGCAACTAATGAGTTAGTTGTGGGATGATGCATTACGTAACGAATAAAGAGACTTGCCAGTAACGAGATTGAGCTAGGTATTGAGATACCGACGATCAAATCTCGGGCAAGTAACATACCGATGACAAAGGGAACAACGTATGTTGTTATATGGTTTGACCGATAAAGATCTTCGTAGAATATGTAGGAACCAATATGAGCATACAGGTTCCGCTATTGGTTATTGACCGGAGATGAGTCTCGGTCATGTCTACATAGTTCTCGAACCCGTATGGTCCGCACGCTTAACGTTCGGTGACGATCGGGTATTATGAGTTTATGTGTTTTGATGTACCTAAGGTAGTTCGAAGTCCCGGATGAGATCGGGGACACGACAAGGAGTCTCGAAATGGTCGAGACGTAAAGATCGATATATTGGATGACTATATTCGGACATCGGAAAGGTTCCGAGTGATTCAGGTATTTTTCGAAGTACTGTAGAGTTACGGGAATTCGCCGGAAGGGTCAATGAGCCTTCGTGGGCTTTAGTGGAAATAGATGGCAGCAAGGAAGTGTGGGGTGCGCCCCCTAGGCCCAAACCGAATTGGTTTAGGGCTTTGGGGTCGTCCCCCTCTTTCCTTGTCCTCTCCTCCTCTTTCCTTCCCTTCCTAGTTGGACTAGGAAAGGGGGAACCTACTCCTACTAGGAGTAGGATTCCCCTCTTGGGGCGCACCCTATGAGGCCACCGGCCCCCTCCCCTTGCTCCTTTATATATGTGGACAGGGGGCACCCCATAGACATAGAAGTTGATCAGTTGATCTTTTAGCCTTGTGTGGTACCCCCCTCCACCATAATCCACCTCGGTCATATCGTGGCGGTGCTTAGGCGGAGCCCTGCGTCAGTAGCATCATCATCACCGTCATCACGTCGTCGTGCTGACGGAACTCTCCCTCGAAGCTCTGCTGGATCGGAGTTCGTGGGACATCACCGAGCTGAACGTGTGCTGAACTCGGAGGTGTCGTACGTTCGGTACTTGGATCGTTCGGATCGTGAAGACGTACGCCTACATCAACCGCGTTCTCATAATGCTTCCGCTTACGGTCTACGAGGGTACGTAGACGATACTCTCCCCTCTCGTTGCTATGCATCACCATGATCTTGCATGTACGTAGGAATTTTTTTGAAATTACTGCGTTCCCCAACATAGCCATGCAGCATGCGATTGTGCACACAAGGTTCTCATAAAGCACCAACTGTGGTGTCTATTCTCAGCTCTAGGTGCTCCATAGAAACCCGTGAATCTCCACTCAAGGGAGTTTTGATCCTTAATTCGCACCATTGTATCAATATGGCCGGAACTATAATTTTTCAACTGAACATCATATTCCTTGGACCAGAAAAGACCTATGCCACCACTTAGTCCTTCACTTTCCACAGCAAAGCATCTCGCGAAACCTAGTTGGTGACGTATATCTTCAACTCTTTTCACCCTGATTTTAGTCTCCATTACAAACAGCAGGGCGGGAACTTCTTGCTTCACAATGATGTGAAGCTCGCGAACTGCCTCGGGGTTCCCAAGCCCTTGGCAGTTCCAACTCAAACAATTCATTGCGATCGGCAGGGCTGCAATGCAGCCTCTGCCGAATTTTCAGGTGTGGGTTTCTTTTTCTTCGTGTCCCGCACAGGCTCTTCCTCCTCTTTCATGAGTAGTCTGTCCATCTCCCTCCATTACCTTACCAGCCATATGTTCAGGGTGTGCGGAGCTGTTGCCATCGGTAAGGAGTAGCTGACGACTTGCAACTGGCCGGTACACTTGTTTTGGCGCCTCTTTCCTCTTATTATTCTGTGATGTGTTCTTCACTAGAGAGTTCACCTCCACTTGTTCCTTGCCGGGAGTAGTTGAATTTCGAGACTCCCTTTGGCCGCTCGTGTGTGCATGTTGTTCTTTCGATGTGCCGTCACCAGATGTTGTCCTCCTTTTATCCTCTAGTGCCCTTAACTTAGGGCCAAACTGCAGTTCCCCTTTCTCAACCCTGGGGCCTGGGTTGGGACAGAAAGGATCTGAATGACCTAGACGGCCGCAAGAGAAGCAAAAGTGTGACACTTGCTCATATTGTATGTCATATAGATCAGTTTTGCCCATCTTTGCCGATTGAATCAAGATCCATCTCCTCAATGGCTTCTTGATGTCAACAGAGACTCTCGCACGCAGATATCCACCAACATGATCAAACTGAATAGAAGTGGCTACCTTATCAATTTGCTGCGCAATCAATTTTCCCCATGCATCATTCCGCGGATTGTATGGGAGATTTGGAACCCTAGCCCATAAATTGAGCCGATTACACTGGACCTCATCAGGTCTCATGCAGTCCTCAAAATCAGCCAATATGACGGCGTTTTTGCTAATATGCCAAGGTGAGCCTTCCCAGATCCGTTCGCGATCGCACTGGGATTCGAATTCTGCCACAAAGGTGTTCTCTCCCATCGATCGAAATTGGAGTCCCCTAGGGTTTCCCCACACCGGCCGAAGTGTGTTGGTTATGGTCTGAATATGGAGGAGATTCTGGTGCAAGACCCTGCCCGCCAATAGCCACTTCTCTGGTTTGCCTTCTTCCTTATCATCGATCACCAGCGATGTCGCCTCCTCATCGGTGATCCCTAGTTTCCCGAGTTTCTCTTCGAGCAGGGCCCTGGCCGTCCGTGGGGAGACCGGATCCGCTGCCCGATGATCGCCGCTGGCTGATGCAGACATCTTCTCGCGGAATCCAGGGACGCCCCGCCATGCAGATCCGGCGTGCGCTGTCGAGTTCCGCTCGAAACCCTAATCACCAGAGGTTTCAGGTCTCGTGAAAAAAACAACGCTTTCCAATGCTTCTGTACGTCTGTCCATCTGATGGTTGCCGAGACGGCGAAGCGTGGCCCATAATATTTTCGTTGTAGAAAAAAGAGTATCAAAGTACTACAAATCAGCCGGATGATGCAAGCCTAATTTAAGCCGCCTCTAGAGATGCCCGATTAGATGTTCTCAGCCGCAGGATCAAGCAGCACTGCGCAGCACGGATCGCGCCCGGTGGCGCTCCATTGCAACGTCGACGCCGCTTCATTGCAACCCGGTGAAGCTTCAACGGCCCCGCGACGCTTCCACTCCGGCAGCTACTGGCAATGCTTCATTGCAACTCCGGCGGGCCCCTCGGCAATATTGCATCACAACAACGGCGCCCCGACGATATTTCATTGCAACTTCGGTGCCCCCGATGATATTTCATTGCAACTCCGGTGGTCCCGGGGATGTTGAATCACAGCACCGGATGTCCCCCGGCAATGCTACGTTGCAACTCCGGCGATGCTTCATTGAGAAAACCGACGAGCCCCCAACTGCAGCACCTCGCCACTCGCTTGAAGCACGACAGAGCGCCAGTGGTCCTCTGTCGCGACAACACCGGCGACCCGATGTTGTGCAGCTCCTCTCCTCAGCCTCCCGTTGTAATAGCATGTGTGGCGAGTGGCGACCGCCACGCACCGTGGTCGCCTGCAGCTCCGGCGGCCGCTTCCATGCAGCCCCGCGGGATCTCGCAGCAGCGCCCCTTGTAGCAGCAGCTCCGCCAGCAAACCGCTGCATCGTAGCACCGGGAGTCACAGGAACTGGTACGCGAGCGCAACCCCCGCTGCGGCCTCGATCGTCGGCTTCGTCGTGGCAACACCCTTGCAACACCTCAAGTAGCCGTCGTTGCCTGTGCAGGCGAGGGGAGGCTGTCCTTTTGCTATGTAGCAGCAGGTAGGAGCAACGGTGGCCGTCGGCTTGCAGACATTGCAACAGCGGTGCACACCAACGAGAAGCAGAAGCTGGCGGTAGCGGTGGCCATGAGCTTGCCGGCGTTGATCCTGGTCTGAAGGAAGGAGAAGGAAAGGGAGAGGAGAGGTCTGCCGGAAGGGAAAATGGAGCGAGGAAGACGATGGGCATAGGAGAGGAAATGTGCGGCTGTGGGGATAAGGGCGAGGAATAAAGTAAATTGCACAGAAGTACCACAATTGAGGCATTGAAAGCAGATTGGTACCAAGATTGGTAATTTTTACGTGTCAGTACCAATTTTGAGGCGAGGCCTTGCAAAAGAGGCTAAAAGTGTTGTTTATACGTATTGACAGGGAAACTGACCGGTTAGGTCCGCCCGTCAGGTGCCACGCTGGCTAGTTGGCGCGTGCCCGCATGCTGACTCGGACAAGGCTGGGTCGCACCGTTTAGTTGCAGCCCGAGCCTCCGTCTCCGTCTCCGTCGTGCCCGTCGCCACCGCCGACCGCCCGCGCCGCCGTGAGCTCGAGGCCCGCTCCTCCACGACCGCGGCCCTGCTCCGGCCCCACACGCGCACCTTCCTGACCCCGACCCGCCCCGACCCGCCCCGCTGCGCCCGCCTCGCGCTCTCCTCCATCCGCTTCTGCCGCGGCACCAACTCCTCCTCCGCCTCCTCCATCGACGCCGCAGCTTCCTACGCCTTTGCCGCCACGGCTACCTCCTGCCTCACCTCCTCTCCCCTTCCGCCGCCTCCTCCTCATCATCCCCTCCCCCTCCCCCTCCCCGTCAGCCCCTGCGTCCTGCCCCGCCACCGTCTCGGCTCCCCGCGCTGGCGCCCCGGTGGCCGTGGAGCTGCCATGCGGGATGGCCGCCGGCTCGCGCGTCACGGTGGTGGCCCGGCCAACGAGGAGGGACGAGACGGCGTCGCCGCAGTTCATGGTGGAGCTGCTCGGCACCAAGGCCGTCCAGGGGGAGGAGCCGCCCAGGATCAGAGGCGACTTCACCGGCTGCCCCGTCATCGAGCTCAACACCTGCTATCGCATGCAGTGGGCGCTGCCGCAGCGCTGCGAGGGCCCGACGTCCCGGCCCTGACGAGGATAGAGGTGAGCTCCTTTGATTCCACAGTTCAATCTAGCTTTTTCCTTGCCGTTCTCTAAGAAATTTAATAGTAGTATCTCAATTTTGAAGCTATTTGTTCGTTAAAACCAACACAAATTTCATCAGTGAGTTTGCTTGCTATTGGTTCCAATTTCAGTTGATGGCCTCACCTTTGCCGGCTGAACCAGTCAAGTGTGAGAAATGGACTCGGGAATGTCTGAACAGTGGAAGGCCTCACCTCTGCCGACTGAACCTGACGAGCTGTTCATTGGCATCCTTTCTGCAGCCAACCATTTCGCCGAGCGGATGGCTGTCCGCAAGTCATGGATGATTGCTACAAGGAAATCATCTAACAGTGTTGGCCGGTTCTTCGTCGCTCTGGTAAGTACCTGTGGATGATTGCTACAACTTTGAAGTTATTTTGCTGACTTTGCAAACTCTAATAGAAGACTTCTTTACAAAATGGGAAAAAGAGGCCAACGAGGAGCTGAAGAAGGAGGCAGAGTTCTTTGGTGACATTGTTCTGGTCCCTTTCATGGATAGCTATGACCTCGTTGTTTTAAAGACTATTTCCATTGCTGGGTATGGAGTAAGAAAAACTAGTACGTGTTTAACGGGTCATATCTATTAGTTCCCCTTTCCAGTCTCATGTTTTAGTGCGTTCATGCTAGCCTCTGCCTTTCCTAAAGCAAGCATGGGTTTAACTCCAGCTGGAACTATGATTATGATTGCAAATCCAATGATCGTCTTCTAAACACAGGGTGTTATGTTTATCATGCCTACTAGTGGTATTAGAGTATCATATTTATTTTAGAAAAGAATAGAGTATCATCTTTCTGACAAAGTTCTGGTACTGGTAGTGATATATTTCACCCAGCATACATGAGTGTGATGTAATTTTACTGCTGCTCTTCAGGAATGGGAAGAAGAAGTATACCCACCTTACGCAAACGGACCGGGCTATGTTATTTCATCAGCGCTGAGTACATCGTATCTAAGTTTGACAACCAGAAACGGAGAGTAAGTCATTACCACCATCTTTGTCAGTCAGTAAGTAAATATCGAAGCATTTGTGTCAGTGTGTCTATAGGCTAACAAACGGATGTGCTTTCCCCTGATTGTGGGTTCAGAAGTTCGACAAGACTCGCCAGCCGGTGGAGTATTCGCACGACGTCAAGTTCTTCCAGGCCGGCTGCTTCGACGGTAACTACACCGCACACTACCAGTCGCCGCAACACATGATCTGCCTCTGGAGGAAGCTGCAGTCAGGGAGCGCTCAATGCTGCAACGCCAGATGACAATGAGATTGCTTGGTAGTTGAAAAGCAACACCCGGCTCTCTGGAGAATCAAACAGCAAGGATGAGTTCGAGTTTGATCTTGATTTGGAGGCCCTCTGGATAGTTAGCTTGCGTAATTCGCTCATTCTTTTGGTCAGTGGCTGGTTAATTCAGCTGCTGATTCTGACACTAGCTAGATGCTGACACCATGTACATGTGTCAATTGTTTTTGATCTAGGAACTAACAGCTTTGCTGATCTCACTTGTATACCGGTTGTTCTTATATATACATATTAGATGTTTCGAGTAAATCATTTTGTGTGTTCAGAGCTGCTCCTGTGCATTGTCGATTCCACCTGCAAGTCTAATTGTTCTAAGAAGTATGCATGTCGCAGATGCCGGTTGAAGCTCCACGACATGCTCGTGCCACGCAGCGCTGCGGCAGCGCCCACTACATGCGGTAGCAGGTGTTGAGCTCAATGACGGGGCGGCCGCTGAAGTCGCCTCTGATCCTGGGCGGCTCCTCCCCCTGGACGGCCTTGGTGCCGAGCAGCTCCACCATGAACTGCCACGACGCCGCCCCGTCCCTCCTCGTTGGCCGGGCCATCACCGTGATGCGCGAGCCAACGGCCATCCCACACGGCAGCTCCACGGCCACCGGGGCGCCAGCGCGGGGCGCCGAGACGGTGGCGGGGCAGGACACGGGGGCTGACGGGGAGGGGGAAGGGGATGAGGAGGAGGCGGCGGCGGAAGGGGAGAGGAGGCGGGGCATGAGGATAGCCGCGACGGCGAAGGCGGAGGAGGCTGCGGCGTCGATGGAGGAGGCAGGGGAGGAGTTGGCGCCGCGGCTGAAGCGGATGGAGGAGCGCGAGGCGGGCGCGGCGGGGCGGGCCAGGGTGGGGAAGGTGCGCGTGTGGGGCCGGAGCGGGGCCGCGGTCGTGGAGGAGCGGACCTCAAGCTCACGGCGGCGCGGGCGGTCGGTGGTGGCGACGGGCACGACGGAGACAGAGACGGAGGCTCGGGCCGCGACTAAACGGTGCGACTCAGCCTTGTCCGAGTCAGCGCGCGGGCACGCGCCAACCGGCCAACAGTGGCACCTGACGGGCGGGCCCAACTGGTCAGTTTCCCTGTCAATACGTATAAACAACATTTTAGCCTCTTTTGCAACGTCTCGCCTCAAAGTTGATACTCACACTTAAAAGTTACCAATCTTGATATCAATCTGTTTCCAATGCCTCAATTGTGGTACTTCTATGTAATTTACTCAGAGAAATAAGTGGCGCGTAGGGCCCAGCTGGAACGCGTCGGCGCGTAGGGCCCAGCTGGAACGCGTGTCGACGCTGTTTTCATCCGGTTTAAAACAAACATTTTCCATAATATTTTCGTTGTTAAAAAATAAAAAAAGGAGCAGTACGTATAATATTTCCAATTAATATTTCCAATTCCCGCTCCGCGTCGCTTTTTCCAAAATTCTTCGTGCTCTCCACCCCCCTTCCTTCTCGAGGAAGACTCCGACCCTCCGCCCCCCTTCTCCCGGAAGAAACCCCACACCGGAACCGCAAAACCCCAGCCCACCCACCCAAAATTTCGATAACTCCTCCTCCCCCCCTCCCCATTCCCTTCCAAACATCTTCCAGGAACACGAGGAGGCCGAGGGGATCGGACGCGAAGGCGAAGGCGAGAGATGTCGGCGAAGCTGCGGGTGGAGGAGCTCCGCGCCGAGCTGCAGCGCCGCGGCCTCGACGCCTCCGGCACCAAGCCGGCGCTGGTGAGCCGCATTCCCTTCTCGAGAACTTCCCTAGCAGCCACGAACGGACCGACCGGGTGCTGTCTCGCGGCTCACGCTAGGGTTCCTCTCTCACACCCACGCCGCCGCCCCATCCCCCCTCTCGCCGCACCCATCCAATCTATTGTGTCTCGTGTCTCTCTCCGGGCGGCGGAGGCGTAGCGGGGCGCGATGGCCGCTGTGGGGCGTGCGCGGCTCGGCGGGCTGACGGAGCGCGGGGTTGGGGGTCGGGGGTCAAGGACGAGCGGCGGTGGCGGCCTAAGGTCGCGTGTGGCAGGCACGGGCTGTGGCTGGCTGAGCGCGCGCGCGCACAGGCGGTAGAAGCGGTCACGGGCTGTTCGCGCTCCTTTTCTCTGAATTTTGCCTCGACGGCACCGGTAGCAGAGTCACGGACAGGAGCAGCAAATCTCTCTGAATTATCGGATTTCCTGCTCTGTCTTTTTGCGTCATCTAGCTGCAATCCGCTGGCCAGCATTTGCTGTTGTGTGCACAGTTAAGTTGCTGAATGTGCGCACCATGTGCTTGTGCATATGTGTATATATGCCCACACCCGCTTCTCTCTTGTGATGTGTATCTTTGTGCTTACAAACATTGAGACATATGGGGATTGTCGTTGTGACTTACGTCCTGCAATTCCTTTTCCACTAGGTGCTAAGGCTGGACGTTGCAATCCGTGAGGAAGAGAAGGAGGCGGCTTCTGCAGCTGAGATATGTAATGTAGATGGCATAGACGGTGTGGTTATGGATGGCGAAGCAGAAAGCAAGAGCAAAAGGAAGAGGAAAAGGCATGGTGAAGGTGAAAATGAGGAGGAAAATGACATTTTGGATGTGGCAAAGCTACAGAGCATGGGCTATCGTGAGCTGCAGGCTTTGGCCAAGGCACGGGGGCTCAATACTAATGGGGGCAAGAAGGATGTTCTACAGAGGTTGCTCTCCAGCCCTGCTACTTCTGTTGTGGATTGTGGTATTCAAGACAAGAAGGAAGTAGCAGAAGGTTTGTTTGTCAATTAATTTGCTCTGAACTTTACCTGAGTATTAACTGTTCACTGTGTATTGGTTCAGCTGATGATGGGAAGGTTGAGGAGCTGAAAAAGAAAAAAATAGTCACAGATGTGATGCTGGATGCGGCACAGCTACAGGGCATGGGCTACCGGGAGCTGCAGGCATTGGCCAAGGCACGAGGACTTGCAGCGAATGGGATCAAGAAGGATGTTATTGAGAGGTTGCTATCAACCCCTGCTAATTCTGTGGCAGTTGCTGATGGTGGTTTCCAGGACAAGAAGAAACTTGCAAAAGGTTTGTTGATCTATTAATTGTATTGATCACCGGAGGGTGAGGTTTGAACTTTACCTGTTTTTTGGCATGGTCGTTTATGCATTTTTGTTCGTGCAGGTGGTGTTGGGGAGGTTGAAGAGGAGGTGAAAAAGGAGAAGATTGTCAAAGCCACGAAGAAAGGTGCTGCAGTGCTGGATGAGCACATCCCTGACGATATAAAAATGACCTATCATGTATTGCAAGTGGTGCGTGAGTTTATTATTGGTTAATTTTTCTTACCCATATTGTACCTTGGATGTGTGCACTTCAATTGAAACCATGGTTCACTAAATTCCTACGTCCTATGCAGTATGCATGCTGAGTGAGTTCAAATCAAAACATGATCTATCCATGAATGTCAAACTTAGACAATGCAAAACATGATCTGTCATGAATGTCAAACTTAGACAATTCCTCCAACCAAATTAAATATTTTCATTCATATGGTATCTGATGCATTACATCATGTTCAGGTTGTCACTTTGGCTTTAATATTCATAGATGTGATAGCCTATGGCGGCACCCAAATATACCATCTTAGCAGGCCTAATTTTACCATGTGTTTAGAGAATAGACCAACAAAAACTTTCACTGGCATCCTTCATGTATCATCTTAGTATTCACTATGTAGTATGTACAGTAGCTACAACGCATTCATCTTAGTATTCACAATGTACAGTAGCTACCTTGAACGGTTATCTGTTCTTTCTACTATTTTGTTCACATCTTCGTTATACATATTTTATTGCAGGGTGACGAGATTTATGATGCCACCTTGAACCAGACTAATGTTGGAGACAACAATAATAAGTACTATATCATTCAAGCTTTAGGTTTGTCCTGCAACTGCAAGTCACTGTTGCTTACTAGCACCAGCACCACGAACCTATGAATGATGTGTAACATTCAATGGAAAATTAATTAGTGTTTGTTAACTGTAGAATCTGATGCTGGTGGAAGCTTCATGGTTTTCAATAGATGGGGGAGAGTAGGGGCACGAGGTCAACAAAAGCTACATCCCTGTTCAACACGGGACGAAGCAATAGACGAGTTTGAGGGAAAGTTTGAGGACAAAACAAAGAACAGTTGGTCTGACCGCAAGAATTTTGAGTGTTATGCAAAGAAATACACATGGCTTGAAATGGACTATGGTGAAGTCGACAAGGAAACAGTGAGATTTGGCTTTTAGTACTTACTTTGCAGTTTAGCACTTTTGTTGTTTTTAATCCTGTGGTCTTCAAATTTCAGACTCAGGTTCAAAAGAAAGGTTCCATTACCGATCAGATAAAAGAGACAAAGCTTGAAACTCGAACTGCCCAATTCATATCCCTCATTTGCAACATAAGTATGATGAAGCAGCAAATGATGGAAATTGGTAAGTAACTTGACAGTTCCTGCTTTTTGAACTGACATGAGCATCATAACATTCATCTGTTACAGTGAGCTTCTTATCTGTGTTTATATGCTAATTTGATATATTGTTAGCACCCTGCAATCTTCATGATGTATCACCACCTTCATGTTCTGATGTGCCCGTACATGTATCTGTACAACTTAGGTTTCTATATGATTCAGGAGTTATAACTAGTTAGTTTTAGGAACTGAATACAAAGAGTTAATGGCCATACTAGAAATACATATGATCATCTGCTCAACTACTGGAGTTGGATTAATTCGGTTGAAAAAGATCTTTTATGTTCTATGTTGTCCCAAAAGTTTTCGTTCTTTGTTTTTGACAGGTAGATATACCTGTTGCTTACTCATGTAGCATTTGCTTTTACTAATTCATCCTGCCTAACCAATTAGGTTATAATGCTGATAAACTTCCCCTTGGAAAGCTAAGCAAATCTACAATACTTAAGGTGAGTTATTTTGATGCATCTTTCCTTGGAATTATCAATTCAGTATGCATATTACGCGTTGAAGAAAATCGCATAACATGAACTCTAGTACTTATAGATTTAAATCGGTATGCGGTAACAGTTTGCATTTTGAGGTCTTGGTTTCATTTTCCATTATCTTGTCCTTTCTCTCTATTTTGATGGTGACTTTTCAAAGCTTTCCACAGGGCTATGATGTTTTGAAGAGGATTTCCAATGTTATTTCAAGGGCAGACAGAAGACAGCTTGAACAATTGACTGGGTGGGTCCATCTTCTGTTTTTATCTGACTGCAACCGTTAAATATAACAATTACACATGCCAATTGTTTTTAGTGAAAGCTAGTTCATCTTTGAGGATTTGAAGGGTAAACATCTCCAGGTTTCATTTTTGATAAAATGGTTCGGTCACTAGGATGGACTACAGTTAATGGCTGTTTTGCCTATGTAGCATAGTCGCATAGACTTATCAGGATCTGCAGCATGTAATGATGATAGTTGTGCAATGCATGACATGCAGCATGTAATGATAGTTGTGCAATGCACGACATCATTCACCATATTTGTATGTCATGTTGTTTAAAGACCTATATTTACTACAATTTCTTATATTACCTTTGGCTACAGGGAATTCTACACCGTGATTCCTCATGACTTTGGTTTTAAGAAGATGCGTGAGTTCCAAACTTTCTAGATTAACTGAACTTCCAGCCAATATTTAGCATATCCGGCTATGTTTTATACCTTGTAGGAGCAAATCTGATCTTCTAACAAATTTATCTGACAGGTGAATTCCTTATTGACACTCCTCAGAAATTAAAAGCTAAGCTGGAAATGGTAATAGTATTACTATGTTCGGCATGTTCGGCTTAATCTCAGCATTTTAACTGTCATGAGTTGTTAAAATCTTATGCTCAACAAATGATTCTTTTCAAGAAAACTTTCGGAACAATGGATGTTCTAATATTTATGTGGTTCTGTCTCCATCATGTACACTACTGTCTAAGGAAGAAACTTACCTGTCATCCATCTCAAAAGAGCTATCAGGGTTGTTCAAAATTTATGTGGATTGTAGTTTCACATTCAAATTGTTTTCTTGCAAATATTCATATTTGTATGCCACTATGACTTGCATACTACTGTCTAAAGGAAGAAACTTACCTGTCATCCATCTCAAAAGAGCTATCAGGGTTGTTCAAAATTTATGTGGCTTGTAGTTTCACATTCAAATTGTTTTCTTGCAAATATTCATATTTGTATGCCACTATGAATTGCACCGTTGTCTCTATTGCCTCCGATTTCCATGGAATCTTCTCAGTGTTATTTTGTTGCCTTTTCTTAGGTTGAAGCCCTTGGGGAGATTGAAATTGCAACTAAGCTTCTGGAGGATGATTCAAGTGACCAGGCATGATATTTTGCAAATAAATCTGTTTAAAGATTGAACTCTGGAGTTACATCAGTTGCAAATTTTTTATTTATCTTTGATTTTCAAGCTTGTGGTTCATGTTATTATGCATAACATGCTTTCATACTGTCTTGGATAACCAAAACTGTGATATGAATTTCTACTTGTTGCTTAAACTTGTTTTCCCATTGTTTTAAGTAACTAAAGCATCTTTGTGCTTGTATACCCTTTGCACATGTTGCAACCTAACTGCAACGTGTTCTGGAATGTAGGAGGATCCACTGTATGCTCGATACAAGCAACTTCATTGTGACTTTACGCCTCTTGAAGTTCATTCAAAAGAGTACTCTATGGTAATACTTCTACAAATAATCTCGACCCACAATGGTATTTACGGCTCTTAAAATTACATATTGCTCACCAGGTCCATGAAGGTGCAACTGTCATTATAACAACTAAAGTGGGGATATCTTTAGCATTTTCTTCTTTTAAAATGTCTGATTACTTTATTGATTGACTTATCACGCTTGAATGGCTTTACTTCTTATCCACTACATTTATTCTTTTAATCTTGTGAATGTTGATGTTTGTCCAGTTTTTTCTTGAAGGATTTTGGGTTTAACCATGTTTGAAAATCTCTGCTGTCCAGATAAAAACATATCTGACGAATACACATGGCAAAACACACTCGGGTTATACTATTGACATATTACAAATGTTTAAGGTGTCAAGACATGGTGAAACAGAGCGGTTTCAGAAGGTCAGTGGGTCTTCCTAATCCGCCGCGTCTAAGCATTTCAAGAGAACTGCTATAAATGTCTATTTCTCAAAATATTCTTGCAGTTTGCTAGTGCAGGAAACAGGATGCTTTTATGGCATGGTTCTCGGCTGTCCAACTGGGCTGGGATATTTTCTCAGGGTAATGCTATCCACGATTGTCATTGAAGCTTTTTATTCATAAGTATAGAAATAGATTTGCTTGTTTGTTTTACTCCCTCCATTCCAAAATATAGTGCGCCTGCGCTTCCCGAGGTCCAACTTTGACCATAAATTTAGCCAACGAGACCAACTGCGGCGGGAGAAAAAATTATATAATTGAAACTTCTTTCGAATACGAATTCACTGATATAATTTTTGCTCCCGCCGCAATCGGTCTTGGTAGTTAAATTTACGGTCAAAGTTGAAGCACGGGGATAGAGGAAGCACTACATTATGGAATGGAGGGAGTATGAGTTATGACATACTAGTTGCTGTTCCTAGTTCCCGGAAATAGCATTTGGGTCCCATCAAATGTACATTAAGATTAATTTACCTAATTACCTTCATCTGCATGAATTTGTGCTTCATCATTATCTGAATGTATTTTCTGGTGGAGCCTCTCTTATGTTAACTGCCTTTGTTTATAGCCTCAACTGTTTGTTAGTATAAATGAATGGCAGTTTTAAAACTAACATGATTCTTGCTCTCAGGTTTGAGAATTGCTCCTCCTGAAGCGCCTGTTACTGGCTACATGTTTGGAAAAGGGGTTTACTTTGCCGATATGTTCTCCAAGAGTGCAAACTACTGCTATGCTTCACAAACATCTAGATCTGGGGTGCTGCTTCTATGTGAGGTCTGTTTATCGTTGTCACCTCCAAGATATCAGGATCTGGGATTTTGCATGTTACATGTTAGCCCAAGCGTTGTATTATTCACCTCATCTTATCCATGATTGAGTGTTGGTTTCAAGAGCCCAACCATTTTTGTGTGGTTATTCATGTGTTGATGACTTGCATTTCTATGTGGTCTGCTTTTAACGTTTACTCAACTTACATCTGCCAGGTTGCACTGGGCGATATGAATGAACTACTAAATGCGAAGTACGATGCTGATAACCTGCCCAAGGGAAAACTAAGGTCAGTTTCTGATGCAACATGCTTTCGATCAATTCCAATGCTCACTTGATTCGAAAAGGAACACCAGTTTTACATTATGTCTTTCCTTACAAAAATCAAGTCTTTATTTAGTCAGTACTATTCCCAGACCACTGGATCAGATGGGGGATAATATTGTTGTGTGTAAAGTGCACAATTCTATCAGTTGGAAACATCTGGTTAATAACATAAATATTGCTGTTGCTGCTTGATACGAGTATGAGAAACATCTGGTTTCAATCATTTTGATGCAGTACCAAAGGAGTTGGCCAGATGGCACCAGCGGAGTCGAAGGTCACTGAGGATGGCGTTGTTGTTCCACTGGGAAAACCCAAAGAGGAACCTTCAAAGAGGGTATGTTGTTTTGTTCACTTTGTCGGTACACTGTTGTAATCCAACCCTGTAGAAATGCAGGAGCTCTATGATGATTAACCATGTCACTGGTTGCAGGGTAGCTTGCTGTACAATGAGTACATTGTTTACAACGTAGAGCAGATCAGGATGCGGTACGTGCTCCATGTTTCCTTTAACTTCAAGGGAGGACGGTAGACAAGTCAGGCTCGTGGGAAGCTGGAAACTGGAGGCAATGATGCGGGACCTCCATCGTAGCAAAACCACCTTTTTGTTGAGCAAGTGTTTAAGCCTTTCCTCGCATTTTAATGCCGGTTCCAGGCTCCCAGACTCTGATGGCTGATGCTGCGTGCATATTTAATGGCAATCTATTTTCTCAATGACTGCATTTCTTTGTGGACAGCAACCAAAATGAACCCTGATGAACAGTAAAGTTTGGAGAAGTTGTAAACTTTGTTATCTCCCATGCATGAGACACGCCGTGCATGGATCAGCCGCTCGCTTTAGATGGAGATTCGGATAGATGCACATCTCTTCTAGTTGTATTTCAGCCAGTCATATGTCCTACTCCCACTCCTAAGGCTGTGTTCGGTTGGCATGGTTTTGAAGGGGTTTGGCAGGGATTAAATCCCATACAAGTCAAATCCCTGCCAAAACCACTCCAATCCCCTTGAGACAGGGTGTAACCGAACAAAGCCTAAAGTAGCATGTGCTTAACTGATACTCATGGTCCATGCACCCACTCCTTGCCACATTGCACACTCATGTTTTTTCAAAGTTTGAAATCAAAAGCCTGATTTAGTATCAGGCACTCAGTAAACAAGCCATTTGATGGAAAAAACTTTGGTCTAGGAATTATCTATAAGGGTGTGTTTGGTAGCCTGCGTGTAGGGTGCATGAGGCTAAAAGTTCCCTACCCAACCCACTTTCAGGTGTTTGGCAGGGTGTATGGGCTCTTCTGGGCATAGCCCGTCTGATGCAAAAAAGGCCCCGAGCTATGCTCGCTGGAGCACCCACGTACATGCTAGCTGGGCTCAGCGAGGCTCGGTTCGACCCCCGCAAAAATCTCCTCCCGACCCACTACGCTCACCCCACCCCTCTCGCTGACCTAGCCGCCACCCCTCGCCCCCATCTCTCTCCCGCGAGGCCGCGAACAACCATGGCGACTGGCGCCTGATCTACATCCCCGCCGGCCCCCTGTTCTTCTACCTCGCCGCCATAACCGCCGCCCCGGTCTACCTCACCGCCGCCCCGGTCTACCTCGCCACTGCGCCGGTCTACCTCGCCACGGCCCTGCTCTTCAAAGCGCGGCCGCCGCACGTGGATCTCGCCGCCGCCAGGCCTAGGCCACCGTCGCCGCCGGAGAGGTAGACCTCCGCCCTCACCCCTTCCTTCCTGCCTCGTTCCCCTCCTCCCTCCTCACCCCTTCCTTCTTGCCTCGTTCCCCTCCGCCCTCCTCACCCCTTCCTTCCTGCCTTGGGCTCACAGGGAGTAGCCGCTGCTACGTGACCAGAAACTGCTCCTCTGTTCCCTTATGATTATCATGTATAGGTGGTCAAAATGATTACAGTAGATGTATAACTTATGATTGTTGTACCTATTATGCTCATATTTTAGTTTGTTCAGTGCTTGTCATGCTGGAAAAAAATCTGTTGTGCTAAGTATCAATTTGTTTGTATTGTCATAGATGGATGAATTGGCAAGAAAACGAAGGCAATTAATTGTGAGAGGAGCCGGTCTAGTGGCTGGATTGTATGCATACAAGATGATCATGTTTAGAAGAGCTAGGCAACAAACAGCGAGGATAACCGTGGGCAGCATGGCCGATCGTGCCATATCTAGAGAGTCCAATTTGAGATATATTTATCACTCTAGTGATATAAATTGTTCAAATCAATTAAGAATGAGAAAAGCTCCTTTTTTCCGTTTGTGTGCTATATTTAGAGAGAGAAATCTGTTGTTGGATAGCATCCATACTTCTATCGAGGAACAAGTAGCCATGTTTCTTCTAGTAGTTGGCCATAACCAAAGGTATAGGACACTTCAACCGATCTTTAGAAGATCTACCGAAGTCATTAGTAGGTATTTTAAGGCAGTGCTTTATGCTATTGGGGAGTTGAGAGATGAGATGATTCGGCCTCCCTCCAACCATTGTCATCGTAAAATACAAGAAAGCACTCGCTTCAATCCATATTTCAAGGTAATTATTTTTGCAAACAAATGCAAACAATCAATCCGACTTAAGAATAACAATCATTTGCCTTTTTTTAATTAGGATTGTGTTGGAGCAATTGATGGGACTCATGTGCTTGCTAGAGTCCCAAAAAGTATCTCAGCTGCCTTTAGGGGTAGAAAGGTGGGGACTACCCAAAATGTCATGGCTGCGGTAGACTTTGATCTAAAGTTTACCTATGTACTTGCGGGTTGGGAGGGATCAGCTCATGATGCCCTTATACTTGCAAATGCATTGGAGAGGGAAGATGGGTTGAAAGTTCCTACAGGTAATAAACTAGGGCCTACTACCTAAATATATTAATATTTTTACCCATAGCTAATAGTTGCTATTTCATAGGAAAATTCTTCCTTGTTGATGTGGGGTATGCTGTGAGGCCGGGTTTTCTTCCACCATACCGTGGCACGAGGTACCACTTGAAAGAGTATGGACGAGGGAACCATCCTCAAAATGCTAAAGAGTTGTTCAACTTAAGACACTCTTCTTTGAGGACAACGGTTGAAAGGGCTTTTGCCGCATACAAAAACCGTTGGAAGTTTGTCTACAATAAGCCGTTCCATGGTTACAAGACCCAAGTAAAAGTAGTGCTAGCTTGTGCAATTCTTCACAATTGGGTACTTCAATATGGTGAGGATGAGTATTTCCCACCTGAGGAAACATGGGAGCCGGAACCCAATGATGAAGATCACAATGATATTGTCCATGACAATATTTCTTGGGCTCATAAGAGAGATGAATTTGCAAATCAGATGTGGGCGAATAGAGGGCTAGCAAACATTTGATGTATCATGTGTCTTGGTGTTGTAAAACTATTGCTGTACTATTATATTTATGTGCTGAAACATGATTTTGATGGGCTGAAATATGCTTATTTATGTGCTGAAATGTGTTTTTGTGTCCTGGAATTCATATTTATGAGCTGAAACATGATTGTGAGCTGCTGAAATATGATTTTTATGTGCTGAAACATGTTTTTGTGTGCTGGACTTCATGTTTATGAGCTGAAACATAATTTTGAGCTGCTGAATTATGCTTATTTATGTGCTGAAATATGTTATTAACTTCTGGATTGTCTATGTTGTAGATGGATGATGAGGTGCAGGAGGTTCCAAGTGTTGGTGCTCTTCCCAAGAAGGCCCCCAAGGTCATGAATTGGACTCCTCCTATGTCGGCGTTGATGTTGAAAGGCCTTTCAGAGGTGGCGTCAAGAGGTGCCAAGACTGACAAAGGATTCAAAGAGGTTGAAAAATTGAAAGTTGCAAAGCGTATATCTTCTTTCGTTGGTTATGACGTGTCTATTACGCAAGTGCACAATCATATTCGCAAGTGGAGGAATAGGTGGACAAGGCTTGTTTATTTGAAGGCTTTAAGTGGGGCACTTTGGGATGATGACAAGAAGATGGTAGTGCTAGAAGAACAACACTATTTGGGCCACACTCAGGTATGCATGTCCATGTACCAGCCTTTTTTGAATGCTGAAATGAGTTATCTTAGTGCTCAAAGAGTGTTAAAATGATACAGTTTTGCCAAAAATAATGATGTTTCATAGCTGAAATGATGTCTTAGTTAATTATTTTTGTTCAAATGGTGTTGCAGGATCATCCAGCAGATGCTGAATTGCTCAATTCTCCACTAGAGAACTACGACTATATGGAACTTTGCTTTGCTAATAAGCATGCCACTGGGAAATATGCAATGGGCCCCGGTGTGCCCCTGGGAACGCCTATTGTTGTGGAAGACAAGGATAAACCGAATGTCATGGAGGGGGAAGGAACAACGGATGAGGTATTGCAACATCTTCCTGGATCTAACTTTGTACTTCCTACTGCTAGTGCCACTCAGGACCCTTCTCCTACTTCAAATAAGAAGAGAAAGAGGGCATCTGGCTTGACAGAGGAGGACTCAATCCAGTGTAGCAACATGACTGATGCTATGCGTGAGATTGCAAGTGCTATCAACAACACTTGCCATGCTGAAACACACCCCGACTTGTACAAGGCTGTCATGGACCTTCTTGTGTTTAATCAAGATGAGCGCTTGGCTGTTTTAGATTATCTCACAGAACATAAGGCAAAAGGCCTAAACTTTGTGAAGATGGATGATGAAGTCCGAAAAGCATCGTTCAAGCGAATCTTGAAAGCCAATCCCGGTCTTGTTTGAGTTGTTGTTAGTTGGTGCTTGATGAGACAGTCCCTTTTGTAATGCCTATTATAAAGTGTACTTCAAATTAGACTATGTAATATGAATCTAGTGATGCACTGCTACGAATTATGGTTATTATTCTTATGTAATATGAATCTAGTGATGCATTGCTTCAAATCAAGGTTATCATGTGTTATGTTAATTGTTGATTATTTTATTTATATTATCATTGTTCAAATTATGTTGGCATGGTAACATTTTATTGCTCGAATTGTTCCATGAATTGTCGAAATGTTGTTTCAATATTTGTCTTGGCGGCAAAAAAATCATTCATGGAGCATACCTCAGATACAGGCTACCAAACACAGTCTCTGTGCAACATGTCTCGTCTGATGCAGCCTACCAAACACAGTCTCAGCTCAGCATGCATTAGTACATACATTGCTACCAAACAACTGCAGTTGCATGTACTGAGCATGTCTAGACTAAGCATGGCTCAAATGGGAACAACTATGCTAGGGTGGGAACAGCTACCAAACACACCCTAAATGGACTTTGCTGCACGAACGCTCCACTCATGCATGGGGTGATATATGGAGAAACAATTCCTTATTTAACATTATCTTAAATTTCGTTTCCTTATTTGACACTAAATACCTTTTTCTTTCATATCTAACAACGAGTCTAAATTTTATGCTTTTTATAACACTTTCGTCCATTTTAAGACTAAATAACACCTGAAAAGACCCTTTTGCTCCTCATATAATATGTGTGTGGAGGGCAGTGGCACACACACGCAACATCAGTGTGAGGCCAGTAGCACACACATAGCAACACATAAAGACGCAGCAACCACACGCACGCACACACAGCAGCACACACGCACGCAACACACTCACAGGCAGCAGCACACACACACACGTAGCACACACGCAGCAGCAGCACATACCTAGCAGCAGCTCACAGCACACAAGCATGCAAACATCACACACACACGTACATACGCATGCACTAGCAAACACACACACACCAGCACACGCACACAAACATCACACACACACGTACATACGCATGCACTAGCAAACACACACACACACCAGCACACGCACACAAACACACACACACGGCACACAGCAGTAGCATGGGTATGCGTACACACGCGCGCAACATCACACATGGCGTGCTTGGTTGCCGTAGTCTACAGTAGCTGCATTGCACAGCCTTCTCAACTCAGCCTGACTATACAAATGCAGTCTCAAATGCACCATCTGCATATTATTTAGTTGCCTGCATGCCCTCTTGTCTGCATGGGCTGAACCACACTGCTTGGTATTTTGTTGTCTGCATGTTAGTGGACAAATCCAAGGTATGGTGTTTGGTTGTATGCAACGCCTGGTGTGTGGTAATCTCTTTGGCTAGTTGGTGAGGTTACCAGCACACTTCGGCACAACAATGTAGCAATCATAAACAGAGCAAAGTATAAACAGAGGATCAACTACTTAAGAGCATATTTCAGATAAGCAGTACCACATTTCATAACAGTTCAATGCATAAACCACAAACATAAATAGTTCAAAGCAGACTCAATAGTAGTACTTAGGAAGAGGTGCCCCGGCTCTAGTCCTTGGCGGCGAAGGTTTCGCCGTGCTTCCCGTACTTGTTGACGACCTCAATGCCATCGTCGTCGAAGATGATGACCTTGAGGTGTCGGGAGTGAGGAGCTTGAATGCCACCATGTAGCCGATCTTGATCTGATGAACGGCTGCGTAGGTGGCCCAACCCTGATCCAGGGTCACCCTGCCGTTCATCAGCTTCACCGCCAACTTTCAGGAGCAGCCGATGTTGTTCCTGAATTTGAACTCCGCCGGCACCACAACAAAGTGCTTGGTGAAGTCCAGGGGCATGAGGATGCACTCAAACTTCAGTGCAAGGATGACCTTGAAAAAATGAGTTGAGCCATCCTCCATCCTCCTAATGGTAGTCACCCCGTGTCCCGCTCCTCCTTGCTAGCCGTCGCTACTGCTAGGGCTCGTCGTCGCCAGTTCGTGTCGACCCGTGGAGGCATGGACTGAATCGAATAAACGAAGGAACGTCCAGATCGAGCGTCGTGGACGGGAGGTCGTGGTGGTGCTTAACTTGCATATGGCCCAATAGTATACCTGACTTCCATAAGGACCAATAACGCGAGAACAGGATCGATGGCTGAGGAACACCCAATACGTGGTTTTATTTTCGGTGGATTTTTTTAGCGAACGATTTATACATAGTACGGTGAAAAAATCGCTGGAAATCAAGGTAAGGCGAGCGCCCAACCTCCTACCGAGAGCTCCGCCTGTGACATTACACACACGCGCGCATAGAAACATACCATATGAGGGCAAAATAATTTTTTCATGTGTCATTTAGGTTTGAAATGGACAAAAGTGTTATAAAAGGCATAAAAATTTAAACTCGTTGTTAGATAAGGAAAACATTATTTGTCGATGTCAAATAGGGCATAAAATTTAGATACGGTGTTAAATAAGGAATTGGAACATAAATGTAACGAATACAAAATATGTCACTCAACCACAAAGTAATATATAGAATTGACATTCCATAAATATTTCACACTAAAGGAAAAACTATATCATCTCACATCATGTGGACTGAAACGGCCCCCCATAGAAGAATCGCCCATCGACAACGGGAGTGGCTCAGTAGATATTCGAGTTAGTAATGACAGTGGGTGAGTCTTGCGTCAACGGCGAGGCTTGGCCATTCTGATCGAAGATTTGGATATTGCTCATGAGCGCGGACGCAATCGCATCACCCTGGGAAGGTAGCCACTGCCCATCGGAACTAAATTCGTCGTGTGGGTCTGCACGTATCCACCAAAACGGATAGACGGCGCTTGGTTCGCCATCCCTCTGGTAAATAACGACTTGGGGAAAGACCCAATAAATGCAGGGTCATCCTGATTGAGCCCGTAATACGCCAGCCAGTCTCCCATTACGCCGTCCTGTAATTTAGGGGATAGTTAGGTTCCAACGATGCATAGAGTTGAATGAAATACGTCTGTTAACATTTAGCAAAACCACTAATACGAAACTTGCAAAGCGTGCCCAGCAAATTGGCACAACTTAACATGCAAAAGTACAGTTTTCATGACATGTTTTGATACATATCACCCATGTTGAAAAAGCTAATTGACACGACTTAACATGCAAAAGTACAGCTTTCATGACATGTTTTCATACATATCCCAGATGTCGGGAAAAACACATAACATGCATGTTTTTTTTATCATATATCATATCTATTCAATACAATCACACAAATTTTTTAAACCAGTGCACATCAATGATCATATAATTTCATGTTAATTTAAAATTTGGTAAAAAAGAACCAAATAACATGCAGATAGAGCAAAGATGTGTACTTTTAGTAACAAAATTACATGTAAAAAAACCAAGTAATTATACTTATACAAATTAAGCATAATATGAAATATTAATTGCCCACCATTGATGAGAAATTATGAGATGGATTAGATCAACACTGCCCACATAGACTGCTTTTATATTAGCTTCGTAGATACAGAGATACATGTCTAGCTAAGAAAGTGAGATTTCGGGTGTGGACGGATGCATCTTATTATATGATTGGAATCTAAGATGAATTTCACATTATGTTTTCAGGAATTTTTTTTGTATAATTTTACATAAATTAGTAAACATCTCGGGATGAAACCACATGCCAATATTGGGTGGAGGTGTGTACCTTAAAAATTATAATAGTGATGGTTTGTTTGAGTCCCTTGGGTTGGGAAACTGTCTCAATTACACCTCCGAGCGTCATGGGTGCACCCTCTGCCGGCCGAAAATCGCACTGGGCATTGGGGCAACCAGTTTCTTGTAACCCATCATTCTACATCAACAGTAAAGAAGAAGAAGAACAACAACACGTGTTAGTCCATAGAAGGATAGTTAATTAAGTCATGCATCTTGTGGATCCCAAAGCAGCCTACAATCTTATATGTAGATTAAAAAGAAACGAAGGGAGTATTATAGACTCACCGTCCATAGGCCAGCTAAACGGGTGCGCGAATCGCCGTACATCTTGGGTGAAACCTAGAAGAACGACAATGATCGAGGAAGCAATGTAAGCCATCTGTATATCACATCTCTCCATGCATTTGGCGCTGGCATGCATGTTGATATCACACACACTTACCTCCCAGCCGATCTGGATTGTACTGTAGCTGCTCGGCTCACCGTCTCCTACGTCGAAGAGGATGATCGAGCCCACAGTGTACTGCTCGATGCCGAGGTTGAAGTTGTACACGTCCATCGTCGCCATGATCCCGTAGTAACCCTGATCGGATGCTGCTGTCTGGTGCGCAGCAACCTAAGTGACGACACAGCACAAAGTCAAGTTTTTTGTGTTCATCAAGAGTATTAGCGATGGTTTTGGAATATATCTCAAATCAAGAGTATATGCTAGTCTCCCGGCAAAAAAGTAAAAATAAACATAAACATACTTACGTATTCTGTTTGAAAACCAGATTCAGTATCGAGTGGTGAAACTTGACCGAGCGACCATCTTCGGGGGAACATCCTCGTTTCGTTCCTCCACTTTTGGAGGTTTACCTGATCAACAATGAACGTGCAAATTATCAAACTTATTTGTAATTTAGAAATTTGATTAACACGATCGATTATGAGTATACATACCTGTTGATTAGTTGGGTAGAGACGGGCAGCATTGGTTCCAGTGCCGGCCAAAAGCACCATCCACACGGTGAGACGAAGAAGATCAACCATCGCCTCGGCCGGTCTGATTGCACGCTCTTAATCTCGAGACAAAAGAACGTAAGCCAACTTAGTCGATCGGCAAGACATGCAGACGCCACGCGAGCCTATATAGACGCCGGTTTCCTCGTGATAAATTTGGAAGCTCTTTTCCACGATTTATTCTTTTGGGAAATCTTCCCCTCAAGTTTGTTGTTTCCATATTTGGTGTCAGATTGATTCCTCTATACTTGCGGCGGGCACTGAGGTTTCCACATCTCCTTTGAGGTTTCCATTTTTCGCGTAAGATTGATTCATCTTTACTTGCCTTGTGAGTTTTTTCTGCCATGTCGCACTCCCATTTGTGCGCCTCTTGTTTTTTTTTTAGTACATGAGTACATTTGTGTGCCTCTTGTTGAGTCTTTTTTAACACAATATTGACGCAGACGCTCATACATAACTCATCCCTATAAACGCACGCACATCCTATACTTATAAGCAACTCCGAGTGACTGAGAAAACACATCATTTTGAGATTGATGAAGTTGCCACACATGCCTTCGTAGTCGATGGAAACATCCCCTCTCACTGAATGTACATCTCAGGAAGGCCTGAAATAAATCACGAAAAATACATCCATCAATGCCAAATTTAGGACTTGAACCCTGGGTTAGTTCCACCACAAGCAATGTAACCATATGAGCTACGCTCAGCTCAACAAGAGGAGTGTGCCTCTTGTTGATTCGACAAGCCATTTTAGCTTCCTTGCAGCTCCGGGTACAAACCAGTTTTTTTTTGCGAAAAAGGCCTAAGGTCCTAGGAGTATATTAAATTTTTCATGTCCTTTCCCGCAAAAAAATAAAAATAAACATTCACATGTCCTTAGAAACATACTCATACACAAAAATAAAATTACATTCAAGTAATTGGGGATGCTGCAGTCTTCTTTCTTCTGCATCCACCATTTGCATGTCATGAGCATAGTTCGATGCCGCCTCTAGGCCTTCGCCTAGGTGGAGCAAACTTTTTCAAACCCATGAGCTTGTAAAAGTAACGGCAGGAAAGTCGTCGATGCAGATCAGGCGACACCGACGGCCATGGTCTACAAAGACCATGAACGTTGGTTGTATCCTCACAGATTCAACTGAAAACTTAAACCGACCAGATCCCAGAAAGTTGGAGACACATCTCCACATGCCTTCTGCCGGCGATAAGCATACCAATAGAACACAAAAAAGCAAAGAGAACATTATTCCTACAAGGAACAGGGCCGCCGCCTCACCGCTTCAAACCAAACTCCAAGACTCCCTAAAGAAAACAAAAAAAAAATCACCCAGAACATTGCATGATAGGTCCGGGTTTAATGTCAAGCTCACCTCCGTCAGGGACCATGCATCAATTCCCTCTCCTCCGGTGACCTAGCCAGGTCAGGCCGCCGTTGAAGATTGCTGCCTTGGATCACTAATGTCAGCATGGGCACAACCTAACAAAGTCTGCCGCTCAAGCACACATCTCCTTTTGTCTTCCCGCCCTCCAATGCCTCCACAAGCAGGCCTCCCCCTCTTCCCGCCCCTCGTCGACCAGGACCTCCCAAGCAAGCACAGCTCGTGCACAAGCTTTGCCCGGCGACGAGATAGGGAGGAGATGGGGCGGTGAATAGGGTTTGAGTCACCCTCGTCCTCTCTCCACGAAGCATTTTCCCTAGTACAAACCAGCTAGTTTATATTTATCTTCTTACCATACAAATTGTTGAGAAGCACTTTGGTAGCTTTTGGTTTTCTAGAAAAACACAATATAGACGCATAGTCAGCGCCGCGCCTACGTTGGAGGGGCAAATTCATAGGCCCATGCCTTTGGGGACAGGGGTGTATATGTATCTGCATATTTTGTTTCAAAAAAATATTGGTAGCATGTGCATAGTCCTCTAAAAAATACAGAAGGGCCCATGCATAGAAGGCCCAGGTGGCAGCCTAGAAGAGGAAATTGTCGGCGTTCTAGGAACGGGGGTCCCCAGACTTGCCTGCCTGCGGCCCATGGCGTGGCTGTGTTGGCAGGCCTGTACGGCCCATCTTCATCGACAAGGAGCCAAGACCCTCGCGAGGCAGACGATGCAAGACCTCGTCAGGAGCGGCCTCACCAGGCTGCCTCACGAGGAGCGGAGATATCAAGGCGGGGCGAACCTCGTGAGGCTCTCATGACGTGAGCCGTGACGATCGACACCATGCGGGCGCCAGCGTGCGCAGTGTCCTTGCTTCCTCTTTTGTGCTAAGGGAGCAAGCGCATGCGGGGAGTACCGAGGCATCAAGCAAAGGTTTCCATATTGGTGCAACAAGACCAAAACTTGCAGGACGGCAGGACGGAGGTCACCGTGGAGCCCAAGACGGCGTCATCACCAGAACCTTTGGCAGGCGAAGACCATCTTTTGTCAGGATAGCTCGTACTAGCTGTCCCCTTTCAAATTGGCCGCCATTGTTGGCTCCCTTCTCACTCAATATTTGGGAAGAGGACCAGGGCCTCTATAAATAGAACTAGCCACCACAAAGAGAGGAGACCGGATCAAGGGCCAACCCTTAGCCACACCGAACACAAGAACACCTCAACCTCAAGAGGCTGTTCTTCCCCTTGTACTGTTCATCATCAGCCCAAGAGGCAATCCACCATCACACTGGAGTAGGGTATTACACCACAACGGTGGCCCGAACCAGTATAAATCTTGTGTCTTTCTGTTGCGAGTGCGTCGAGTTCGTCCGCGAGACCTTAGCGAGCTAGGGCGTAAATCGGTAGAAGGGAAGGAACTTCGCGCGCACCCCAATGTTCGAACCTTAAGGGTCTATCGAAACCCCAGATCCGACATCTGGCGCGCCAGGTAGGGGTGCGCCGGAGTCTCTTCCTCGCCAATCGACCCGCCGACGCTCCACGACCCCGATGTCCGGCGACCCAAGGGCTGACTCCGACTGCTGGGAAGCTTGGCCAGACCGGGCGGCGACACCAGCCCACGAAGATCTCGACCCCGTGCCCCAAGCGGCGCGGGCGCCGCCTGCAGGGTGCGGGCGGTGGGGCCAGGCGTCATCCACCCTCACTCCACGGCAAACGCGAGCCACTGCAAGGGCCGCAAGCCACGCCGCAGCAACGACACCATACACTCGGCGGGAGCAGGCGAACATGCGGGCCACGCTCACGGTGGCGCGAGAGTTGCAGCGGTGCCGGCTGATGGAGAGCGGACGCGACGCACTGCTGGAACGTGTCGCCGAGCTGCTAGATGCGGCGACATCAGGAGCGCCGCCTTTCTGCTATCTGCTTCCTTCCCGAGCCGCCACTGGACCTCATGACGGGCCACACTGCAACCGCGCGCCCTCAGGCGCGCCTGGGGGCGTCCCCGGCGCCAGGACGGCCGACGGCACAGTGGGCCCCGTTGCCCTTGCGCCGCCTCTGGTGGGCACGGGCACGAGCGTTGCCCCCCATGGCCCCAGCGGGGCGTCTCATGTTCATCCTCAAGACGCTGCGCTGGGTCGGGCGACGTGGAGTGTGGGGCACTATGGCGAGGTGTTCAGGATAACAGCCCCAGAAGCCTATGTGCCCCGCATGATGGATCAAGAGTACACACCGGAGGACGACCCTAGCTCATTTCTCGGGCCAGGTTGGGAGGAGGAAGCATTGGGAGCTGAAGCCTTCCAGGAGCCGCCGGAGAGCCCCGCCAACCGCACCGTCGAAAACATATATATGGTACCACTAATCCCTCAGGAGAAAGCTTACGCTAACCATGAGTCACAGATGAACCAGGCCCCGGCGCCGAACGGTGGTTCCGGCCCGACAGGAGAAACCCGCTGGGGGCTGCGTGGAAGGGGCCAGGAGCAAGCCCCCTCCCCGAGTCATGCGGAGCAAGGCAACACTCAGAGGTAGGCCCTCTGCCGGGGTGGCGACCGCGACCTTTCCCCCGGCAAAGGACCCGTGGTCGCCGAGGGCGCTGCTGGCGTCCCCTCTGCCCTCGTTGGGCCGTCCCAGTTTCTGGTCGTCCCAGCGGTGGCAGGGGGTGGCGCAAGGCAGGGCCCTCGTCTGGCGATATGAAGCAACGCCGGTTCCTGTGAAGAAGGCCTAGTGCCTGTGAAGCTCGCCGCCCGTGACACTCTCACGTAATAATGAGTGGGGCTGTTGAAGGAAATATGCCCTAGAGGCAATAATAAATTTATTATTTATTTCCTTATATCATGATAAATGTTTATTATTCATGCTAGAATTGTATTAACCGGAAACATAATACATGTGTGAATACATAGACAAACAGTATGTCACTAGTATGCCTCTACTTGACTAGCTCGTTGAATCAAAGATGGTTAAGTTTCCTAGCCATAGACATGAGTTGTCATTTGATTAATAGGGACACATCATTAGAGAATGATGTGATTGACTTGACCCATTCCGTTAGCATAGCACTTGATCGTTTAGTTTGTTGCTATTGCTTTCTTCATGACTTATACATGTTCCTATGACTATGAGATTTTGCAACTCACGTTTACCGGAGGAACACTTTGTGTGCTACCAAACGTCACAATGTAACTGGGTGATTATAAAGGTGCTCTGCAGGTGTCTCCGAAGTGAAAGTGCGTTATATCGACTAGAGGGGGGGGGGGTGAATAGGCGATTTTTATGAATTCTTCACTGAGGAATTTGCAGATGAGGAAATTCCTTAGCGAAGAACTCCTAGCAGCGGAATAACTACTCAAAAGTAAACATAACATAATACAAACATAGTCATCATGATGAAATGAAGACAGACACAGAGTACAGAAAGCGTAAGCACAGGATAACACAGGATGAAGACAAACTAACTGAAGAAAATGAACTGAGGAAATTGAGAAAATCATCAGTCAAAGTCTTCAAGCACAAATATGAACGAGTACACAACACAGTTATGAGGAAATGAAAGAGTTGAGGAAATGGAACCAGTAAGCTTGGTGAAGACAATGATTTGGTAGACCAGTTCCAACTGCTGTCTCAGTTGTACATCTGGTTGGAGCGGCTGAGTATTTAAACTCGAGGACACACAGTCCCGGACACCCAATCCTGAACACGCAGCTCAGGACACCAAGTCCTCACCGTATTCTCCTTGAGCTAAGGTCACACAAACCTCGCCCAATCACTCGTGGTAAGTCTTCAGGTGACTTCCGAACCTTCACAAACTTGGTCACTCGGCGATCCACAATTCCTCTTGGATGCTCTAGACCATGACGCCTAACCGTCTGGAAGAAGCACAGTCTTCAAAGGTAATAAGCGTCGGATCCACGCAGGATCAATCTCTTCAGTGATGCTCAATCACTTGGGGTTTGTAGGTGTTTGGGTTTGGGTTTTCCTCACTTGATGATTTTCGCTCAAAGTCCTCGGAGGATGGGTTGCTCTCAAATGACAAGTGTCAGTTTCTCTCGGAGCAGCCAACCAGCTAGTGGTTGTAGGGGGCGGCTATTTATAGCCTAGGGAGCAGCCCGACATGATAAGACATAAATGCCCTTCAATGATATGATCGTTAGGTGGGTAGATATTTTGGGACATCTGGCTCATAGCACAGCAACGGTCGGAATTTTGAGTGGCAAAGTCCTCAGGGCTATCATGTTCCTCACTGTGTAGGTAATCCGCACTGGCGAATTTGAAAGTGCTAGTGATCGACTAGAGGGGGGTGAATAGGCGATTTTTATGAAAGTCTTCAAAACATGTAAGTTTCGAAGACAACGATAGAAATAAACCTATTACCATGTAGCGGAAGGTAGACTACACTAGGCAAACCATAGTCAAGTATTCAATGAAGTGAAAGCACAATGACTAATAGCAGCTAGGCAATAAGGATCAGGTAGGAAGATATTGTGAAGACAAATAGATAATGCAAATAGGCACTGACTTCACAAGAGCAAACTGTAAATAAAGAGATGGGAAGGATAGAACCAGTGTGCGTGATGAAGACAAAGGTTTGGTAGACCAGTTTCAACTGCGGTGACAGTTGTACGTCTGGTTAGGGCGGATAGGTATTTAAACCTGAGGACATTCAGTCCCGGACACTTAGTCCTGAACACGCAGCTCAGGACACTTAGTCCTCACCGTATTCCCCTTGAGCTAAGGTCACACAGACCTCACCCAATCACTCTGGTAAGTCTTCAAGGTAGACTTCTAAACCTTCACAGACTTTGTTCACCGGCGATCCACAATGACTCTTGGATGCTCAGAACATGACGCCTAGCCGGCTGGAGGATTCACAGTCCTCAAGTGTAATAAGTCTTCAGATCACACAGACAGGAAGACTTCAGTGATGCCTAACACTCTTTGGCTCTGGGTGTTTAGGGCTTTATCCTCGCAAGGAATTCTCTCTCAAAGGCTCCAAGGTGGGTTGCTATCAAACGACAAAAGCCGTACTCTAACTCTAAGCAGCCAACTGTTTATGGTTGTAGGGGGTGGGCTATTTATAGCCACTAGGCAACCCGACCTGATTTGTCAGAAATGACCCTGGGTCACTAAGGAACTGACACGTGTTCCAACGGTCAGATTTCAAACACACACGGCAACTTTACTTGGGCTACAAGCAAAGCTGACTTATCCAACTCTGGACAAGATTTGTTCTCATAGTCTTCACTCGAAGATATAGGATTTTGGTTAAGCATCACTTCAGTCATTCTGACTGGTTCTCTTGGACCCCACTTAACAGTACGGTGGTTCCTATGACTCAACAAAGAAAAACACAGAACGACGAAACTGCTAAGTCTTCGCGCTCCATAGTCTTCACGCGATGTCTTCTCATGTCATAGTCTTCAATGTGAATGTCTTCACATACCACCTTTGACTTCAATGTTTTCATACATTTTTAGGGGTCATCTCTGGTAGGAAAACCGAATCAATGAGGGACTTCTACCTGTGTTATCCTGCAATTCTCACAAACACATTAGTCCCTCAACTAGGTTTGTCGTCAATACTCCAAAACCAACTAGGGGTGGCACTAGATGCACTTACAGAATTCCTAACTCCTCAGTCAGAACAAATTCCTCAAAGACCAGAAGAACTTCGTCTCTGTCACTGAAGAATATGACTAGACTGTATGAGATTTCCAATGGCTTCACTCAAAGGGATTGGTAGGTGTAGGATTTTGAGTTGAGCATCACATGGAAATTTTTCCTTAGTATTTCCTCAACCCCCTTTAACAGTACGGTGTTTCCTATGACTCAAGAAAGAGAAAATGAAACTACGAAAACAAAATTCTTCACGCTTCATGTTCATCGAATGAATACCAAGTCTTCAAGGTCACACCAATTTCTTCACTTTCAAAGTCTTCAGAAATCCAAAGTCTTCAGTCGAAGAACTTCATTTTTAGGGGTCGACTTTCTCTGTAAATATCAAACTCCTCATATACTTATAGACCTTTGTACACTCACAAACGCATTAGTCCCTTAACCTATAAGTCTTCAATACACCAAAATCACTAAGGGGCACTAGATGCACTTACAATCTCCCCCTTTTTGGTGATTGATGACAATATAGGTTAAGTTTTCAATGGGGATAAACATATGAAGTGTAAATACTGATATTGAGGAATTTGATTGCAAGATATAGAACTCCCCCTGAATATGTGCATAGTGAGGTATTTGCTTTTGAAGCATTGCACACTTGAAGAGTAGAATCATGGAGATCCCCCCTATATCTTGTAATTCATACACGCATTTGACATATTACAATGAAGAGTTTGAAATGCATGATGGAATATGGTGACTGATGTAATTCAGCATGCGTGCATTAGCATATATGAGGAATAAGAATGCAGAAAAACAAATCAAAAGTATCAGAGCACCATTGGGTTTAAGTTTACAACTCGATCCAATAAAGTCTCAGAAGAACGAGAGTTTTAACTTAACAAACAAAAAAACGCCCATATAGAAAGACCCGCTTGAAGACTAACTCAAAATTCCCCCCCTTTGTCATCAAATGACCAAAAGGATCGAATATGAGGACTAACGCCCCTGAAGTATATCAAGTTGATGAAGGAGCGCCAGCGTTGTTGGGGTCGTTTGTCGTGGAAGGGCCTGCCGCAGTGTCATCCAAGTCTTCATTCTCATCGGTGTCGCGCGATGAAGAATATGAACTGGCCACCAAGGAAGGAACCTTGACCTTCTTGAATTTCTTCGGTGGAGGCGTAGACCAGTCAAAATCTTCCTTGAGACCCATTTTCTTCAGATCTTCTTCACCATACAGATGAGACAGAATGGCCCAGGTGCGACCGAACACTTCATGGAGATAGTAATGGTTTTTCTTCACTGCATTGTGTGTAGCAGTCATGTTGTGAAGAAATGAACCAAACTGACGCTTAACCCATTTATGATTTCGATCCACCTTCTAGTGAAGACTAAGAAGTAGCTCACGGTCAGTCATCACACGTGGAGCTGTGGCTTGAGGAGTAGACTTGGGTGCATTGGCAGAGTCATGTGTGGCAGAGTCATCATTGGTGGAATAAGATGGAGCTTTGCGAAAGTCACCATCCAATGGACGAATGCCTTCATCTATAACAGCTGGTGCCTTGCCCTTTTCATCAACTGACCAATAGGTCTGCTTGAGGACTTCAATCGGGGGCAAGTAGCTGAGGTGATTCTGAACATCAGCTTTGTAGTTGAGTGAAGACCTTGTCCTGAGGAATCTCGTAATCCACGGTGCATAAGGCTTCAGCTCAAACGGTGAAAGTGCAACATTTGCCAGAGTCCTCATGAAGAAATCATGATAATTGACAGGAATGCCATGGACGATATTGAATACCAGATTCTTCATGATGCCAACAATTTCCTCATCAGAGGAGTCATGGCCTTTGATGGGACTCATTGTCCTCGTTAGAATGCGATAGACAGTTCGGGGCACAAAAAGTAATTCCTTCACGAGGAATTTGGTTTGTGGGGCTTGACCTAGCTTCAAAGGTTTCATCAGAACTTGCATGCAGTGATTTGTAAGCTCAGGTTCACTGTAAATTCAACGAGCTTCTTCAAGGGGAGGACTGAGTGGTAAGGCACGAAGCAATTCAGTAGCTGGTGCTATGTAGTGAGTGTTCTCAGACATCCAGTCCAGCACCCATGAATTTACATCTTCAGAATCTCCTATGATGTGCAGCGTCGCATAAAATTGAAGAATCAGTTCTTCATTCCAATCGCAGATGTCAGAACAGAAGTTTAATAGGCCGGCGTCGTGAAGAACACTAAGGACTGGCATGAAGCACGACAGAGATTCCATATCCATGTGAGGAATGTGCTCATGGTAGAAGATTTTCTCTTTGTTGAACATCACTGAGGAATAGAAATTTTCTTGACTAGCAGTCCAGAAATGCCTCTTCCTTATGCGAGCAGAATCATATGGGTTGTAGTCTTCGAAGAATACGTGCTCGTCGAAGAAATCATCAGCCTTGAACTTTTGCTTGCATGAGAATGGATCCTTTGTCTTGGGCAGAGGAGTGTCAGTGAGTTGCATCACGACCTCAGGAATCTAAATCACAGGTTCTTCAGGCTGAGGAATTTCTGGTTCCTCTTCAGTGGCATTCTGCGTCTTCAAATGTTCAGCAGCAGCAGTTTCTTCAGCACTAGTGGCTGGAATTTCTTCACGTACAGATGAAGTGGGATGAGTTTCTTTAGAGCCCATTTGAACAGTTTGTGCAGGGGACTGAGGTATTTGCTGCAACGGTGTGAACATTGTAGAGTTTGGATGCTGACTTTCCCAGAATTCATCACTCATCACTGGGGTGGAGCAGCCAATGTCCACATCTTCATCTTCCATTTCTTCAACGCCAGCCTCTTTAGCTGTGAACTGAGGCATAGGCGAGGAGATAACAGGTGTTGAAGGGATCATATCCACTTCAATTTCTTCATCAATCTACTCTGACGAAGCAGCAGAATGATTTTCTTCATCAGATCCGCTTGGGATCTTGTATTCTTCACCAAAAGGAACAAGGTCCTTTGATGGCATGGTTGAGATTGGAACAACATCGATTGGATTTGCAAATGAGCTTGTCATAGGCTTCATCTTCTTTGGAGCTGAAGAATCTGAAGCAGCTGATGCTTTCCTTTTCTTCACTGCTGCACGCTCTGCAGCCTTGGTCTTCTTCACATCTGATGGAGATGGAAGGATCGAAGTTGGTGTTGGCGCAGAAGGAGTAGAGGAATCTGGTTGATTTTCTTCAGGCACAACTGATGTGGTTGCCCTGATTTCTTCATTTTCTTCAGGCACACCACTAGTGGATGCCCTGGCAATTTCTTCAGTGGCTGGAATGCAGTCATCAGCCCTGGAACTCACATTTTCTTCAGTAGCCTGATTTTCATCAATGGTGCTGGCATGTTCTTCAGTTGGCTGAGTAGATGCTTTAGCCTGAGGAATTTCCTATTGCGATGGAGCTCCAACATTTGAGGTGAACTTCTCAGCCAGTTTAACAAACCTGACCTTGGCTCCTTGCCAATCAGCATAGTAGGCTTTGAAGTCATTGCTGAGGGTTTTGATTTCAGACTGGATTTTTACAAGTTCATCAGTTGTCATAGTGACAATGTTATTCTTCCGAAATTTCTCCTTTTTATATTGCGCTTTCTTTATTTGCCTGGCCTTCTCATATTTCCATTTTTCTTCTTGGATGAAATGGGCCAGCATGTGACTTTAGCCAGGAGTCAACTTGAAATCAGGCATAGGAGTGTTTGGGTCCTTGTGCCAAACATCAATGTATTTGAGGATCAAATTGGGATCCAAAAGCAGTGGCACATATGTTCCCTTGGCTCTAGCGGCCCTGCCTTGTCTATCTCTGATGATTTCATCAAGTTCATCATCATCAGCTTCGTCTTCTTCAGACGGCACTTGGAAGGCGACCTGCTTCTTTTGAGGACTTGGGCCAGGACCTCGTCCAGCAGTGGCCTTTGTCTTCAGTAGAGAGGGTCCCATTGAAGAATTTGGTGCAGCTAAGGAACTAGCCGAGACACCTGAGGCAATGGAGATGCCTGCAGTCCTTTGGCATGAGGCAAGATGCACAGGTGCTGACGACTTTGTCGGAACAGCCGAGGAATTTGGAGGAGCTGAGGATTTTGAAGGAGCAGGAGCAGCATGAGGAATTGGCCGTGAGGGATTTGAGGATTCTGGCTGTGAGGGCATTGCTGAGGAACTTGGCCTTGAGGACACTGTTGGTGAAACACTTGGCTTACGTGCAGACTTCTTTGACATAGCCTTCTTCGGCTTGACAGCAGAGGCCTCAGCAAAGGCAGCAGCAGCAGAGTCTTCATTGAATTTCCTCACTGCTTCTCTGGCTTGCCTGGCCAGCTTGGCTTGGTGCTTTGCCCATTCGTCAGGATAATCCTCACCACGCTTGAGGCTGGTGGGATCAGCTATTTGGCCAGGTGCCAATGGAGGTCTTGGGCATGGAGGATTGAGTGCGAATTTCTTCATGTATTTGGGAGTAACATACCTGTACTCCCTCCACTCTCTTGCCCATCTCCTCTCTATTCTTTGGATGCACACTTTGCGCTCATTCTTGGTTTCCTTGCCATGAGTGGCCTCATCAGGGGTGCAATAGTCCTTATATATGTCATCAGGGATCTCAAAAGCAGTATTGACCTCAGGCCTCTTTCCTCCTTTCTGTGGCTTCTTACCGTCAGCCATTTTCTTCATTTGAGGAATTTGAACAATGGAATTCTCTGAAGATGTATGCAAATTTTCTTCAAGGAACGCTGCAAATGAGTTAAGTTGATGAGAACCTAGTGATTCAGCAGCAGACATGAGTATCTGTGAACAGAGTATAGTTGCGAGGAATTTGGAGAGGTCATATGCGTTCTCAAAAGGTTTTAAAAAGAACAAGTTTGAGGAATTTGACCAGATAAGTCTTGAAGAATTTCACTAAGCGTTCTTAGTCCTAGGTTCTAGAGTTGTACCGATCAGAAATCCGCACAATTGAGGAATCTTGAAGAGAAATTCGAAGCTTAGAGAAACAAATCAAGAACAAATGATATGAGGGGTGTTTTAGTGTGTGAAGATATGAAGAAAAAAACACCTTTGAAGATTTTGTAGATAATCATTCGAATCAACGAGGGTAGTAAAAGTAACTTTTAATTACCCTGAACGAAGAACACGATGAACTGGAGTGAGGAGATGTGAAGTTCGTCAGTGCAGATCTTCCACGCCCTAACTTGGCGGAGGAAGACAGCTACGGCGGCGGCGGAGTGAAGATTTCCGCGGCCGGCGCGAGTACGGTGGCAACGAGGTCGAGGCAGTGAAGCTCTTCCTCACCGGCGATGATGAAGTAGCGGCGGCACTAGGGTTTGAGAAGCTCGAGCTGGAGAGAGGTCGAGCGGAGTAAAAGAAGTGAGGAAGGGGAGAGGGGTATTTATAGCCATGGTGAAAACCGTTCGCCCGAAGAATTTGGATGAACGTGACCCTGACCCTTCTCATTCGCATGACATGTGTCACCCACGTACTGAGAAGTGGAGATCGTGTTAGATCATGGGTGAGTGGATAAGTATGTCGTGGGATGCAGAATGGTTTGAGCGGCAAAGCCGAAAATTGGATAAGATACGTTAGAAGTTCCGTTCGCAATTTCTTCAGCTAACAAGGACACAGTGAAGATTTTGAATGAGTTTCAAATAGAATGCACATGAAGAATTTGTGAATAGATTGGGTTGAGTATAGCATAGAGGGGGAAGGGTCCGATCACATTCACTTAGCAGAAAAACCAACTTGAAGAAGTAGCCATAAGTGAATGATGTAGAAGACATAAACTCATATATATATATATATATATATATATATATATATATATATATATATATATATATATATATATAGCCAATGAAGAAAAACAACGGAAACAGTGAAGACAATGCAAAGTTGAAGAATTTGAACAACTGAGGAATTTCAACTTTTGGTGGTGGCGTGACCCACCGTATGTGAATGATGATTTCAGACACCGCGTACAATTATCGTAGGGTTCTGAGAATCAAATTCTTCGTTAATTTCTTCACACTTAGAGTGTTATTCTTCATTGATTGAAGAAAAACATTTCTTCATGTGTTGCACATCTAAGTCATCAATTTTGCATAAGTGTTAGGATGAGTGTCCTTTTCAAAGAACATTTGAAGATTCTAGGATATTTAGCTCACACTGCAACTTGCTAAATCTCTTCTCATCTAAGGGCTTTGTGAAGATATCGGCTAGCTGTTCTTCAGTCTTCACATGCTCAATAGAAATGTCGCCCTTCAACACATGATCACGAAGAAAATGATGAAGAATCTGAATGTGCTTAGTCTTCGAGTGCTGAACTGGGTTGTGAGCAATCTTGATGGCACTCTCATTGTCACAGAAGAGAGACACATTCTTCATGTTGACGCCGTAGTCCTTGAGAGTTTGCTTCATCCATAGCAATTGAGCACAACAAGAACCAGCGACTATATACTCAGCTTCAGCAGTAGATAATGATACACAGTTCTATTTCTTCGAGGACCAACAGTCCAAAGACCGTCCGAGGAAATGACATGTACTAGATGTTGACTTGCGGTCCACACGATCACCAGCATAGTCAGAGTCAGAATATCCAATGAGATCAAAAGCCGAGCCCTTGGGGTACCATAATCCAAGTGTTGGTGTGTGAGCTAGATATCGAAGAATATGCTTCACAGCCTTATGATGTGATTCCTTCGGTGTAGCTTGAAATCGGGCACACATGCAAACACTAAGCATTATATCTGGCCTAGATGCACATAAGTACAATAAAGAACCAATCATGGAGCGGTATACCTTATGATAGAAGTCAATACCATTTTCATCAGTGCACAGATGGCCATTTGTTGGCATAGGAATTTTGACGCCTTTGCAATCTTGCATGCCGAATTTCCTCAGTACATCCTTGAGGTATTTCTCCTGAGATATGAATATGCCATTGCGTTGTTGATGAATTTGAAGACCTAAGAAGAATTTTAATTCTCCCATCATAGACATTTGATATTCTTCACTCATCATGTAGGCAAATTCATCACACGCCCGTGGGGCCTGCTTGAGGCCATAGAGGGCCTTGTTGAGTCTGAAGACTTTGTCAGGATTCTTTGGATCTTCAAAACCTGTGTGTAGCCTTGAGCTACAAGCCGTGCCTTATTCCTCACCACAAGGCCATTTTCATCTTGCTTGTTGCAGTAGATCCACTTTGTGCCAATGATATTGTGCTTGCGAGGATCTGGACGTTTGACCAGTTCCCAGACATTGTTGAGCTCGAACTGATTTAGTTCTTCTTGCATGGCCTGAATCCACTTAGGCTCCAGAAATGCTTCATCTACCTTAGTGGGCTCTGTGATAGAGACAAAAGCATAGTGCCCACAAAAGTTAGATAAATGTGAAGCTTTTGAGCGTGTGAGAGGACCTGGCGCTTTGATGTCATTGATGATCTTTTCAACTTGCAATTCTTTTGCAATGCGAGGGTGAGCTGGTTGTCGTTGAGGAATTTGATCAACATTCTCTTCGGCACCATTTTCTTTAGTATTTTCTTCAGGTGCATTAGCTCGACGTTCTTCATGTTCTGGAATGAATTCGTCAGCAAATTCTTCAGTAGGAATTACATCTTCAGTAGCCTTGAACTTGATACTTTCCTCAGGTGCTGGTTCATCTATCACAGTAGGTAGGTGCTCTCTTTGCGAGCCATTAGTTTCATCAAACCGCACATCTACAATTTCAACAACCTTGTGAAGAACGTTGTTGAAGACTCTGTAGGTGTGCGAGTCCTTTCCGTAACCAAGCATAAAACCTTCATGTGCTTTTGGTGCAAATTTTGAGTTGTGATGAGGATCTCTAATCCAACATTTAGCACCAAAGACTTTAAAATAACTTACATTGGGTTTCTTGTCGGTGAGGAGTTCATAGGCAATCTTCTTGAAGAATTTGTGAAGATATACTCTGTTGATGATGTGGCACGCAGTATCAATTGCCTCAATCCAGAAACGATGAGGTGTTTTGTATTCATCAAGCATAGTGCGAGCCATCTCAGCAAGAGTCCTGTTCTTGCGCTCCACGATACCGTTCTGCTGAGGAGTATAAGGAGCAGATAACTCATGAGTAATACCAAGTTCATCAAGATAGTCATCTAGACCAGAATTCTTGAACTCGGTTCCATTGTCACTTCTGATGTGCTTGATCTTCACACCAAAGTTGGTTGAGGCCCTCGAGGAAAATCGTTTGAAGACTTCCTGCACTTCATGTTTGTAAGTAACAATGTGTACCCATGTGTATCGAGAGTAATCATCAACAATAACAAAGCCATATAGAGATGCATCGTTTGTAACAGCAGAATAATGATTAGGACCAAAAAGATCCATATGAAGCAATTCAAATGGACGAGTAGTGGTCATGATAGTCTTTGCTGGATGCTTGGCCTTGGTCATCTTTCCAGCTTCACAGGCTCCGCATAAGTGATCCTTGAGGAATTTGACATTCTCAATGCCAATGACATGCTTCTTCTTCGCAAGCGTGTGCAAATTCCTCATGCCTGCATGACCAAGTCGTCGATGCCAGAGCCAGCCTTCTGAAGCTTTTGCAAGTAGGCACACGGCTGGTTGTGGTCCTGTAGAGAAATCAACAATATACAAGTCTCCTCTCCTAAAGCCTTCGAAGACTTTGGAATTGTCAGCTTCCATAAGCACAACACAACGGTACTTGCCCAAGACAACAACCATATCAAGATCGCAAAGCATTGAGACAGACATGAGGTTGTATCCTAAGGACTCGACAAGCATGACTTTGTCCATGTGTCGATCCTTTGTGACCACAACCTTACCTAGACCCAATACCTGACTTTTGCCTTTGTCGGCAAAGATGATATGCTTCAGATGCGACAGAGATAATGGAGCATCCATCAATAGATTCTTGTCACTAGTCATGTGATTTGTACATCCACTATCAAGGACCCACTCAGTGGCTTTGGGTTGATCATCCTCCAAATGAATTAGTGCAACTTACGAACTCATATACTTCATCAGTGAAGAATATGACATCAATTCATCAGATCAATTTCATCAAGCAAAAGAACAGATAAAGCAGTATGAGGACGTGAGAAATGAAGGTTCATTTCTTCATGATTAGCATGCGTCCTTTCAGGCATACTCAGGTCTCCAGCAGATTCTTCAGACGATTACGTACGTCTGGAGACCTGACCCTGCAGAAGAGATTAGTTCTTTTTCTTCACCACCCACATCTGAAGGGGTGGCAAAGAGTTCATCATTCTGCGAGCTCCATAAGAGAAAGGTGGCATAGATGCCAGTCCATTTTGTTTCACATAAGAGGGATTAGAGTAAGCATAAGAGTAAGCAGAGAAATTCCTCGAGGACTTATGGACATAATGATTTGAAGAATAATGCACATATCCATAATCCTTAGATCTTCCCTGCGAAACAGACGGGTTAGCACGATGATATTCATATGAGGACTTTGATCCTTTTGAGGAATATGATCCATGTGAGGAGTTTGGTCCGTATGAGGACTTGGATCCATATGAAGAATTTGGTCCATATGAAGAATTTGATCTGGGGTTCCTATTCTTCACAGGTGGCGTCATGATGACATTCACCTGAAGATTTTCAAGGCATCTTTTGGGAACCCAGATTTTCTTCATAGGGGGACCGTTCCTGCAGTTAGTGCCAACATATCTAGCAAATACTTCACCATTCTGATTTTTGAACACTTTATAGTTGGAGTCAAATGACTCATCATCAGAACGAGGAAATTCACATGCAAATCCAGATAAGTTATATGGATCAACTGGATGTCCCTTTGCAGCAACACATGTAGTTTTTGGGTACTGCTCAGGCTTCCAATATGTACCATCAGCATTGAGTTTCCTCTCAAAGGCAATATCCTCTTTCCTAGGGTTCCTGTTGAGGATCTGCTTTTTAAGCACATCACAAAGAGTCTGATGCCCTTTGAGGCTTTTGTACATGCCTGTCATGTACAATTCCTTCAGCCCTACATCGTCAGTGATACTAGCAATGTCCTCAGATGAGGAATTAGTGATAGCAGAGGCATGTGAAGAATTTGAAACATTAGTAGCATTTGAACATTCAGGTGAAGAATTAGCAGCTTCACGTTCAATGCATTTCAAACAAGGAGGGACAAATTCTTCCTGAAAGCGCTGATTTGTTGAGCAAGTAATGAATCATGCTCCTTCTGAAGATCTTCATAACTCACTCTTAGCTTCTCAAGGTCTTGCTTTCTTTGAATAAATTCATAAGAAAGCTTCTCATGATCAAATAAGATAGTGTTATGATGACCTTGAAGGTTGTCAAACCTAGTCTGAAGTCTCTGAAGATTTTCAGTCAAGGCTTTAGCGCGATCCATTTCTTCACCCAACATATCATCACTTTTGTCTAGCATGTTTTGAACCTTTTCAAAAGCTTTTTGTTGTTGAGTGGCAAGGAAAGCAAGTTTGACATAGCTGGGTCCAAATTCATCACCAGATTCATCATCACTAGACTCGGATAGGTAGCATTCAGTTACCTTAGCATCTTTTGCCATAAGGCATGATGCAGAAGATGATGATTCTGGTTCGAATGTCATTGCATTGAGAGATTCCTTGAAGTCCTCAAACCAAGGGTCATGACAGGTTCGATGACCTTCATAGACCTCAGAGAGACGGTCCCAGATAAGTTTCGCATGATCGAGATGCATGATATTCCTGAACTGATTTTGAGATAGACATGAGCAGATGACGTCCTTCGCCGTGAGGTTGAGAAGAGTGTACTTGCAAATGTCATCTGCTACCGCCATCTTGCACAGATCAACCAGACCAATCTCAGTGACGGTCCACAGCTCGCTGTTCATCACCATGAGGCGTTTCTTCATCATGGCCTTCCACTTGGGATACTCGTGACCGTCAAAGATGGGGCATGTCACTTTCTTCATACCTGCGGTTGACATAACTAAAACTCCAGGCGGTTAAACCAAAATCACATAGAACAAGGGAGTACCTTGCTCTGATACCAATTGAAAGTGTGCTATATCAACTAGAGGGGGGGTGAATAGGCGATTTTTATGAATTCTTCACTGAGGAATTTGCAGATGAGGAAATTCCTTAGCGAAGAACTCCTAGCAGCGGAATAAGTACTCAAAAGTAAACATAACATAATACAAACATAGTCATCATGATGAAATGAAGACAGACACAGAGTACAGAAAGCGTAAGCACAGGATAACACAGGATGAAGACAAACTGACTGAAGAAATGAACTGAGGAAATTGAGAAAATCTTCAGTCAAAGTCTTCAAGCACAGATATGAACGAGTACACAACACAGTTATGAGGAAATGGAACTAGTAAGCTTGGTGAAGACAATGATTTGGTAGACCAGTTCCAACTGCTGTCTCAGTTGTACATCTGGTTGGAGCGGCTGAGTATTTAAACTCGAGGACACACAGTCCTAGACACCTAGTCCTGAACACGCAGCTCAGGACACCAAGTCCTCACCGTATTCTCCTTGAGCTAAGGTCACACAGACCTCGCCCAATCACTCGTGGTAAGTCTTCAGGTGACTTCCGAACCTTCACAAACTTGGTCACTCGGCGATCCACAATTCCTCTTGGATGCTCTAGACCATGACGCCTAACCGTCTGGAAGAAGCACAGTCTTCAAAGGTAACAAGTGTCGGATCCACGCAGGATCAATCTCTTCAGTGATGCTCAATCACTTGGGGTTTGTAGGTGTCGTGGATTTTTCACGACAGATGTCCTTAGTGTCAGGACTTAGTCGCGAGGCCAACGCATCTATATGGTAGCTTGAGAGGGGTTGAGTGGGACGAGAGACGCAGGGCGGATCAACACGCAAGACAAGGATTTAGACAGCTTCGGGCCCCGGGAAACATCGTCCGGTAATAGCCCTACATGCTGTTTGAGGCTAGGTCTCATTATCATCACGAGGGAGTCGCCGTAAACCGGCTCTCCTCTTTGTGTCTAGCCCTAAGATTGTTTCTTCTTTTTCTCTCCCCTCTTTGGGGAGCCCTGCCCCTCCTTATATATGTTGAAGGGGCGGTTTACATGTGGAGTCCTATTAGGATTAGGACTAGTCTATCTCTAATACGAACCGGATACAAGTCCTGGTCTTAACTCCTTGTAAGGTAAATATTCGTCATGCCTTTCTCCTTAAACCGGCCCACCATAGTATGAACCGGCCTTCATGAACCGCCTGTTGGGCCACCGGGTCTTGTCGTTCTTCTGACCCGCCTGCCGGATTACCAATGAACCGTAAACCGCCAGGCCCAAACGGGTCGCCAGTGAGTCATCAAGTCTTAGCCGGGTCTCAAGTAAACCACCAAGTCCGGCCGGGTTATGCTTCCGGCCAGTTTACGCTGCGGGGTATATCCCCGACATTAGCCCCCAGTTTAATTTGGATTTATCTATATTAAACTGATCCTGTAAAATAAACACAAGAACAAATTTGACAGGTTGTGCTCCGGGTTAAGAATTCTTGTGGACCGGCACCTGATCATCCTTTAGTCCTTGTCATTCCCTTCTTCTAAGAAATCCGGATCAATAATCAGCTTCATACTTTAAATTGCTGACATTGGTTTCTCATAGAAAAATATTGTGAAGAATAATCCACTTGAGTCGGTTTCAAAAAACGCCGGCTTAAGAAATTTTGGTCTTGAAATACTTATCTGATATCCATCCGGTTTGAAGATGTAGAACTTGCCGGTTTATCATTGCTAAAACTGTCGGTTTATAAAAACTGATAATTCCGGTTTATAAAAAGAAGATGTTCCTCCTTTATATGCATAATACCTGTAGCCCCCAAGTCTTAAGAAGAGAACATAGTGATAACTTAAGACTTGCTCCAATAAGTGTTTCAACCTTGAGGAAATCCGGTTTGTTCATCTCAATTATATAAACTGAATACTCCATATATGTAGCCCCCAAGTGCCGGGTTGTCATGTTTGCAGCAACCTGGGACTTGTAATTGCTTGATGCTCATAAAAACTTCAACCAGTGTATCCCCCAAGGGCCGGGTCATTATGCAAATAATGAGCAGGGACTTTGTAAATATAATCTTGTAAACTTTGAACAGCAACGTGTAGCCCCCAAGGGCCGGCTTAGTAAAATAATACTGAACCGGGACTTTGATATATACTTGAATTGTTGACTGGAGCAATTGGTAGCCCCCAAGGGTCGGCTCATTATAATATGATGAGTCGGGTCTTCAATAAGACTAGTAAAAATGACTTTGCATTAGCCCCCAAGTGTCATGGTGCATGCTTGCACCGACATGAGACTTGCATGTAACCTCAATTTGAATAATGTAGCCCCCAAGTGCCGGGTCGTGAGCCTGCAGCGATTCGGGACTATTCCTTCCATTGTAGAATAAATCATATCCTTTGATAAAATAATAACCGTTGCGCTAAAGCGACTTTGAAAACTCAATAATACCGGTTATTAATAACCATAAAAATCCAGCCATGTTGGCTATTCAAGATAATATAATCCGGTATGAAAACCTTATTCATTCAATATCATAATGAAAATCCAGCCAAGTTTGGCTATTTGAATAATATAACCCAATGATTTATAAGCGCATAATTCCGATGGCGCAATCCAAATATATATATGCTGGCGACTTATAGTCCAAAAATCAGGCCGGTTTAACAAACCTGTTTCTGCATACAACAAGTTTAAAGTGTCCTGGCGGTTTTACCGCCGGATGGGTCATAATACCCAACATATAACCTGGGTTTATAATCAAGGCTGCATTTAGAATAATCAAATATGAAATATATCATACCTGTGACATTGAATCACATCGTTGGTTTTACCAACTTTTTGTAGTAAGGGTGATAACCCAAATCTTGAGTACTGATAACTCCTTCCATATTGTGCCGGTTTATGATAAAACCATGCCGGGTTGTGATAAACACCGGTTTACTCCATAAGAGGATGTTAAACCGGGCAAATAGTCTCCGGATTGACGTGAACTGTGTTCCATCAATCGATTTTTTTGTCGGTTTAAGAAACATAATGAAAAGCAAAAACCCCCCCTTCAAAGAAAAGTGTGAAGCAAAAGAAAAGTTTTATTTAAGCTGATCAAATGGCATTACCATGGCTAAACACGACCAAGCTCCCGTTAGGTGTAACTATGGTTCTAGTTAGCCAGGTCCCCAAGTGATTCTTGTGGCATTTATGCCGACCAAATGGCGTGGTCATGGTTCGGGTTCGACCAAGCCCCCAAGTGATTCTGTGGCCTTAGTCCGATTAAGAGGCGTGACTGGTTCAGACATGACCTAGTCCCCAAGTGATCTGGTGGCTTTAGCCTATCAAGAGGCATGGTATTGGTTCGGACACGACCAATCCTCCAAGTGATATAACACGATGCTTTTAGCAAAGCGAACTCAAGGGGTAAACCGGAGGCCGCTTTAGAGCAACTCCGTGTAACCTCACATGATGTAAAAGAATAGAGACCCCGCTTTATAAAGCAGAAGCCTCCATGTGATCGATAATATGTCAGGCCAGTAAGGCGGGATACCCATGTTTGAACCACGCATCATGGCAGCAGGTCCTCTTTGGCAACTTTTAACTTTTTTTTGCAAAAGATAAATTCTTCTTGAACCGGGATCTTGAACCGAATATTGAGAGCTTCAAAGCTTTGTGGGAGACATCTTTCCCTTGAACCGGATTTTAAATCGGAATCTTCATTTTCATCCGGAAAATTTTCTGTCGGCCTTTAAACTCGAACTTGCGAGAGGTTAATTCCTTTTTGAACCGGACATTGTTAAACCGGATTTGAGCGCTTCAGAGCTTTTGTGGGAGAACAGATTTCCCTTGAACCGGACAGTAAACCGGATATTTGAGAGCTGCAATTAGACTGACTTCCCTTGAGCCAGATTTTAAACCGGAATCCTTTCTGATGACCCGGATCTTCTTCATTGAACCGGGATTTTGTAACTGTCATATACTTTCTAAACCGGAAATTTTCTGACGGCCTTTAAAATTTTATCAATATAACAGTAGCCTCCGGGACTGGGTTATCCTTTCCTCCATCGTCCTGGGGTTCTTAAATTTGCTGAAACTGGCAATATTCGCTGAGTCATGTCATCATAGCCCCCCGAGTCTCAAAGGTGACTCGAGGAGTTGGCTTGAGACTCTCCATATTTGATCATGATATAAACCGGCATAACTTGTATATCATTGGCGTTGATAGCACAATGTGAATCCATAGAAGGTTGAGGTGACTGCGGCGGGTTGTAAATGATCCCATATGAGCCGTGTCAGCAACTCGGCCAATGGTTCCTTCCAACTGGCGATTTCCAGTTAATCAAAACTATAGTGGCGGCGACTTGTGCGCCCAATCACCAGCTCATGCAGACAGGTGCGGCCCGGTATGTTGATGTAGACCAGGCCGCGAGAGACGGACGACAAAGACGGCCGCAGCTTCAGAGATGGCACAGCCAGATGAGTTGGCCACGACATAGTAAGTCGGCGCAGACGGGAGAGTCGGCCGCGGGAGTTGTAAACCGGCGCGGACGGGGAGTCGCCTGCGGGCATTGTAAACCGGCATAGATGGAGAACCGGCCGCGTGTTGATGTAAACCGGACCACAGGCGGTTTGCGCGCGTCCGTTGAGCAATGCGAAATGGTCAAAAGCCAGTATATAATGACGCCAGTGCGCGCTCCATATGCATGGTGTAACACCAATGTTGTGGCGAATAATTGTCCTGCATATAAAAATATGCAAAACCAACGTAATTGTTCTTTTTACAAAAACAATATATATCAAAAATGGATTTAGATAGATGTCACCTGATATGTTAGGCCGGAATTTATCCACCGCAGTGAAGCTAAAATCAACCACAGATGAGTCACCCGCCGGAACAAACGGATGAACCGGCCGCAGCGTTGTAAGCCGATACGGACGGACGAGCTGGCCGCGGCGTTGTAAGCCGGCACATATGGGCGAGTTAGTCCCATGTGTTGATGAAGCGGGGGACGGCGACTTACCCATGCAGCCATCCAGCAGCATGGCACAGACCAGCCCTAGTGCAATAATCTTGTCATGCGTCCCTTTGTGACACCTTTTGTAACAAATAATGATCCTGCCCAAAAATAGCAAAGACCAGAGTAATTGTTCTTGGAAAAAACATTATTTGTGCTAATAAAATCTGCAGGAAGGATAGCACCTCGTAGTATTGTCCAACGCCGGTAGGCCAGCTTGTTGCGGGTACCCGCCAAGGGGCTGCTTCAGGAACGGTACGAAGCCGGCGGGCCGGCAGATTGACTTTAACCCGAGGATGGCTCGTAGCTGCTGCAGAATTGACCCGGCGAAGCGGGCTGGCAGCCCAGAGCAGCAGAAGAGGCCGTCCATTGGAACTGTAGCCACAGGCGAGCGGCGGGGTAAGGCCAGCCACCCAGGCGGGCAACTCAAGACTGCGACAATGTGCGGCAGGAGTGGAGGCAAGGCCGATGCGGTAGTCCTTTGTCCAAACATGCATGCTCACGTGAAGCGGTCTTCATCAATAATATCTCCTCAAAATCTAAGCTTTAACATATGCAGTACTCAAGTACTAGATGGATCACTTGATGCGAATAGCAGCCACGTAGCATTGCCTTTAAGCAACAGTAGCATAAATTGTTTATTAGAAGTAGTACTACTCCGTGCCAGAGCAGGCTTTTAACAGCTCAATGTATGGAAACGCCTCGGATTTTGACCCTTGTTGACCGATCTGACCCGGCAGACGGCAACATAATTTCTGTCGGCCTTGGCGATCCACGACTGTAGCGGCCAAAATCTGATCTTCAACTTGGATTCGACAGATCGCATCGACTTGGTGACGTACAGAGAACATGCCAAACCCTCATATCCTTCAGATCTCATCGGTTGTAAATCCGGTTTAATGGATATAGCTCTGACGTAGACTTTTCCAAGATGGTTCCAGGGTCACTTGCTAACCATACTTTCCATTGCCCAACGAGATCATTGCCATAATTAATATACCTTTGAACCGGTTCTTTCTGATCCGGCCGATCGCGAATTTCTCGATCCTTTGAAGAGCTCCCTCCAAGAACTCAACACCACCGTGCGCTATCCCCACAGTGGGCGCCAACTGTCGTGGATTTGTCACGGCAGATGTCCTTAGTGTCAGGACTTAGTCGCGAGGCCAACGCATCTATGTGGTAGCTTGAGAGGGGTTGAGTGGGACGAGAGACGCAGGGCGGATCAACACGCAAGACAATGATTTAGACAGCTTCGGGCCCCGGGAAACATCGTCCGGTAATAGCCCTACATGCTGTTTGAGGCTAGGTCCCATTATCATCACGAGGGAGTTGCCGTAAACCGGCTCTCCTCTTTGTGTCTAGCCCTAAGATTGTTTCTTCTTTTTCTCTCCCCTCTTTGGGGAGCCCTACCCCTCCTTATATATGTTGAAGGGGCGGTTTACATGTGGAGTCCTATTAGGATTAGGACTAGTCTATCTCTAATACGAACCGGATACAAGTCCTGGTCTTAACTCCTTGTAAGGTAAATATTCGTCATGCCTTTCTCCTTAAACCGGCCCACCATAGTATGAACCGGCCTTCATGAACCGCCTGTTGGGCCACCGGGTCTTGTCGTTCTTCAGACCCGCCTGCCGGATTACCAATGAACCGTAAACCGCCAAGCCCAAACGGGTCGCCAGTGAGTCATCAAGTCTTAGCCGGGTCTCAAGTAAACCGCCAAGTCCGGCCGGGTTATGCTTCCGGCCGGTTTACGCCGCGGGGTATATCCCCGACAGTAGGTGTTTGGGTTTGGGTTTTCCTCACTTGATGATTTTTGCTCAAAGTCCTCGGAGGATGGGTTGCTCTCAAATGACAAGTGTCAGTTTCTGTCGGAGCAGCCAACCAGCTAGTGGTTGTAGGGGGCGGCTATTTATAGCCTAGGGAGCAGCCTGACATGATAAGACATAAATGCCCTTCAATGATATGACCGTTAGGTGGATAGATATTTTGGGGCAGCTGGCTCATAGCACAGCAACGGTCGGAGTTTTGAGTAGCAAAATCCTCAGGGCTATCATGTTCCTCACTGTGTAGGTAATCCACACTGGCGAATACGTAACTCCTCAGTCAGAACAAATTCCTCAGAGACCAGAAGAACTTCGTCTCTGTCACTAAAGAATATGACTGGACTGCATGAGATTTCCAATGGCTTCACTCGAAGGGATTGGTAGGTGTAGGATTTTGAGTTGAGCATCACATGGAAATTTTTCCTTAGTATTTCCTCGACCCCCTTTAACAGTACGGTGTTTCCTATGACTCAAGAAAGAGAAAATGAAACTACGAAAACAAAAGTCTTCACGCTTCATGTTCATCGAATGAATACCAAGTCTTCAAGGTCACACCAATTTCTTCACTTTCAAAGTCTTCAGAAATCCAAAGTCTTCAGTCGAAGAACTTCAGTTTTAGGGGTCGACTTTCTCTATAAATATCAAACTCCTCATATACTTATAGACCTGTGTACACTCACAAACGCATTAGTCCCTTAACCTATGAGTCTTCAATACACCAAAATCACTAAGGGGCACTAGATGCACTTACATGAAGGTACTTGTTGGGTTAGCGTATTTCGAGATTAGGATTTGTCACTCCGATTGTCGGAGAGGTATCTCTGGGCCCACTCGGTAATGCACATCACTATAAGCCTTGCAAGCATTGCAACTAATGAGTTAGTTGTGGGATGATGTATTACAGAACGAGTAAAGAGACTTGGCGGTAACGAGATTGAACTAGGTATTGAGATACCGACGATCGAATCTCGGGCAAGTAACATACCGATGACAAAGGGAACAACGTATGTTGTTGTGCGGTTTGACCGATAAAGATCTTCGTAGAATATGTGGGAGCCAATATGAGCATCCATGTTCCGCTATTGGTTATTGATCGGAGACGTGTCCCGGTCATGTCTACATAGTTCTTGAACCCATAGGGTCCGCATGCTTAACATTACGATGACAGTTATATTATGAGTTTATATGTTTTGATGTACCGAAGATTGTTTGGAGTCCCGGATGTGATCAAGGACATGGCGAGGAGTCTCGAAATGGTCGAGACATGAAGATTGATACATTGGAAGCCCAGGTTTGGATATCGGAAGTGTTCCGGGTGAAATCGGGATTTTACCGGAGTACCGGGAGGTTACCGGAACCCCCCGCGGGCTTAATGGGCCTTAGTGGAAATAGATGGAAGCAAGGGGAGTGTGGGGGGCGCCCCCAAGGCCCAAACCGAATTGGTTTAGGGCAAGGGGGGCCGGCCCCCTCTTTCCTTCTTCCCCTCTCTCTTTCCTTCTCCCAAATCCTATTCCAACTAGGAAAGGGGGGGGGGGGTCCTACTCCCGGTGGGAGTAGGAGTCCTCCTGGCGCGCCCTCTCCCTGGCCGGCCGCACCCCTCCTTGCTCCTTTATATACAGGGGCAGGGGGCACCCCATAGACACAACAATTGATCAAGTTAATCTTTTAGCCGTGTGCGGTGCCCCCCTCCACAATAGTCCACCTTGATAATACTGTAGCGGTGCTTAGGCGAAGCCCTGCATCGGTAGAACATCAACATCATCACCATGCCGTCGTGCTGACAAAACTCTCCCTCAACACTCGGCTGGATCGTAGTTCGAGGGACGTCATCGGGCTGAACGTGTGCTGAACTCGGAGGTGCCGTACGTTCGGTACTTGATCGGTCGGATCGTGAAGACGTACGACTACATCAACCGCGATGCAAACGCTTCCTCTTTCGGTCTACGAGGGTACGTGGACAACACTCTCCCCTCTTGTTGCTATGCATCACCATGATCTTGCGTGTGCGTAGGAATTTTTTTGAAATTACTACGTTCCCCAACAGTGGTATCAGAGCCTAGTTTTATGCGTAGATGTCATATGCACGAGTAGAACACAAGTGAGTTGTGGGCGATATAAGTCATACTACTTACCAGCATGTCAAACTTTGATTCGACGGTATTGTTGGATGAAGCGGCCCGGACCGACATTACGCGTACGCTTACGCGAGACTGGTTCTACCGACGTGCTTTGCACACACGTGGCTGGCGGGTGTCAGTTTCTCCAACTTTAGTTGAACCAAGTGTGGTTAGGCCCGGTCCTTGCGAAGGTTAAAACAACACCAACTTGACAAACTATCGTTGTGGCTTTGATGCGTAGGTAAGAACGGTTCTTGCTAAGCCCATAGCAGCCACGTAAAACTTGCAACAACAAAGTAAAGGACGTCTAACTTGTTTTTGCAGGGCATGTTGTGATGTGATATGGTCAAGACATGATGCTAAATTTTATTGTATGAGATGATCATGTCTTGTAACCGAGTCATCGGTAACTAGCAGGAGCCATATGGTTGTCGCTTTATTGTATGCAATGCAATCGCCCTATAATGCTTTACTTTATCACTAAGCGGTAGCGATAGTCGTGGAAGCATAAGATTGGTGAGACGACAACGATGCTATGATGGAGATCAAGGTGTCACACCAGTGACGATGGTGATCATGACGGTGCTTCGGAGATGGAGATCACAAGCACAAGATGATGATGGCCATATCATATCACTTATATTGATTGCATGTGTTGTTTATCTTTTATGCATCTTATCTTGCTTTGATTGACGGTAGCATTATACGATGATCTCTCACTAAATTTCAAGATAAAAAGTGTTCTCCCTGAGTATGCGCCGTTGCCAAAGTTTGTCGTGCCCACACACCACGTGATGATCGGGTGTGATAAGCTCTACGACCATCTACAACGGGTGCAAGCCAGTTTTGCACACGCAGAATACTCAGGTTAAACTTGATGAGCCTAGCATATGCAGATATGACCTCGGAACACTGGAGACCGAAAGGTCGAGCGTGAATCATATAGTAGATATGATCAACATAATGATGTTCACCATTGAAAACTACTCCATTTCACGTGATGATCGGTTATGGTTTAGTTGATTTGGATCACGTGATCACTTAGAAGAGGAGAGGGATGTCTTTCTAAGTGGGAGTTCTTAAGTAATATGATTAATTGAACTTAAATTTATCATGAACTTAGTCCTGGTAGTATTAGCATATCTATGTTGTAGATCAATAGCTCGCGTTTAGCTCCCATGTTTTATTTTTGATATGTTCCTAGAGAAAACTAAGTTGAAAGATGTTAGTAGCAACGATGCGGATTGGATATGTGATCTGAGGTTTATTCTCATTGCTGCACAGAAGAATTATGTCCTTGATGCACCGCTAGGTGACAAACCTATTGCAGGAGCAGATGCATATGTTATGAACGTTTGGCTAGCTCAATATGATAACTACTTGATAGTTTAGTGCACCATGCTTAAACGGCTTAGAATCGGGACTTCAAAGACGTTTTGAACGTCATAGACCATATGAGATGTTCCAGGAGTTGAAGTTAATATTTCAAGTAAATACCCGAGTTGAGAGATATGAAGTCTCCAACAAGTTCTATAGCTAAAAGATGGAGGAGAATAACTCGAGCAGTGAGCATGTGCTCAGATTGTATGGGTACTACAATCGCTTGAATCAAGTGGGGGTTAATCTTCCAGATAAAATAGTGATTGACAGAATTCTCTAGTCACCATCACCAAGTTAGTAGAACTTCGTGATGAACTATAATATGCAAGGGATAACAGAAACGATTCCCAAGCTCTTTGTGATGCTGAAATCAACGAAGGTAGAAATCAAGAAAAGCTTCAAGTGTTGATGGTAAACAAAACCACTAGTTTCAAGTAAATGGACAAAGGGAAGAAAGGGGAACTTCAAGAAGATCGGCAAATAAGTTGCTGCCCAAGTGAAAAAACCCAAGTCTGGACCTAAGCCTGAAACTGAGTGCTTCTACTGCAAAGGGACTGGTCATTGGAAGCGGAACTACCCCAAGTAATTGGCGGATAAGAAGGATGGCAAAGTGAACATAGGTATATTTGATATACATGTTATTGATCTATACTTTACTAATGTTTATATCAACCCCTTAGTATTTGATACTAGTTCAGTTGCTAAGAATAGTAACTCGAAACGTGAGTTGCAGAATGAACAGAGACTAGTTAAGGGTGAAGTGACGATGTGTATTGGAAATGGTTCCAAGATTGATATGATCATCATCGCACACTCCCTATACTTTCGGGATTAGTGTTAAACCTAAAATAAATGTTATTTAGTGTTTGCGTTGAGCATGAATATGATTGGATCATGTTTATTGCAATACGGTTATTCATGTAAGTTAGAGAATAATTGTTGTTTTGTTTACATGAATAAAACCTTCTATGGTCATACACCCAATGAAAATGGTTTGTTGGATCTCGATCGTGGTGATACACATTTTTATATTGAAGCCAAAAGATGCAAAGTTAATAATGATAGTGCAACTTATTTGTGGCACTGCCGTTTAGGTCATATTGGTGTAAAGCGCATGAAGAAAATCCATGATGATGGGATTTTGGATCAGTTGATGCTTGCGAACCATGCCTCATGGGCAAGATGACTAAGACTCCGTTCTCCGGAACAATGGAGCGAGCAACAGATTTGTTGGAAATCATACATACTGATGTATGTGGTCCGATGAATATTGAGGCTCGCGAAAGGTATCATTATTTTCTGATCTTCACAGATGATTTGAGTAGATATGAGTATATCTACTTGATGAAACACAAGTCTGAAACATTTGAAAAGTTCAATGAATTTCAGAGTGAAGTGGAGAATCATCGTAACAAAAATAAAAGTTTCTACGATATGACCGCAGAAGTAAAATATTTGAGTTACGAGTTTGGCCTTCAGTTAAAACAATGTGGAATAGTTTCACAAACTCATGCCACCTGGAACACCACAGCGTAATGGTGTGTCTGAATGTCGTAATCGTACTTTACTAGATATGGTGCGATCTATGATGTCTCTTACTGGTTTACCACTATCGTTTTGGGGTTATGCATTAGAGACAACTGCATTCACATTAAAAAAGGGCACCATCTAAATCTTTTGAGACGACACCGTATGAACTGTGGTTTAGCAACAAAACCTAAGCTGTCGTTTCTTAAAGTTTGGGGTTGCAATGCTTATGTGAAAAAGTTTCATCTTGATAAACTCAAACCCAAGTTGGAGAAGTGCATCTTCATAGGATACCCAAAAGTAACTGTTGGGTACACCTTCTATCACAGATCCGAAGGCAAGATATTTGTTGCTGAGAATGGATCCTTTCTAGAGAAGAAGTATCTCTCGAAAGAAGTGAGTGGGAGGAAAGTAGAACTTGATGAGATAACTATACCTGCTCCCTTATTGGAAAGTAGTTCATCACAGAAATTTGTTTCTGTGACTCCTACACCAATTAGTGAGGAAGCTAATGATGATGATCATGTAACTTCAGATCAAGTTACTACCAAACTTCGTAGGTAAACCAGAGTGAAATCCGCACCAGAGTGGTACGGTAATCCTGTTCTGGAGGTCATGTTACTTGACCATGACGAGCCTACGAACTATGAGGAAGCGATGATGAGCCCAGATTCCGCGAAATGGCTTGAGGCCATGAAATCTGAGATGAGATCCATGTATGAGAACAAAGTATGGACTTTGATTGACTTGCCCATTGATCGGCGAGCCATTGAGATTAAATGGATCTTCAAGAGGAAGACGGACGCTGATAGTAGTGTTACTATCTACAAAGCTAGAATTGCCGCAAAAAGGTTTTTGACAAGTTCAAGGTGTTGACTACGATGAGAGTTTCTCACTCGTATCTATGCTTAAGTCTGTCCGAATCATGTTAGCAAATTGCCGCATTTTATGAAATCTGGCAAATGGATAAACAAAACTGCATTCTTTAATGGATTTATTAAAGAAGAGTTGTATATGATGCAACCAGAAGGTTTTGTCAATCCTAAAGGTACTAACAAAATATGCAAGCTCCAGCGATCCATCTATGGACTGGTGCAAGCATCTCGGAGTTGGAATATACGCTTTGATAAGTTGATCAGAGCATATAGTTTTATAAAGACTTGCGGTGAAGCCTGTATTTACAAGAAAGTGAGTGGGAGCGCTACATCATTTTTGATAAGTATATGTGAATGACATATTGTTGATCGGAGATAATGTATAATTATTCTGCAAAGCATAAAGGAATGTTAGAAAGGAGTTTTTCAAAGAAAGACCTCGGTGAAGCTGCTTACATATTGAGCATCAATATCTATAGAGATAGATCAAGACGCTTGATAAGTTTTTCAATGAGTACATACCTTGACAAGATTTTGAAGTAGTTCAAAATGGAACAGTCAAAGAAGGAGTTCTTGCCTGTGTTACAAGGTGTGAAGTTGAGTAAGACTCAAAACCCGACCACGACAGAAGATAGAGTGAGAATGAAAGTCATTCCCTATGCCTCAGCCATAGATTCTATAAAGTATGCCATGCTGTGTACCAGACCTATTGTATACCCTGCCCTGAGTTTGGCAAGGGAGTACAATAGTGGTCTAGGAGTAGATCACTGGACATTGGTCAAAATTATCCTTAGTGGAATAAGGATATGTTTCTCGATTATGGAGGTGACAAAAGGTTTGTCGTAAAGGGTTACGTCGATGCAAGTTTTGACACTGATCTAGATGACTCAAAGTCTCAATCTGGGTACATATTGAAAGTGGGAGCAATTAGCTAGAGTAGCTCCGTGCAGAGCATTGTTGACATAGAAATTTGCAAAATACATACGGATCTGAATGTGGCAGACACGTTGACTAAACTTCCCTCAGAAACAAAACATGATCACACCTTAGTACTCTTTGGGTATTAATCACATAGCAATGTGAACTAGATTATTGACTCTAGTAAACCCTTTGGGTGTTGGTCACATGACGATGTGAACTATGGGTGTTAATCACATGGTAATGTGAACTATTGATGTTAAATAACATGGCAATGTGAACTAGATTATTGACTCTAGTGCAAATGGGAGACTGAAGGAAATATGCCCCAGAGGCAATAATAAAGTTATTATTTATTTCCTTATATCATGATAAATGTTTATTATTCATGCTAGAATTGTATTAACCGGAAACATAATACATGTGTGAATACATAGACAAACAATATGTCACTAGTATGCCTCTACCTGACTAGCTCGTTAAATCAAAGATGGTTAAGTTTCCTAGCCATAGACATGAGTTGTATTTGATTAATGGTGTCACATCATTAGAGAATGATGTGATTGACTTGACCCATTCTGTTAGCATAGCACTTGATCGTTTATTTTGTTGCTATTGCTTTCTTCATGACTTATACATGTTCCTATGACTATGAGATTATGCAACTCATGTTTACCGGAGGAACACTTTGTGTGCTACCAAACATCACAACGTAACTGGGCGATTATAAAGGTGCTCTACAGGTGTCTCTGAAGGTACTTGTTGGGTTGTCATATTTCGAGATAAGGATTTGTCACTCCGATTATCGGAGAGGTATCTCTGGGCCCACTCAATAATGCACATCACTATAAGCCTTGCGAGCATTGCAACTAATGAGTTAGTTGCGGGATGATGTATTACGGAACAAGTAAAGAGACTTGCCGGTAACGAGATTGAACTAGGTATTGAGATACCAACGATCAAATCTCGAGCAAGTAACATACCGATGACAAAGGGAACAACGTATGTTGTTGTGCGGTTTGACCGATAAAGATCTTCGTAGAATATGTGGGAACCAATATGAGCATCTAGGTTCCGCTATTGGTTATTGACCGGAGACGTGTCTCGGTCATGTCTACATAGTTCTCGAACCCATAGGGTCCGCACGCTTACTGTTATGATGACAGTTATATTATGAGTTTATATGTTTTGATGTACCGAAGATTGTTCGGAGTCCCGGATGTGATCAAGGACATGACGAGGAGTCTCGAAATGGTCGAGACATGAAGATTGATATATTGGAAGCCTATGTTTGGATATCGGAAGTGTTCCGGGTGGAATCGGGATTTTACCGGAGTACTTGGAGGTTACCGGAACCCCTCGGGGGCTTAATGGGCCTACATGGGCCTTAGTGGAAATAGAGGGAAGCAAGGGGAGTGTGGGGTGCGCCCCCCAAGGCCCAAACCGAATTGGTTTAGGGCAAGGGGGGCCGGCCCTCTCTTTCCTTCTTCCCCTCCCTCTTTCCTTCTCCCGAATCCCATTCCAACTAGGAAAGGGGGGAGTCCTACTCCCGATGGGAGTAGGACTCCTCCTGGCGCGCCCTCTCCCTGGCCGGCCACACCCCCCTTGCTCCTTTATATACGGGGGCAGGGGGCACCCCATAGACACAACAATTGATCAAGTTGATCTTTTAGCCATGTGCGGTGCCCCCCTCCACAATAGTCCACCTCGATAATACTATAGCGGTGCTTAGGCGAAGCCCTGCGTCGGTAGAACATCAACATCATCACCACGCCGTTGTGCTGACGAAACTCTCCCTCAACACTCGGCTGGATCGGAGTTCGAGGGACGTCATCGGGCTGAACTTGTGTTGAACTCGGAGGTGCCGTATGTTCGGTACTTGATCGGTCGGATCGTGAAGACGTACGACTACATCAACCGCGTTGTGCAAACGCTTCCACTTTCGGTCTACGAGGGTACGTGCACAACACTCTCCCCTCTCGTTGCTATGCATCACCATGATCTTGCGTGTGCGTAGGAATTTTTTTGAAATTACTACGTTCCCTAGCAGCTGTACACGCCCCGGAGTCTCAGGGGTGCCGGCCTCAGGCCCTGGGGCTCCCTCCCACGCCTAGTGGGAGCACTTAGCTCCACGCTGGTGAGAAGAATCGAAGTCCAGAAGACTAGACTAGGCGCCAGACGCGGCCATTTGCTTTGGATCTCTTCTTCTGTAGCCTTGCTTTTTGGATGTGGATTTAAGTTGAAGTCGAGCTTTTGTTGATGCATGCGGGGGGTGTACTTTCTCATTCAAGCGATTTCTTTCCATCTGGTTCTTGCCTTATTCTGGAGCTCACACTCGCCGCCTCCCCCTCGCGGGCCCCTCGCGAGCGGGGCTGAGCACAGCACGCGTGCCACGCACGCTGATCGGTGCAGGAACCTCGCGCGGCCCTCTCAGGCGGGTCAGCAGACCTTTCAGGAGCCCCGTGGCGACCCTCGACCTTACGACGCGATTCAGGACCCGCTCCAGCTAAGGTAAGGCGCTGCGGCAAAACTTGTCATCGGACTCATGACTGACCAAAACACACTCTTGGCTCGGCATAAAGGAGTAGAAATCATGATTTGCTTACATGAGGGGCTCCCCCTCCCAAAATGCTCTCGCAATCTTTAGGGGTCACGCCCGAGTTTCTTGCATACAGGGTGAAGCAGTAAAGGGACCAGGAATCGGTCGGATATGTCGCTTGCCGCATCCCCCATGTCGTCTTCAGACACGCCACTGGCATCGCTATCACCGTCATTTGCGTTGCCTCCACCTTCGCCGGCACCGACGTCTCCATCATCGACCACGTCGCCTTCGTCCGCCGCAACCACAACCCCGTCATCATCAGAGGCGAAGGCCCTGACCAGCGCATCCACGTGGTCTTCAACCCATCGCGCTAAGTCGCCCCGGATGGCTTCCGGCACGGGAGCAATAGCGGCGTCGAAATCGAAGTTGAGATCGATATTCCGGAGGTGGCTGAAGACGCGGGAGAACGCGCGCCCAAGCAGACTGCGACTTCTCTCTTCCAAAAGTTGGCGAGCCCTGTTAGACCGGGCTTCAAGGTGCGTCACCACATTGGTGAAGAAGGTCAGGTGACTGGCGTAGTCATTCGAGTGGGGGAGCGGTGCATTCTTGTCGCAGATGAAGCCTAGGGTGGTATTAGCCCTGCTCCAAAGGCCCTGAAGCATGGGGCCATGCTCGCGCTCCAGCGTTCGCCGTTGAAGCACTTCCTCCCTGTTTTGCTGCGCGACGGCCTCGACGTCATCAACCCGTCTCTGAAGAGAAAGAAGCTTGATGCGGGCGGAGGCCAAGTCCGCCTGCGCCGAGATCAGGGCGGCGACCGTGGCCTCCTCACGCATCTCCGCCTCGTCTAACCTGGGTCTGAGAGCAGCGGTCCTGCCTGCTGCCTTGGTTCCCGCAAGCCTCAGATTCAGGGCATGCCGACCTTCAAGATCCGTGTGAACCTCAGCCACCCGGTGGTCGACTTCCTCCTGGATCTTGGCCTCACGAGCCCCGACGGCATCTTCTGCTTGGTCAACCTGATGTTCCCTCGTCTCCAGTTGCTCAAGCTCGAGGCTACACTCCACGGCTTCCAGAGCCAACGCCTCCTCGCGCTTCCGGACCTCATCTTCCTCGGCAGGCGTCCCCCTCAGTGATGCGAGAGCGGCTTTACGCGCCTCCACCTGCTGCTCGAGGGATGCGCCCCAGGCGTGGAGCTCCCACACACGCTTCTCCGTAGCCTCGCGACGGTGGTCAGCTTCACGAGCCTCCTCCAGAGCTCGGGAGCAGGCCTCACGAGAGGCCGCAAGAGAGGCCTCGGCCTTTGCGTTTTCTAGCTCGCGCTGATGGGGCCCAAGGTTGATGGCCACTCTCAGCATGTGCCATTCCTCCACCAGTCGCAGACCCTCGGCCTCGAGGCGCGTCTCGACACCCGCAAGCTCTTCACCAAGTCGGCACATCACGCCCATCGCCTCCTGGAAGAGCTCGTGACGAACAATGCTCCGCTCGCGCTCGAGCTCCAACGCATGACCCACCTCGTCCTCCGCCACGGGGGCCGCATGCAGAATGTGAAGCGGCGCGCCCCTTTTTGGTAGGGGGTGATACGTCTCCGTCGTATCTACTTTTCCAAACACTTTTGCCCTTGTTTTGGACTCTAACTTGCATGATTTGAATGGAACTAACCCAGACTGACGCTATTTTCAGCAGAATTGTCATGGTGTTATTTATGTGCAGAAACAAAAGTTCTCGGAATGACCTGAAACTCCACAGAGCGTATTTTTGGAAATAATAAAAAATACTGGCAAAAGATCAAGACCAGGGGGCACACACCCTATCCACGAGGGTGGGGGCGCGCCTGCCCCCCTGGGCGCGCCCCCTACCTCGTGGGCCCCCTGGAGCTCCTCCGACCTCAACTCCAACTCTATATATTTGTGTTCGGAGAGAAAAAATAAAAGAGAAGGATTCATCATGTTTTACAATACGGAGCCGCCGCCAAACCCTAAAACCTCTCGGGAGGGCTGATCTGGAGTTCGTTCAGGGCTCAGGAGAGGGGAATCCGTCGCCATCATCATCATCAACCATCCTCCATCACAAATTTCATGATGCTCACTGCCGTGCGTGAGTAATTCCATCGTAGGCTTGCTGGATGGTGATGGGTTGGATGAGATTTATCATGTAATCGAGTTAGTTTTGTTAGGGTTTGATCCCTAGTATCCACTATGTTCTGAGATTGATGTTGCTATGACTTTGCTATGCTTAATGCTTGTCACCGGGGCTCGAGTGCCATGATTTCAAATCTAAACCTATTATGTTTTCACCAATATATGAGAGTTCTTGATCCTATCTTGCAAGTCTATAGTCACCTACTATGTGTTATGATCCGGCAACCCCGAAGTGACAATAATCGGGACGACTCCCGGTGATGACCGTAGTTTGAGGAGTTCATGTATTCACTATGTGTTAATGCTTTGGCCCGGTACTCTATTAAAAGGAGGCCTTAATATCCCTTAGTTTCCGCTAGGACCCCTCTACCACGGGAGGGTAGGACAAAAGATGTCATGCAAGTTCTTTTCCATAAGCACGTATGACTATATTCGGAATACACGCCTACATTACATTGATGAATTGGAGCTAGTTATGTGTCACCCTAGGTTATGACTGTTACATGATGAACCACATCCGGCATAATTCTCTATCACCGATCCATTGTCTACGAGCTTTCCATATATTGTTCTTCGCTTATTTACTTTTCCGTTGCTATTGTTACAATCACTACAAAATACCAAAAACATTACTTTTGTTATCATTACCTTTTGCTACCGTTACCACTACTATCATATTATTTTGCTACTAAATACTTTGCTGCAGATATTAAGTTTCCAGGTGTGGTTGAATTGACAACTCAGCTGCTAATACTTGAGAATATTCTTTCGCTCCCCTTGTGTCGAATCAATAAATTTGGGTTGAATACTCTACCCTCGAAAACTGTGGCGATCCCCTATACTTGTGGGTTATCAAGACTATTTTCTGGCGCCATTGCTGGGGAGCATAGCTCTATTCTTTGAGTCACTTGGGATTTATATCTGCTTATCATTATGAAGAACTTGAAAGATCCAAGAACCAAAATTTATCCCTCAACTACGAGGGGAGGTAAGGAACTGCCATCTAGCTTTGCACTTGATTCACCTTCTGTTTTGAGTAAGCTTGCGACACCTAAACCTGCTTCTACTATAGATTTTGATATGTCGCATATTATTGATGATGCCAGTTCTGCTATGCATGATACTTATGATGAAACTACTTCTATGCTTGATACTACTGTGCCACTTGGTCAATGTCTTGATGAACAACTTGCTAGGGCTAGAGAGAATGAAATTATTGAAACAAATAATATTGATGAAAGTGATGATGAAGACTCTCCCCCTAATAAATATGAATTTTCTGTTGTTCCTGAGGGTTATGTTATGGATGAAGAAGCTACTAGAGCTATTTTAGCTTGCAATGATAGATATGATCTAAAGAGGTTATTAGCTAAATGGAAGCAGCAATCTCTTAATGCTAGAATGAAACCTGACCCTGCTTTTGCTACTTCACCTATCTGTGTTACTGATAAGGATTATGAATTCTCTGTTGCTCCTGATATAATTACTTTGGTTGAATCTGATCCTTTTTATGGCTATGAATCTGAAACTGTTGTGGCACATCTTACTAAATTGAATGATATATCCACCCTGTTCACTAATGATGAGAGAACTCGTTACTTTTATATCCTTAAAATATTTCCGTTCTCATTAAAGGGTGATGCTAAGATATGGTTTAATTCTCTTGATCCTGGTTGTGCGCGTAGTCCCCAGGATATGATTTATTACTTCTCTGCTAAATATTTCGCTGCTCATAAGAAACAAGCTGCCTTAAGGGACATATATAATTTTGTGCAAATTGAAGAAGAGAGTCTCCCACAAGCTTGGGGGAGGCTTCTCCAATTACTTAATGCTTTGCCTGATCATCCTCTTAAGAAAAATGAAATACTTGATATCTTTTATAATGGACTAACCGATGCTTCCAGAGATTACCTGGATAGTTGTGTTGGTTCTATTTTCAGGGAAAGAACACCGGATGAACCTGAAATTATATTGAATAATATGTTGACAAATGAAAATAATTGGACACTTCCTGAGCCAACTCCTGAGCCTATTCCTAAACCAACTCCGAAGAAGAGAGGTGTTCTATTTCTCAGTCCTGAAGATATGCAAGAGGCAAAGAAATCCATGAAAGAAAGGGGAATTAAAGCTGAAGATGTTAAGAATTTACCTTCTATTGAAGAAATACATGGTTTTAATTTACCACCTATCGAAGAAATGCATAATTTTAATCCATCTCCTATTGAAGAAATACATGGTCTTGATAATCCGACACAGGTAGTAAAGGTAAATTCTCTCTATAGATATGATAAAGCTGAAATCCCATTTACTAAGTTTGCTAGCCCATGCTTAGATGAGTTTGATAAATTTATGGTTAAGCAAGAAGACTTCAATGCTTATTTTGGTAGAGAATTAAAACGCAATGTTGATATGCTTGAACACTTGGGTGATTATATGGCTAATGTCAAAGGTGAACTTAAACTTATTAGTAAACATGCTTCTATGGTTACCACTCAAGTAGAACAAGTACTTAAAGCTCAAAATGATTTGCTCAATGAATTGAATAGTAAGAATAATGATTATGTTGTTAGTGTGGCTACTAGAACTGGTAAGATGACTCAGGAACCTTTGTATCCTGAAGGCCACCCTAAGAAAATTGAGCAAGATTCTCAGAGAAATAATATAGATGCACCTAGTCCTTCTATAAGGAAGAAAAAGAAAAATGATAGGACTTTGCATGCTTCTATTGAACCTATTGCTGAACCTCCTGAGAATCCCAATGATATTTCTATATCTGATGCTGAAACACAATCTGGTAATGAACCTGAAACTAGTGATAATGTTAATGATAATGTTCATGATGATGCTCAACCTAGTAATGATAATGATATAGAAATTGAACCTGCTGTTGATCTTGATAACCCACAATCAAAGAATCAACGTTATGATAAGAAAGACTTTGTTTCTAGGAAACACGGTAAGGAAAGAGAGCCTTGGGTTCAAAAATCCATGCCTTTTCCTCCCAAACCATCCAAGAAAAAGGATGATGAGCATTTTGAGCGCTTTGCTGAAACGATTAGACCTATCTTTTTGCGTATGCGATTAACTGATATGCTCAAAATGAATCCTTATGCTAAGTATATGAAAGAAATTATTACTAATAAAAGAAAGATACCGGAAGCTGAAATGTCCACCATGCTTTCTAATTATACCTTTAAAGGTGGAATACATAAGAAACTAGGAGATCCAGGAGTACCCACTATACCATGCTCCATTAAAAGAAACTATGTTAAAACTGCTTTATGTGATCTTGGAGCCGGTGTTAGTGTTATGCCTCTCTCTTTATATCGTAGACTTGATTTGAATAAGTTGACACCTACTGAAATATCCTTACAAATGGCTGATAAATCAACTGCTATACCTGTCGGTATTTGTGAGGATGTGCCTGTTGTGGTTGCAAACGTTACTATTTTAACGGACTTTGTTATTCTTGATATTCCCGAGAACGATAATATGTCTATTATTATTGGAAGACCCTTTTTGAATACTATAGGGGCTGTTATTGATTGCACCAAAGGGAATGTCACTTTTCACGTTAATGGTAATGAGCATACGGTACACTTTCTGAGGAAACAACCTCGAGTCCACAGTATCAATTCTATTGGAAAAATTCCATCGATTATTTTTAGAGGTTTTGAATTTCCTCTTCCTACTGTCAAGAAGAAATATGATATTATTATTGTTGGGTATGTGCATATCCCCGTTGAGGTAACCTAGTGTTATTCAAAAATTCTCCGGTTCCATATTATTCGGAATGAGTTTGTTAACAAGACTGATCAACCTTGTTAATGGATTCCTTTTGATGATCATGAGATGGACGAATTTAGAAAACACAACTCTATGTACCCTCTTTCTACTTTCTATTATTTATATTAAATAAAATAAAAATACTATTTTCTGTCTGTTATCTGAATTACCCATGCTATATAAAAATACCCCAAAAATAAAAGTTCTCCAAATGCCCTGAAATTTAAATATGATTTTTTCTGGAATATTTGAGAATATTTGGCACTGAGAACACATCAGGGAGGGCATCCACCTAGCCACGAGGGTGGAGGGCGTGCCCTACCCCCCTGCCTCGTGGGCCCATGGTGGCCCTCCTCCACTTATTCCTGCACCCACACACTCCTTCCTCCCACAAACACCATTATCCAGCTCAAGCATGAGTTCTAGCTCATTTTGCTGCGATTTTTGATCTCCTTGCTCAAAGCACCTCTCACAAAACTGCTTTGGGGGATTGTTCCTTGGTATGTGACTCCTCCAATGGTCCAATTAGTTTTTGTTCTAGTGCTTTATTCATTGCATATTTTGCTGCTTAGGTGACCCTGTTCTTGAGCTTGCGTGTCAAATTTATGTGGTTCCAAGTAGTTTTGATGCATGATATAGGCTCTAGGCACTTGTAGGAGTAGTTGCTATCAATATTGTTGAGTTTCCTTCACTTTTATTTGAAGTTACTAAAAATTTCAGAATTTTTTTTAGAGGGAGAGATATGCTTAGGAAAATGTACCAAGGTGGTTCTTCAAGGAAACAATGACCCAGGCTTGCAATGCGTGATGCTGATGCTGAGCCACCAAGGGACGCTCCAGTGCGGCCTTGTGAATGGCCTTCAGAGGACTTCATGGATCGAGCGGGAATTAAGGAAGAATTTAACGCATATTTGCGTAACGCTGATCTTGTGAGCTTCGAGGAAGAAAAATGCCGTCAGTACCACTATCTCACTAGTTCCTTTTTGAGGAGGTTTGAATTTTCATCTTCACGTAATTCTCAAACTGTCTTGTTTGATCTTTATGAAAATTCTTACACTATGGACTTAGAGGACTTTACCACTACTTACAAACTTCCACAATGCGGTAGTGCTAGTGAACCTCGCAAATCTGAATTTAGAGATTTTCTTGCTAGTATAACTGTGGGGGAATCTAGAGATATAGCACAAGCTACCATAGGGAGCATTCACTTTCCTGCTATACATTATTTTGCTCTCTTCATAGGTAGATGCATTAACGGTAAAGATGAAGCATGTCACATGTGTGTCCCTGACCTCAGTATTCTTAGGAGTGCTGCGTTAGGAGATAAATCTTATAATTTGGGAGCCATTGTTGCAAGTAGGTTGCATCTTAATAGATTTAATGGAGATTTCTTCAGTGGAATTTATGCAACCCGCATAGCTAATTTTCTTGGTATAACCATACATGAGGATGATATTGAGTTGCCTCCTGCTTATTTGAATTTATGCCTAAGTTGGTCTAATGCCACGGATGGCCTGGCGGATATCCATAGACCAACTTAGGCCAAAACCCTAAGCTTGGGGGAGTACGTATTTCTCACCGACATTACATTCATGTTCACACACTCATTGCTAGATGTCGGTACTCATACTTTTTCATTGTAATATCCATGCTAGTTTACTTCCTTTTTATGCTTTCTTATTGTGTGTTTAATAAACCTTAATAAAAACCAAAAAAATAGTTGTAGTTTTTAATTAGTTTACTTTCCATGCTTGTAGTAGTAACTAAAAAGAAAACCCAAAAAGATTTCATGTTCTTCTTTTTGCTTGTTAGGAGCTTTCCTGTGTAAATAGTTTTATTTCTTTTTTTTGTTGGGGGTCGATAGGAGAAGATCATGATTAAATTGTCAAAGTGGCTCTTATATGCATTATTGTTGATCTGACAAAAGAGCCCATATTGCCTTGTCTTCTCCTGTTTGTTGAATGCTTGTAGATTCCAGCTTAGTCCAATGCATGTGCACTATTATTATTATCCACATCGTTCGGTCGTGCAAGTGAAAGGCAATTATGACGATATATGATGGACTGACTGAGAGGAGAAAAGCTGGTATGAACTCGACCTCTCTTGTTTTTGTAAATATGATTAGTTCATCATTCCTGATTCAGCCTATTATGAATAAACATGTTTGCAATGACAATTAGAGATCATAGTTTCATATGCCATGCTTAATTAGCTAGGAGCTTATACTGGTTTACCTTGCGTTCCAACATGCTATTAAAATGGTTGTGATGTGGTATGATAGGGTGGTATCCTCTTTTGAATGATTCGAGTGGCTTGACTTGGCACATGTTCACGCATGTAACTGAAACAAAATCAACATAGCCTCTACGATATTTATGTTCATGGTGCGTTATATCCTACTCATGCTTGCATTCGGTGTTGATTAATTTTAATGCATGTTCATGACTGTTGTCGCTCTCTAGCTGGTCGCTTCTCAGTCTCTTTCTAGCCTTCACTTGTACTAAGCGGGAATACTGCTTGTGCATCCAATCCCATAAACCCCAAAGTTATTCCATATGAGTCCACCATACCTACCTATCTGCGGTATCTACCTGCCGTTCCAAGTAAATTTGTATGTGCCGAACTCTAAACCTTCAAATAAATATCCTGTTTTGTATGCTCGAATAGCTCATGTATCAACTAGGGTTGTCCGTATCTTCCATGTTAGGCGGGTTATTCTCAAGAGGAGTGGACTCCGCTCCTCACTCACGAGAAAGTGGTTGGTCACCGGGATGCCCAGTCCCATGCTTTATGCAAACTAAATCAAAATAATTGCAAACAAAACTCCCCCTGGGACTCTTGTTAGTTGGAGGCACTCGTTGTTTCGAGCAAGCCATGGATTGATGCTTGTTGGTGGAGGGGGAGTATAAACTTTACCATTCTGTTTGGGAACCGCCTATAATGTGTGTAGCATGGAATATATCACCATCTCTTGGTTGTTATGTTGAGAATGAAAGTATACCGCTCAAAATATTATTCATCTCTATTTCAAAACCGAGCTCTGGCACCTCTACAAATCCCTGCTTCCCTCTGCGAAGGGCCTATCTATTTACTTTCATGTTGAGTCATCATCCTCTTATTAAAAAGCACCAGTTGGAGAGCACCACTGTCATTTGCATTCATTACTGTTAGTTTACATTGAGTATGACTTGACTGTATCTCTTTTATCATGAATTACAATGTCTAGTCAGTCCTTGATATTTAAAGGTGCTCCGCATTTATGTTTTGCGGTCTCAGAAAGGGCTAGCGAGATACCATCTTGTTATATCATATTATGATTGTTTTGAGAAAGTGTTGTCATTCGAGATTTATTATTATTGCTCGCTAGTTGATTATGCCATTGATATGAGTAAACATGAGACCTATGCGTTATTGTGAATATGGTTAGTATATAATCTTTGCTGAAAACTTGAATGCTGGCTTTACATATTTACAACAACAAGAGCAAACAGAGTTTGTAAAAGTTTTTCTTTATCACTTTCAGTTTGTCAACTGAATTGCTTGAGGACAAGCAAAGGTTTAAGCTTGGGGGAGTTGATACGTCTCCGCCATATCTACTTTTCCAAACACATTTCCCCTTGTTTTGGACTCTAACTTGCATGATTTGAATGGAACTAACCCGGACTGACGTTGTTTTCAGCAGAATTGCCATGGTGTTATTTATGTGCAGAAACAAAAGTTCTTGGAATGACCTGCAACTCCACGGAGTGTATTTTTGGAAATAATAAAAAATACTGGCAAAAGATCAAGACCAGGGGCCCCACACCCTAGCCACGAGGGTGGGGGCGCGCTCCCCTACCGCGTGGGCCCCTTGGAGCTCCTCCCACCTCAACTCCAACTCTATATATTCGTGTTCAGAGAGAAAAAAAATAAAAGAGAAGGATTCATCGCGTTTTACGATACGGAGCCGCCGCCAAGCCCTAAAACCTCTTGGGAGGGCTGATCTGGAGTCCGTTCGGGGCTCCGGAGAGGGGAATCCATTGCCATCGTCATCATCAACCATCCTCCATCACCAATTTCATGATGCTCACCGTCGTGCGTGAGTAATTCCATCGTAGGATTGCTGGACGGTGATGGGTTGGATGAGATTTATCATGTAATCGAGTTAGTTTTGTTAGGGTTTGATCCCTAGTATCCACTATGTTCTGAGATTGATGTTGCTATGACTTTGCTATGCTTAATGCTTGTCACTAGGGCCCGAGTGCCATGATTTCAGATCTGAACCTATTATGTTTTCATCAATATATGAGAGTTCTTGATCCTATCTTGCAAGTGTATAGGCACCTACTATGTGTTATGATCCGGCAACCCCGAAGTGACAATAATCGGGACCACTCCCGGTGATGACCGTAGTTTGAGGAGTTCATGTATTCACTATGTGTTAATGCTTTGGTCCGGTACTCTATTAAAAGGAGGCCTTAATATCCCTTAGTTTCTGCTAGGACCCCGCTGCCACGGGAGGGTAGGACAAAAGATGTCATGCAAGTTCTTTTCCATAAGCACGTATGACTATATTCGGAATACATGCCTACATTACATTGATGAATTAGAGCTAGTTCTGTGTCACCCTAGGTTATGACTGTTACATCATGAACCACATCCGCCATAATTCTCTATCACCGATCCATTGCCTATGAGCTTTCCATATATTGTTCTTCGCTTATTTACTTTTCCGTTGCTATTGTTACAATCACTACAAAATACCAAAAACATTACTTTTGTTATCATTACCTTTTGCTACCGTTGCCACTACTATCATATTACTTTGCTACTAAATACTTTGCTGCAGATATTAAGTTTCCAGGTGTGGTTGAATTGACAACTCAGCTGCTAATACTTGAGAATATTCTTTGGCTCCCCTTGTGTCGAATCAATAAATTTGGGTTGAATTATCTACCCTCGAAAACTGTTGCGATCCCCTATACTTGTGGGTTATCAGGGGGCTGCGGGCTGGAGCCGCTCTAGGCTCCAACTCGACCTCACGAGGGGCCCCGGCCAGGCGGGGCCCGCTACTTGAGGAGGAGCTGAAGATCGAAGCCAACCAGCTGCTGTCCAAGACCAGAGGAGGAGCTCGCGGCACGCCCGCCGCGCTACGAGCAAGGCCATGAGGGAAGGACGACGAAGGCACAAGCTCGGGGTGCCCTGGTGACAGATCAACTCCCGCAGCTGACCCCATGTCGTGGGCAGCGCCCGAGCCTGCGGCGCTGGAGCTTGGCGGGTGCGACGGGACGAGAGGGAACTGCTTCTCAGGGGACTTCCCGGCCTTGGCAGAAGGGGTCCTGAGGGGATAATCGTCAGGAAAGGAAGGCGACACACGGAAGATCACCGAGATAAGGTACTTACTCGTCGACGATGATGTACTTTCGTCGCTTCAAAGGCCCGAAGATACTATTGCTTCTCGGGGATCCCTTCCTCTTGCGAAGCTCCTCGAAGTCCAGGCAAAGCCGACCGAAGCTCTGGACTTGACGGCCGGCACGGAGTAAGGCCGGGGAAGAGCTTGGAGGGACAGCTTCAGGAGTGCCTGGCTGCGGTGAACAGTCGGGCGGCGTCTCACCGCGACCTCCCGAGGCTTCTGGGGCTTTGACCTCAAGAACCGCATGCTGCACCGCCTCAGTAACCGGCGCCCCAGGGGAGGGATCACGAGATCCCGAGGACGATGCCCCAGGATCACCATGCGGCATGAGCTCCTCAGCACTCGGGTCATCGGCCTCCGTCGAAGCTTGCCCTCCTGCACCCTCACTCGGGGCGAGCTCGGCACCGGCGGCGAGGAAGGGAACCACATCGATGGGGTTCTCGCGGGGCCCCACTAGGCCGACCGGGCGCAGCCCCCACTCATCGAAGGAGGGCATGTTCTTGGCAAATTCGGCGTTGTTCTCGCAGCGGTACAACAGACAGCTCTTCCTGGGCACGTCGTCCGGCAGAGGGGCACCCGTCAGGACTGCAAGAACTGTTTGCTGCGTCCTAAGAGGAAGCCCCTCCTCCTAAAACCTCACATGGTCCTGACTGCTGAGCAAGGCCCACATCGGGCGGGAATGGCGCTGAAGCGGAGCGATTCGGCGCTTGACGAACTCCTTCACCACCATAGGCGCAGTCATGCCATGGTCTTTTAGCCTCCTCGGCCTGAGCCAGACGGGAACGAGATGGGGGCTCGCGAGCCTTTGGTGGACCCAACCGGAGTTGGGAACAGCAGGCTGATGTCTACTACACAACCTTCTTCTTGTAGACATTGTTGGGCCTCCAAGTGCAGAGGTTTGTAGGACAGTAGAAAATTTCCCTCAAGTGGATGACCTAAGGTTTATCAATCCGTAGGAGGCGCATGATGAAGATGGTCTCTCTCAAGCAACCCTGCAACCAAATAACAAAGAGTCTCTTGTGTCCCCAACACACCCAATACAATGGTAAATTGTATAGGTGCACTAGTTCGGCGAAGAGATGGTGATACAAGTGGTATATGGATAGTAGATAAAGGTTTTTGTAATCTGAAAATATAAAAACAGCAAGGTAACTAATGATAAAAGTGAGCACAAACAGTATTGCAATGCGTTGAAGCAAGGCCTATGGTTCATACTTTCGCTAGTGCAAGTTCCCTCAACAATAATAACATAATTGGATCACATAACTATCCCTCAACATGCAACAAAGAGTCACTCCAAAGTCACTAATAGCGAAGAATGAACGAAGAGATTATGGTAGGGTACAAAACCACCTCAAAGTTATTCTTTCCAATCAATCCGTTGGGCTATTCCTATAAGTGTCACAAACGGCCCTAGAGTTCGTACTAGAATAACACCTTAAGACACAAATCAACCAAAACCCTAATGTCACCTAGATACTCCAATGTCACCTCAAGTATCCGTGGGTATGATTATACGATATGCATCACACAATCTCAGATTCATCTATTCAACCAACACATAGAACCTCAAAGAGTGCCCCAAAGTTTCTACCGGAGAGTCAAGACAAAAACGTGTGCCAACCCCTATGCATAGGTTCATGGGCGGAATCCGCAAGTTGATCACCAAAACATACATCAAGTGAATCACGTGATATCCCATTGTCACCATAGATACGCATGGCAAGACATACATCAAGTGTTCTCAAGTCATTAAAGACTCAATCTGATAAGATTACTTCAAAGGGAAAACTCAATCCATTACGAGAGAGTAGAGGGGGAGAAGAAACATAAGATCCAACTATAATAGCAAAGCTCGCGATACATCAAGATCATGCCAAACCAAGAACATGAGAGAGAGAGATCAAACACATAGCTACTGTACATACCCTCAGCCCCGAGGGAGAACTACCCCTCCTCGTCATGGAGAGCGCCGGGATGATGGAGATGGCCACCGGAGAGAGATTGCCCCCTCCGGCAGGGTGCCAGAATGGGTCTAGCTTGGTTTTCGGTGGCTACTGAGGCTTCTGGCGGCGGAACTCCTGATCTGTTGTGCTCCTCGGTCGTTTTAGGGTATATGGATATATATAGGCGAAAGAAATACATCAGGGGAGCCACGAGGGGCCCACGAGGGTGGAGGGCGCGCCCAGGGGGGGTGGGCGCGCCCCCCTGCCTCGTGGCTTCCTCGTTGCTTCCCTTACGTACACTCCAAGTCTTCTGGATTGCTTCCGTTCCAAAAATAAGTTTCGTGAAGTTTCAGGTCAATTGGACTCCGTTTGATTTTTCTTTTCTGTGATACTCTAAAACAAGGTAAAAAAAGAAACTGGCAATGGGCTCTGGGTTAATAGGTTAGCCCCAAAAATAATATAAAAGTGTTTAATAAAGCCCATAAACATCCAAAACAGATGATATAATAGCATGGAACAATCAAAAGTTATAGATACGTTGGAGATGTATTAGCATCCCCAAGCTTAATTCATGCTCGTCCTCGAGTAGGTAACTGATAAAAACAGAATTTTTGATGTGGAAACATATTTATCCATGTAGTTCTCTTTATTGCGGCAAGAATATTCAGATCCATAAGATTCAAGACAAAAGTTTAATATTGACATAAAAATAATAATACTTCAAGCATACTAACCAAGTAATCATGTCTTCCCAAAATAACATGGCCAAAGAAAGCTATCCCTACAAAATCATATAGTCTGGCTATGCTCCATCTTCACCACATAAAATATTTAAATCATGCACAACCCCGATGACAAGCCAAGCAATTGTTTCATACTTTTGATGTTCTCAAACTTTTTCAATCTTCCCGCAATACATGAGCGTGAGCCATGGACATAGCACTATAGGTGGAATAGAATGGTGGTTGTGGAGAAGACAAAAAGGAGAAGATAGTCTCACATCAACTAGGCGTATCAACGGGCTATGGAGATGCCCATCAATAGATATCAATGTGAGTGAGTAGGGATTGCCATGCAACGGATGCACTAGATCTATAAGTGTATGAAATCTCAAAAAAAAACTAAGTGGGTGTGCATCCAACTTGTTTGCTCACGAAGACCTAGGGCATTTTGAGGAAGCCCATCATTGGAATATACAAGCTAAGTTCTATAATGAAAGATTCCCACTAGTATATGAAAGAGACAACATAGGAGACTCTCTATCATGAAGATTATGGTGCTACTTTGAAGCACAAGTGTGGTAAAAGGATAGTAGCATTGCCCCTTCTCTCTTTTTCTCTCATTCATTTTTTGGGCCTTTCTCTTTTTTTATGGCCTCTTTTTTTCTTTTTTTATTTGGGCTTCTTTGGCCTCTTTTATTTATTTATTTATTTATTCGTCCGGAGTCTCATCCCGACTTGTGGGGGAATCATGGTCTCCATCATCCTTTCCTCACTGGGACAATGCTCTAATAATGAAGATCATCACACTTTTATTTTCTCACAACTCAAGAATTACAACTCGATTCTTAGAACAAGATATGACTCTATATGAATGCCTCCGGCGGTGTACCGGGATGTGCAATGACTCATGAGTGACATGTATGAAAGAATTATGAACGGTGGCTTTGCCACAAATACGATGTCAACTACATGATCATGCAAAACAATATGACCATATCATAATAAACGAAACGGTGGAGAGTTGCATGGCAATATATCTCGGAATGGCTATGGAGATGCTATAATAGGTAGGTATGGTGGCTGTTTTGAGGAAGGATATGGTGGGTGTATGATACCGACGAAAGGTGCGCGGTATTAGAGAGGCTAGCAATGGTGGAAGGGTGAGAGCGCGTATAATCCATGGACTCAACATTAGTCATAAAGAACTCACATACTTATTGCAAAAATCTATTAGTTATCCAAACAAAGTACTACGCGCATGCTCCTAGGGGGATAGATTGGTAGGAAAATACCATCGCTCGTCCCCGACCACCACTCATAAGGAAGAGAATCAATAAATAAATCATGCTCCGACTTCATCACATGACGGTTCACCATACGTGCATGCTACGGGAATCACAAACTTCAACACAAGTATTTCTCAAACTCACAACTACTCAACTAGCATGACTCTAATATTACCATCCTCATATCTCAAAACAATCATCAAGTATCAAACTTCTCATAGTATTCAATGCACTCTATATGAAAGTTTTTATTATATCCCTCTTGGATGCCCATCATATTAGGACTAGTTTCATAACCAAAGCAAACTACCATGTTGTTCTAAAGACTCTAAAAATAATATAAGTGAAGCACGAGATTTCATCTATTTCTTCAAAATAAAACCACCACCGTGCTCTAAAAAGATATAAGTGAAGCACTAGAGCAAATGATAAACTACTCCGAAAGATATAAGTGAAGATCAATGAGTAGTCGAATAATTATGCAACTATGTGAAGACTCACTAACATTTAATAATTTCATATCTTGGTATTTTATTCAAACAGCAAGCAAAACTAAATAAAATAAAATGATGCTCCAAGCAAAACACATATCATGTGGCAAATAAAAATATAGCTCCAAGTAAAGTTACCGATGAACGAAGACGAAAGAGGGGATGCCTTCTGGGGCATCCCCAAGCTTAGGCTCTTGGTTGTCCTTGAATATTGCATTGGGGTTCCTTGGGCATCCCCAAGCTTAGGCTCTTGCCACTCCTTATTCCATAGTCCATAGAATCTTTACCCAAAACTTGAAAACTTCACAACACAAAACTTAAAGTAGAAAACTCGTGAGCTCCGTTAGCGAAAGAAAACAAAACACCACTTCAAGGTACTGTAATGAACTCATTCTTTATTTATATTGGTGTTATATATACTGTATTGCAACTTCTCTATGGTTAATACCCTCCGATACTACTCATAGATTCATCAAAATAAGCAAACAACACATCGAAAACAGAATCTGTCAAAAACAGAACAGTCTGTAGTAATCTGGATCAAACGTATACTTATGGAACTCATAAAATTCTCAAATAAATTGCTAGACGTGACGAATTTATCTATTAATCATCTGCAAAAAAATTAACTAAATAGCACTCTACAATAAAAATGGAAGCAATTCTCGTGAGCGCTAAAGTTTCTATTTTTTACAGCATGATCATAAAGACTTCACCCAAGTCTTCCCAAAGGTTCTACTTGGCACAAACACTAATTAAAACATAAAACCACATATAAACAGAGGCTAGATGAATTATTTATTACTAAACAGGAGCAAAAAGCAAGGAACAAAAATAAAATTGGGTTGCCTCCCAACAAGCGCTATCGTTTAGCGCCCCTAGCTAGGCATGATGATTTCAATGATGCTCATATAAAAGATAAGGATTGAAACATAAAGAGAGCATCATAAAGAATATGAATAGCACATTTAAGTCTAACCCACTTCCTATGCATAGAGATTTTGTGAGCAAACAACTTATGGGAACAAGAATCAACTTGCATAGGAAGGTAAAGCAAGCAAAACTTCAAAATTTTAAGCACATAGAGAGGAAACTTGATATTATTGCAATTCCTACAAGCATATGTTCCTCCCTCATAATAATTTTTAGTAGCATCATGAATGAATTCAACAATATAACTATCACATAAAGCATTCTTTTCATGATCTACAAGCATATAATTTTTATTACTCTCCACATAAGCAAATTTCTTCTCATGAATAGTAGTGGGAGCAAACTCAACAAAATAACTATCATGTGATTGAAAATTAAGACCAAGATGACAAGTTTCATGGTTATCATTATTCTTTAAAGCATACGTGTCATCACAATAATCATCATAGATAGGAGGCATGCTTTCATCATAGTAAATTTGCTCATCAAAGCTTGGGGGACAAAAAATATCATCTTCATCAAACATAGCTTCCCCAAGCTTGTGGCTTTGCATATCATTAGCATCATGGATATTCAAGGAATTCATACTAACAACATTGCAATCATGCGCATCATTCAAATATTTAGTGCCAAACATTCTAATGCATTCTTCTTCTAGCACTTTGGCACAATTTTCCTTTCCATCATACTCACAAAAGATATTAAAAAGATGAAGCGTATGAGGCAAACTCAATTCCATATTTTTTTGTAGTTTTCTTTTATGAACTAAACTAGTGCTAAAACAAGAAACTAAAAGAATCGATTGCAAGATCTAAAGATATACCTTCAAGCGCTAGCCTCCCCGGCAATGGCGCCAGAAAAGAGCTTGATGTCTACTACACAACCTTCTTCTTGTAGACGTTGTTGGGCCTCCAAGTGCAGAGGTTTGTAGGACAGTAGCAAATTTCCCTCAAGTGGATGACCTAAGGTTTATCAATCCGTAGGAGGCGCATGATGAAGATGGTCTCTCTCAAGCAACCCTGCAACCAAATAACAAAGAGTCTCTTGTGTCCCCAACACACCAAATACAATGGTAAATTGTATAGGTGCACTAGTTCCGTGAAGAGATGGTGATACAGGTGGTATATGGATAGTAGATAAAGATTTTTGTAATCTGAAAATATAAAAACAGCAAGGTAACTAATGATAAAAGTGAGCACAAATGGTATTGCAATGCGTTGAAACAAGGCCTAGGGTTCATACTTTCGCTAGTGCAAGTTCCCTCAACAATAATAACATAATTGGATCACATAACTATCCGTCAACATGCAACAAAGAGTCACTCCAAAGTCACTAATAGCGGAGAACGAACGAAGAGATTATGGTAGGGTACGAAACCACCTCAAAGTTATTCTTTCCAATCAATCCGTTGGGCTATTCCTATAAGTGTCACAAACAGCCCTAGAGTTCGTACTAGAATAACACCTTAAGACACAAATCAACCAAAACCCTAATGTCACCTAGATACTCCAATGTCACCTGAAGTATCCGTGGGTATGATTATACGATATGCATCACACAATATCAGATTCATCTATTCAACCAACACATAGAACCTCAAAGAGTGCCCCAAAGTTTCTACCGGAGAGTCAAGACGAAAACGTGTGCCAACCCCTATGCATAGGTTCATGGGCGGAACCCGCAAGTTGATCACCAAAACATACATCAAGTGAATCACGTGATATCCCATTGTCACCGCAGATACGCACGGCAAGACATACATCAAGTGTTCTCAAGTCATTAAAGACTCAATCCGATAAGATTACTCCAAAGGGAAAACTCAATCCATTACAAGAGAGTAGAGGGGGAGAAGAAACATAAGATCCAACTATAATAGCAAAGCTCGCGATACATCAAGATTGTGCCAAATCAAGAACACGAGAGAGAGAGAGAGAGACCAAACACATAGCTACTGGTACATACCCTCAGCCCCGAGGGAGAACTACTCCTTCCTCGTCATGGAGAGCACCGAGATGATGGAGATGGCCATCGGAGAGAGATTGCCCCCTCCGGCAGGGTGCCGGAACGGGTCTAGATTGGTTTTAGGTGGCTACGGAGGCTTCTGGCGGTGAAACTCCCGATCTATTGTGCTCCTCGATCGTTTTAGGGTATATGGATATATATATAGGCGGAAGAAATACATCAGGGGAGCCACGAGGGGCCCAAGAGGGTGGAGGGCACGCCCAGGGGGGGTGGGCGCGCCCCCCTGCCTCGTGGCTTCCTGGTTGCTTCCCTACGTACACTCCAAGTCTTCAGGATTGCTTCCATTCCAAAAGTTCCATGAAGTTTCAGGTCAATTGGATTCCCTTTGATTTTCCTTTTCTGTGATACTCTAAAACAAGGTAAAAACAGAAAGTGGCACTGGGCTCTGGGTTAATAGGTTAGTCCCAAAAATAATATAAAAGTGTTTAATAAAGCCCATAAACATCCAAAACAGATAATATAATCGCATGGAACAATAAAAAATTATAGATACGTTGGAGACGTATCACAGGCCCTAGCGGAGCATGGAGCAAAGGGCTGAGCACACCTGCATCGACAAACACCCACCGTGTCCGGAACTCGCTCGTGGAGGGAGGAAGCTCGAAGTCGATCCCCTCGCCCGCTATCGCGGCCACGGCCTGGAAGCTCACGCACCCTGAGCTTTGCCGAGGATCAGTCAGATGCAATGAGAAGAAATCACGGAAGAGGGCCACCGAAGGAGCGATGCCCACCATGGCTTCGCACACGAAGGCGAAGACGGCGAGAAGAGTCACAGATTGGGGGTCGAGATGCAGCATGTGGATCTGATAATGCTCGAGCACCGCGTTGAAGAAGGCGGAGAAGGGGGAATCAGGCTAGCCTAGATGGCATCTATGAAGATGGGGACTTCAGTGGATGCCCGGGCAATGCGAGCGCGAGACGCGGGCCAAGCCACCGTCTCTCCCCACTCGTTGAAACTAGAAGCAAGCATGGGGCGGACCTTGTCCATGGCCTCGTCATTGAGCACCAGAGGTCAGCCAAGCGCAGGCTCGAAGGACGGAGGCGCACTCGGCGAAGACAGAGGCTTCTTCCCCTTGTCTGATTGTTTTGGCGCCATGGCGACGAAGCAGGCGAAGCGCAGGACGGATTGGAGAGGAGGAGCGGAGTCTCGAGGAAGCAGAGGGAATAGGGAGGCAAGGCGTGGGGCAATGGGAGAATAACTATGTAGGTTGCGGGGGGCGCGTAGCCAGGCGTATTCAAAGGCAGTGTGGGGAAGTGGAGACGCCCACGTCCAATCAACCGCCACGCGTCAACCGAGGAGACAGGCTTTTGGGGCCCGCGGCGCTCCGCGCTTGACCCTTTGGCTTCGCCTCGATGCCAAGCCCGAGCGCGCCTTGGGCCCGAGGGCTACTGTCGGTGTTCTGGGGACGGGGGTCCCCAGACTTGCTTGCCTGTGGCCCATGGCGTGGCTGTGTTGGCAGGCCTATACGACCCATCTTCATCGACAAGGAGCCAAGACCCTCGCGAGGGGCCAAGCCTCGCGAGGCGAACGATGCAAGACCTCCTCAGGAGCGGCCTCACCAGGCTGCCTCACGAGGAGCGGAGATATCAAGGCGGGGCGAACCTCGTGAGGCTCTCGTGACGTGAGCCGTGACGATCGACACCAGGCGGGCGCCAACATGCGCAGTGTCCTTACTTCCTATTTTGTGCTAAGGGAGCAATCACATGCGCGGAGTACCGAGGCATCAAGCAAAGGTTTTCATATTGGTGCAACAAGACCAAGACTCGCGGGACGGCAGGACGGAGGTCACCGTGGAGCCCAAGACGGCATCATCACCAGAACCTTTGGCAGGCGAAGACCACCTTTTGTCAGGATAGCTCGTACTAGCTGTCCCCTTTCAAATTGGCCGCCATTGTTGGCTCCCTTCCCACTCAATATTTGGGAAGAGGACCAGAGCCTCTATAAATAGAACTAGCCACCACAAAGAGAGGAGACCGGATCAAGGGCCAACCCTTAGCCACACCGAACATAAGAACACCTCAACCTCAAGAGGATGTTCTTCCCCTTGTACTGTTCATCATCAGCCCAAGAGGCAATCCACCACTACACTGGAGTAGGGTATTACACCACTACGGTGGCCCGAACCAGTATAAATCTTGTGTCTTTGTGTTGTGAGTGTGTCGAGTTCGTCCGCGAGACCTTAGCGAGCTAGGGCGTAAATCGGTAGAAGGGAAGGAGTTTCGCGCGCACCCCAGTGTTCGAACCTTAAGGGTCTGCCGGAACCCCAGATCTGACAGAAATGGCTGCGAGGTGCATGAAGGGAAGGAAAAGCTTGCACTACCCAATCGCCAAATCACCCACGGAGATCGGCATCTACTCGCGTTCAACCAAAGCGGCCTTTGTCACATCTTCAACGCCCGGGTGCAAGACACAAGCTCGTCGGCTATGGATCTCGCTTAAGTGCTCATGCCCATAGCGGGACCGAAAACTAATAGGGTGTAATGCCCTGGACACACCCGCGGGTGGTCGTTACTCCTGACGGGATCTAGACTGGCCCCACAGATCAATACTAGTCTTTTCTGCGCACTTTGTCCTCACTCGTGCGCACCCGGGAGCAACTTCCCAGTCGGTCACCCATTCTGAAACTACCCCAAGCTGAGCACGCTTAACTTTGGAGTTTTGTCTGAATGGGCTCCCGGAAAAGAAGGAATTCTTTATTGGTATGAGTATTCTATCATCCCTAATAAGCCAGGCTATCACATAGGGGCACACACCTACACAACCGTCTACAATCGTTGATTTGTGTCATGATCTGAAAAGTTGTTTCGGCTGAAACTGCGTGAAAAGGATATAAGAACTTGAAAACTTGTCAATACCACACAATATACATAATAGAATACTTCCTCCAACCCTTTTGGTATGTCTTGTTCCTCTATGTTCCGTCCTATTTGTTTCCTTCATCGATCGGTTATTTGTTTCAATTACGTTTCATCCATTCTTACTGTTGATCTCCTTCTTTCTCGGTGCCCCTGTTCCATTGCCACCTTTCAATACTCTTCCTTTTCGGGTCATTTGTGTTTCTCTTTTCGAATCCTTTCATCCTATTTCTTCTTAATTCTCTTTATGTCTATCCAATTATCTTGTTAACTCCAAAGTCATGGCATGCTGCTTCCCATCGTCAACCACACATTGTTTACGCAATGATTCTTTCAGCTGATTTCAGTCTTAATCTAACCTACTTGATATTATTTTCTCAACATACATTGTACGAAATTTGCATTTGCACATTTTCTAACATACTCTTTTACTGTCAATTTCCTGGAAAGGAAAAGTTGTTTACACATGTCTATGCACACATCTAAGTTTTGCTTTCTCAAACTTATAATGTCAGTAACATGTTAATCAGCTTTGTCTTTTCGTACTTAAATTCATGATTTCTTTTCTCCTTGATCGCACCACGTATGTCCATGGATCGAGTTACAAGGTATTTAATTCTACGTTGGAAATTCTAGTTGACCCACAGACACATGAACTTCTTCCTTTATGCTCTTTTCCGACTAGGGTCTTCGCTCCTAGTTACATCCTCCTGATCCGGTCTCCTGTCACTTGTATCGGACGTTGGGCCTAGTCGCAACAAATCCATTATCGCAACGATTATCACCCATGACGCCTACTACATTTCCTTGCCTGCTTTTTACCGTACCAACTCGTGGTAGGCAAGAAACCCCAAAAGGAGGTGGATGCATCAGATGAAATCAAGGTAAATTTCCTTGTATCATGCTTAATCTCATTCAAATCAGGGTGGAATGCTTCTTTTCTACATAATCGACTGTTTCTATTTGTAGTGCCCAATCTGTTACGACGACATAACCTTATGCATCCATGAGAACGTTTTGAAGAACAACACCTTCTGCCTCTCTTTCGAGAATTCTGCAAACACATGACTGTAAGCTTGAACTTATTGTTTATTTGTTAAGCATTGACTGCATAATTTGTTACTTAGTTCACCATATAGTATTCATGCTTATCTGTTCATTTATTCACATAACAAGCCGTGCACTTAACTTATGTTAAGTCCAATTTACTTGAGACATATAGTGTTCCCCGATTAAAAAAGTATAAGCTCTAGCTCATGTGGTTGACGGCGTCTCTTGTTTTATTTGCTTAGTGTATTCTTGTTTCATCAGGATGCAAGCTGCTTTTTTTTAAAAAAAAAGATGACCTCGGCCTTTGCATCTGGGCGATGCATACAATCATTTTTATTAATTATTCACAAAGACCTTACAAAGTATTATATTAGTAAGTCTGAATCCATCATCTTGGCAATATCTGTCGCTTCTCATATCTACTTGATGAAGAAATGTCGAATGTCCAGACCGAATACCAAACAGATCTCGCACCAAAGCCTAACATCTAAAGCTGGAGGCCCCAACCAAGCCTCTTGCCGGGTCTGGGGCACATACCAGTCCGGCGCACTCTCAGCGGGCACCGCATGCGCCCGCTGCAGAGGCCGTCGCCACCATCTTCCACCGATCCATCTTCAGAGCAGGTACTGACGCATCCACCTTGCCAGGCCTACCATCAACGCCACCACGACGCCAGATAGCGTCCCCGCCCTGCGCGAGTCCATCATCTCACGCTCGTCACCGAGACCCCACTGCGCCACGCCGCCAAGACTCATTGCTGTCGACGTAGTAGATGTACACCGCTTCACTTCTTGTGTCCTCCATTCAGCAGTTGCTCCAAAACAATGCCCTCATGAGGGAGAGCGACACCGAGAGCGCCGTCATCGTCTGATCCGGGATACCCGGATCTGGGGCTTCCCCCAGAGCAGAGCGCGAGTGGGTAAAAGGTTGCTGCAATGGTGATGCCTTCAACAAGGTAACAATGTGTAGACGCCGCCATCGCTTGCCATGACCGTAGTCGGAGCTCGGTTTTCACCGGCAACCGCGCCTCCCCAACTCGCCACCGGGACTAGCTGTGGGATCTAGGGATCCGCCACAACCAGCCGGCGGACCACCTTCAGCGGAGGAGGAGGCCACCACTGCCACACTCGGGGCCGGAGACCCCGGCTTCCTCGTGCTGCGGGACTAGCCCAGGAACCCGCAAGCTGACGTCGGAGATGTTAAGATGCAGCCGGTACAACGATCTGGGTGGCTGCCCGTGTGAACCATCTGGACCTAGATTGGGCGTGTCCACCGTTGTCGCCACTAACTCGGGTCGCTAGGCTGCATAACCGCAATGCCCAACCATTGAGCCAAGGCTCTCTTTGCACAACTGCATGCCCAATTCAGGATGCAAGCTGCTGCTTGAGGTGTGTTAGAATTTGTGAAATGCCGATTTTCTTTTGCCGCCAACGACATGCTTCGCAAACTAAAAATGCCAGAAATAATATGTTCTTCTTTTCCCCCAAAGAAATTTTATACATCAAGAGAATCATAATTGATATACACTGATTTGCTAACTATTATGGCGAGTTGACCGCAGCGCCGGATCATCTCTGCTATTTTGCACACACAAAAAACATAACGGATGGAAAACTTGAGTATGTTTATTATATCTCCACACTAAATTGACGAGATCCTTCAATTCTAATCAGAGAAGCTTGAAGGAGATGTGAAGGTGGTGGCCAAGTTGTCTCCTCCTAAGCTCAAAGTGAAGGAGGTGGCAGCTAGCGCCGCTCGCCATGAGGCAGAAGCACTCGTCCAAATAGGTGAACTAATTAATTTAAACTGGCTTCTCTTTTTAGTTTCTGCATGCAAATTTTAAATGGCCAGTCGAAATGCATTTCTGAAATCTGTTTCTGATTTCTAAACAAGTCTGACTAATGTTGGAGCGATCTGTTGTGTTCATTCCTTCATTTAAATTTAACTATGATGCAGAGCAAGATGGGAGCTTGGACATGCTAGAGGAGACTGTCGCAGGGCAAAAGCATGAGAGCGGAGGATGTCCGGGTTCGTTGAAGAATATGCGATAGACCGCTGGCGGTACGCACGGGAGCAGGCTTACGTACGATCTCTTCCATGGGACCTCGGAATCTTTGCTCATACTTTGAGAAAGTAAGCATAGCTGTGAGACACGACCATCTCCGGCCTCTCTGCAGTCAGGAACCAGTCTCTCGCTCTGTTAATCACATAGTTTCATGGTGTTTGGTCAGTGAGTGTGTGATATTTTTTTCCCATTACAACACATGGACATGTTTGCTAGTCCATCTAAAGATTTGACTTTGTTGCACGAATGCTCCATTGTACATGCATGCATGGGACGTAGAAAAGACATAAATGTAACGAATACCAAACATGTCACTCAACCACAATGTAATATATAGTTATCTATTCATAAATATTGCACACTGAAGCAAAAAAACTATGCCATCTCACATCATGTGAACTAAAAGGGCCCTCCGTAGAAGAATCGGCCATTGACAATGGGAGTAGCCCCGTAGGTATTCGGTTCAGTAATGACCGTGGGTGAGCCTTGCATCAAGAGCGAGGCCTGGCCATCCTGGTTGATGATTTGGATATTGCTCATGGACGCGGGCGCCACCGCATCACCCGTGGGACGGTAGCCACTGCCCATTGGAGCTAAATTTGTTGTTTGGGTCTGCACGTATCCACCAAAACGAACACCCACTGCTCTATTCGCCATCCCTCCAGTAAACAGCGACTTGGGGAAACGCCCAATCAATGCAGGGTCATCCTGATTGAACCCATAATAGACAAGCCAGTCTCCCATTTCGCCGTCCTTTAATTTGGGACATAGTTAGGTTCCAAAGATACATGGAGTTCTATCAAATATGTCTGTGAATATTTAACAAAACTAGTAACACACTTGCAAAGCACATCCAGCTAATTGACACAACTTAACATGCAAAATACAATTTGCATGACATGTTTTCATACATATCACCCATGTCTGAAAAGGCTAAACATAACATGCATGTTCTTATTAAATGTTATATCTATCAAATACAATTAAAAAGAAATTTTAAACCAGTGCACATCAATCATCCTAGAATTTCATAGAGCAAAGATATATACTTTTAGGTAGGAAATGTCACATAAAAAGCATATTAATTAATCTATACAAATGGTAATCTCCAGAAAACATTATATTTATACAGGCTAGAGAGTAACAAGTACAGAACAAAAAGTACAGCTAAGAGCCAATAATTAAGCGTAATGTGAAGAATTTGTTTCCCGCATTGGTCAAAAAATTTATAAAATTAAATTAAAGATCTCAAACGCATTAAAGCGACACTGCCCCAATATAGTACCTTTTATATCAGCAGTATAGATATAGACAAAGATAGATGTGCACCTAAGAAATTAAGTGAGATTAGGTGTTTACGCATGTTATATTATCGGAATCACGATGAATTTCACATTATGTTACTCAGGGAAAATATTTTTAGATTGAAACCACATGACTAATATTGGAGGGGGTGTACCTTGAAAACTTTAATAGTGATGGTTTGTTTGAGTCCCTTGGGCTGGGAAACTGTCTCAATTACACCTCTGAGAGTCATGGGTGCACCCTCTTCCGGCTGAAAACCGCACTGGGCATTAGGCAACCAGTTTCTTGGAACCCATCAGTCTACATCAATATTAATAGAGCAGAACAACAACACATGTTAGTACGTAAAAGGATAATTAATTAAGCCACGCATATATAGTGGGTCAGAAAAAAGCCGATAGTAGTATTGATTCATGAGTCGGTCGCTGAATTACCCACCGTCCACAGAGCAGCTAAACGGGTGCGTGAATCGCCGTACATTTTGGGCGAAACCTACAAGAAGCAATGTAAGCCATATGTGTATCATCAAGCTCGCAACATACACACACACTTACCTCCCAGCCGATCTGGATTGCATTGTAGCTGGTCGGCTCGCCGTCACCTACATCGAAGAGGTCCATCGAGCCCACGGTGTACTGCTCGGTGCCGAGGTTGAAGTTGTACACGTCCATCGTCGCGGTGAACCCGTAGTAGCCCTCATCTGATGCTGCTGTCTGGTGCGCAGCAAACTACGTGACCACAGAGCACACAGTCAGTATTTTTGTGACATGACCAGATTCATCTAGAGGATTGGCTATTGAATATAACTCATATCAACACACGTACGTAGTATGTCTGAGAGCCGCCGGATTCAGCGTCGAGCGGTGAAACTTGACTAAGCAATCTTTGGCGCAGCAAACTCGTTTCGTTGCTCGACTTTTGGGATTTTACCTGATCAACAATGAACGTGCAAATTAATTAGCAAACTACTGTAATTTTAAAACTAAGCTAGACGAGACGTACTGCGAGTGTTGTAATTAAGATCGATCGAAGCATGGGTTTTACCTGTCGATTAGTTGGGTAGAGCCCGGCAGCATGGGTTCCACTGCCGGCCAAAAGCAGCATCCACACGGTGAGACGAAGAAGATCAACCATCGCCTCGGCCGGTCTGATTGCACGCTCTTAATCTCGAGACAAAAGAACGCAAGCCAACTTGGTCGATCGGGAAGACCGACGCCACGCTAGCTTATATGGGCGCCGGGTTTCCTCGTAATAAATTTGGAAGTTATTTTACTCGTAATAAATTTGGAAGACCGACGCCTGCTAATATATGCTCGACTTATGGAAAATATCCGCCTTGAGTTTCTTGTTTCCATTTTTAGCGTAAGATCGGTTCCTCTTTGGAAGTAAAAGTTGTCCAATCTAGGGCGCTAAGTATGTATGGCATTTTTGAGAAAAAAATATCGATCGATCACAATCTTGTTCCTTTTTGCGAGGATAACGATCTCACAGTCCTCGTGAATATTCCATGGATTTAGATTCGTACACGATTTTGGGCTCACCGTGACTGTGGGGGCTGCAGAATATTGCACTGACGAGTTTGTACTCGCAGAAGAGAGCATAGGTCCAGCGACGCTTGACCGTTCTAAAAATAAAAATAAAATTCGACGACTGTCCAACCGCCACGTTGGCCGTCACCTGGCCATTAATTTAAGTCCACTGCTACTTCAACGTGGATCACCAAATTGGGCTAGATTTGTCTGGATGTCCGAAATCTCGTAAACCAGCTTTGGGAGTCCGGACATTCCCCGCGTCGAATTTATCGAATTTAGACACCCCGGGCACCTAAAACCCCTCTTTGGTCAGCTCTAGAACCCTCCGCTCATTCCCACTGCCTGACCGGCTCACTGACTACTCGCACTCACCATGCCAGCGTGCCGCCGAGAAGTATACTTCCTCTTCAAATCGGTCGGTCGGACGCCATCAAACATATCTGTCTAGTCATCTCCTCTCCCGGAGCTGTTGCACACACACGACTCCTCTACCACCGGTCATCGCAAATGGGCAAGAATTTTGACGACGAGAAGACCCGGGCGTGGTGTTTGCTCGACAGTTACCGCTTCGACCAGCCGTTGTGTCGCCACGACACCAGATCCAGTTGGCACCGCCGATCACGGTCTTCGGGAATGTTGCCATCCATGTTGCTAAGGAGGTAGTACCGATCTCTTTTCGGGCGGGGAGTAGAGAGTTTGATCGGGGCTAGGTTCCTCTTAACCATCCAACCAACGATTGGTCCTCTGCCTAATTTAAGAAGGTTAGTTGTGCAATTTTGGGCAATGTTTTATTGCTTTTTTTATATAATATGGCTCATCTGACCCTACCTTAAAAAGGGAAAATGGTAACTGACGAATGGTTGCCATGATGCCAATCCCAGCGAACGCCCTCCCCATCGTTGCACGTATGTTGGTGCAAAGTCGATGCCACATAGATCAGCTGGAGTTGTTCCCCGTTTTCCGTTTCCTGGCGAACACTCTCTTTTTTCCTCAGGACCAAGGGCGCGAGGAGGGGTTCAAACTTGCAACCTGTGTGTGTGTGTAGGTTTTATAGACTTGCCATGTTAATTTTTAATTATATGTAGAATGACAATTCTTTTTTATTTAAAACCATGATATTTTTTTCTTCCAAAACATGGCAATTTTAGGTCTTTTTGTAATGCCCCATGGCGAGTTTTTTGGGAAATTTTATCACTTATTCATGGCAATTTGAAATTGTTTTCTCACTTTCTAACATGGACATTTTATTATTAAGAGCATGTCATTTTAAAATTTAATAACATGTCATTTTTATTTATAAGACGATTGTAGTTTTATTATTAAAAACATGACATTTTTTATTATTAATGACATGCCATTTTTATTATTATAAGAGGATGGGATTTTTTATTATTAAGAGCATGACATTTATTATTGGTAATAATATGTCATTTTCTATTATTTAGAGGATTGTAATTTTATTATTAAGAGCATGGAAATTTTGTTACTAATAACATCAATTTTTTAGTAGGATGGTAGTTTTATTATTAACAAGATGTCGGTTTATAAATTGAGAGAATGGCCTATTATTAAGAGGATAGAATTTTTGTTTTTCACGTCACAAATCGTGTTTGGACCATGGCAAATTTATAGGACTGGTCTAGATAAAACTTTTTTGTAAAGTATAACATGGCATGTTTTATAAAATAGAGCATGACAGTTGTACAATACGTTTTTCTTTTGTCTTTTCTTGTATCAGAAAATTCTATAAATATACTATGCTCCCTAATTTTTGTGCTCTTCCATTCAATCGAGGTTCCATTTTCGGTTCTGGTTCACGATTTCGGCTGGGTCAACGATTTTGATTGAAGGTTATTTTGAATTTGGTTCATGATTTTTATTCAATTGAGGTGTTCAAATTTGGGTCTAGTTTACAATTTTGATTGGGTCAATGATTTTGACTAAGGTGTCCAATTTTTTTTATTTGTTCATGATTTTGACCGAGTCAATGATTTCTCAAATTAAACGGCAACAATCAACCTATCAAAATACATGAGTCCTGCGCACCCTCTCATCACCTGATAAAAAAGAATCATTAACATTTGTATCACCAATATAACATATGTGGTCGCCAGCGCTAGAAACTTTCCCACATACATGTCGGCTCATTAGCAGATAATACCAAATCACACCTCCCGAATGGGCCCACCGAAACATCACATTATGTAGAAGGAAAACAAACACCATCATCTTCCATGCACGCCAAATCACATATCGTTTTTATGAAATCCCGGTAACACGAACATCACAGCAAAGTGTGCACAACCCTTCTAGTAGTTTTTTCATTCTTCGATAATAGATTAATATCATTTTTTTAAACAACTTCTGTTTGGGCCTAGCCCATTTTTTGCCTACCTGGTCCACAATGGCCCAACAGGATCGTTGGCTGCATCACCACACGTTCCCTGGCACTTAATCCACCTAAGTTGGTCAATGAGCTTATTCTGTCGTCGATGGAGTGGGATCACGCGAGGATCTCTCAAGTTATTCTGCCTACGGATGCTCGAGCATTTTTTCCATCCTGCTTTGCATAAGACAACTCGATGTTTTCTGGTCATGGGTACATGAGCAAAATGGTGCTTTTTCCGCCCTCCTAGTTTGTCTCTGGTTTACAGGAAAAGTGCGTCCGAACCGTTGAACGGACCGATGCAGGCCCCTGTTGGATGGCAAAACACGTCCGGGTTCTTCGGTGCAGTGCAGGCCGTTTAAAGGTCGGTGTTGGAGATGCACCGGGAAGGGCGACGCTCTCGGCCAGTGCGTTGTTGTAATTCCGGAGCGCTTTGAAAGGTTGTGTCAATCTGAGCCGACATGAATGCAACACTGGTGCTCTGGAGCGGCGGTGACCTTTTTGGGCGGGAACGTGCGTAGGTGCGGTACAGGCTTTTTGGCGGACCAGGTTAGTCAGACGCGGGCGTGGCAGCGGTCCGGATCCCGCAAAGCCCCCGCCCTTCCAGTTTGTCTCTGGTTTGCAGGAAAAGTGCGTCCGGACCGCCGAACGGACTGATGCAGGCCCCCGTTGGATGGCAGAACACGTTAGGGTTGTTCGGTGCAATGCAGGCCGTTTGAAGGTCGGTGTTGGAGATGTCCTTACTACTTATCAAAACACAGTTTATCCTAAGCCATTAGACACTTCGAGCTAGAGCATTTCTCTGCACTAATCCAAAAGATCAATAATGCTAAACCTACCACACGGATTACTTGCTTTTAACATACTAGGAGGAGGGTGGTGCTGAAGGAAATATGCCCCAGAGGCAATAATAAAGTTATTATTTATTTTCTTATATCATGATAAATGTTTATTATTCATGCTAGAATTGTATTAACCGGAAACATGATACTTGTGTGAATACATAGACAAACAGAGTGTCACTAGTATGCCTCTACTTGACTAGCTCGTTGATCAAAGATGGTTATGTTTCCTAGCCATAGACAAAGAGTTGTCATTTGATTAACGGGATCACATCATTAGGAGAATGATGTGATTGACTTGACCCATTCCGTTAGTTTAGCACTTGATCATTTAGTATGTTGCTATTGCTTTCTTCATGACTTATACATGTTCCTATGACTATGAGATTATGCAACTCCCGTTTACCGGAGGAACACTTTGTGTGCTACCAAACGTCACAACGTAACTGGGTGATTGTAAAGGTGCTCTACAGGTGTCTCCGAAGGTACTTGTTGGGTTGGCGTATTTCGAGATTAGGATTTGTCACTCCGATTGTCGGAGAGGTATCCCTGGGCCCACTCGGTAATGAAGGAAATATGCCCTAGAGGCAATAATAAAGTTATTATTTATTTCCTTATATCATGATAAATGTTTATTATTCATGCTAGAACTGTATTAACCGGAAACATAATACATGTGTGAATACATAGACAAACAGAGTGTCACTAGTATGCCTCTACTTGACTAGCTCGTTAATCAAAGATGGTTATGTTTCCTGACCATGAACAAGGAGTTGTTATTTGATTAACGAGATCACATCATTAGGTGAATGATCTGATTGACATGACCCATTCCATTAGCTTAGCACCTGATCGTTTAGTATGTTGCTATTGCTTTCTTCATGACTTATACATGTTCCTATGACTATGAGATTATGCAACTCCTGTTTGCCGGAGGAACACTTTGTGTGCTACCAAACGTCACAACGTAAATGGGTGATTATAAAGGTGCTCTACAGGTGTCTCCAAAGGTACATGTTGGGTTGGCGTATTTCGAGATTAGGATTTGTCACTCCGATTGTCGGAGAGGTATCTCTGGGCCCTCTCGGTAATGCACATCACATAAGCCTTGCAAGCATTGCAACTAATGAGTTAGTTGCGAGATGATGTATTACGAAACGAGTAAAGAGACTTGCCGGTAACGAGATTGAACTAGGTATTGAGATACCGACGATCGAATCTCGGGCAAGTAACATACCGATGACAAAGGGAACAACGTATGTTGTTATGCGGTCTGACCGATAAAGATCTTCGTAGAATATGTAGGAGCCAATATGAGCATCCAGGTTCCGCTATTGGTTATTGACCGGATACGTGTCTCGGTCATGTCTACATTGTTCTCGAACCCGTAGGGTCCGCACGCTTAAGGTTTCGATGACAGTTATATTATGAGTTTATGAGTTTTGATGTACCGAAGTTAGTTCGGAGTCCCGGATGTGATCACGGACATGACGAGGAGTCTCGAAATGGTCGAGACATAAAGATTGATATATTGGACGGCTATATTCGGACACGGAAGTGTTCCGGGTGATTTCGGAGAAAACCGGAGAGCCGCAGGGTTACCGGAACCCCCCCCCCCCCCGGGAGAAGTAATGGGCCATATGGGCCTTAGTGGAGAGAGAGTGGGGCTGCCAGAGGTGGGCCGTGCGCCTCCTCCCTCCTGGTCCGAATTGGACTAGGAGAGGGGGGGCGGCGCCCCCCTTTCCCTCTCCCTCCCTACTTCTTTCCCCCTCCTAGTAGGAGTCCTACTCCTACTAGGAGGAGGACTCCTCCTGGCACGCCTATAGGGGCCGGCCGGCCTCCTCCCCTTGCTCCTTTATATACGGGGGCAGGGGGGCACCCCTAGACACACAAGTTGATCTTCGTGATCGTTCCTTAGCCGTGTGCGGTGCCCCCCTCCACCATATTCCACCTCGGTCATATTGTAGCGGTGCTTAGGAGAAGCCCTACGACGGTAGTACATCAAGATCGTCACCACGCCGTCGTGCTGACGGAACTCTTCCCCGATGCTTTGCTGGATCGGAGCCCGGGGATCGTCATCGAGCTGAACGTGTGCTAGAACTCGAAGGTGCCGTAGTTTCGGTGCTTGATCGGTCGGGCCGTGGAGACGTACGACTACATCAACCAAACACTTCCGTTGTCGATCTACAAGGGTACGTAGATCACACTCTCCCCTCTCGTTGCTATGCATCACCATGATCTTGCGTGTGCGTAGGATTTTTTTTTGAAATTACTACGTTCCCCAACAGGTAATACACATCAGTTAAGCCTTGGAAGCATTGTAACTAATGAATTAGTTGCGGGATGATGTATTACGGAACAAGTAAAGAGACTTGCCGGTAATGAGATTGAACTAGGTATTGAGATACCGACGATCAAATCTCGGGCAAGTAACATACCGATGACAATGGGAACAACATATGTTGTTATGTGGTTTGACCGATAAAGATCTTCGTAGAATATGTGGGAGCCAATATGAGCATCCAGGTTCCACTATTGGTTATTGACCGGAGATGTGTCTCGGTCATGTCTACATAGTTCTTGAACCCATATGGTCTGCACGCTTAAAGTTCGATGACGGTTAAATTATGAGTTTATGTGTTTTGATGTACCAAAGGTAGTTCAGAGTCCCGGATGTGATCACGGACATAACGAGGAGTCTCGAAATGGTCGAGACATAAAGATCGATATATTTGACGACTATGTTCGGACACCAGAATGGTTTCGGGGAGTTTCGGGCATATACCGGAGTACCGGGGGGTTACCGGAACCCCCTGGGGAGACTAATGGGCCTATTGGGCCCTAGTGGAGAAGAGGAGGGGCGGCCAAGGGCAGCCGCGCCCCCCCCCCCCAGTCCGAATTGGACAAGGAGGGGGGCGGCGCCCCCCTTTCCTTTCCCCCTCTCTCTCCTTCCCTCTCCTCTCCTACTCCCACATGGAAGGGGGAGTCCTACTCCAGGTGGGAGTAGGACTCCTCATGGGGCGCGCCTAGGGTGGCCGGCCCCCTCCCCTCCTCCACTCCTTTTTATATGGGGAGGGAGGCACCCCTTGGAGGGACAACAATTGATCTCTTGGATCTTTTAGCCGTGTGCAGTGCCCCTCTCCACCATAGTCCACCTCGATAATATCATAGCGGTGCTTAGGCGAAGCCATGCGACGATAGAACATCAACATCGTCACCACGCCGTCGTGCTGACGGAACTCTCCCTCAAAGCTCGGCTGGATCGGAGTTCGAGGAACGTCATCGAGTTGAACGTGTGCAGAACTCGGAGGTGCCGTGCGTTAGGTACTTGATCAGTCGGATCGTGAAGACGCACGACTACATCAACCGCGTCGTGCTAACGCTTCCGCTTTCGTTCTACGAGGGTATGTGGACACACTCTCCCCTCTCGTTGCTATGCATCACCATGATCTTGCGTGTGCGTAGGAATTGTTTTGAAATTACTACGTTCCCCAACAGTGGCATCCGAGCCAGGTTTTATGCATTGATGTTATATCCACGAGTAGAACACAATTGAGTTGTGGGCGATACAAGTTATACTTCTTACCAGCATGTCATACTTTGGTTCAGCAGTACTGTTGGATGAAGCGGCCCGGACAGACATTACGCGTACGCTTACGCGAGACTGGTTCTACCGACGTGCTTTGCACACAGGTGGCTGGGGGGTGTTAGTTTCTCCAACTTTAGTTGAACCGAGTGTGGCTACGCCCGGTCCTTGAGAAGGTTAAAACATCACTAACTTGACAAACTATCGTTGTGGTTTTGATGCGCTGGTAAGAACGGTTCTTGCTCAGCCCATAGCAGCCACGTAAAACTTGCAACAACAAAGTTGAGGACGTCTAACTTGTTTTTGCAGGGCATATTGTGATGTGATATGGTCAAGACATGATGCTATATTTTATTGTATGAGATTATCATGTTTTGTAACCGAGTTATCGGCAACTGGTAGGAGCCATATGGTTGTCGCTTTATTGTATGCAATGCAATCGCCCTGTAATTGCTTTACTTTATCACTAAGCGGTAGCGATAGTCGTAGAAGCAATAGTTGGCGAGACGACAACGATGCTACGATGGAGATCAAGGTGTCATGCCGGTGACGATGGTGATCATGACAGTGCTTCGGAGATGGAGATCACAAGCACAAGATGATGATGGCCATATCATATCACTTATATTGATTGCATGTGATGCTTATCTTTTATGCATCTTATTTTGCTTTGATTGTCGGTAGCATTATAAGATGATCTCTCACTAAATTTCAAGATAAAGGTGTTCTCCCTGAGTATGCACCGTTGCCAAAGTTCGTCGTGCCCAGACACCACATGATGATCCGGTGTGATAAGCTCTACGTCCATCTACAACGGGTGCAAGCCAGTTTTGCACACGCAGAATACTCAGGTCAAACTTGACGAGCCTAGCATATGCAGATATGGCCTCAGAACACTGAGACCGAAAGGTCGAGCGTGAATCGTATAGTAGATATGATCAACATAGTGATGTTCACCATTGAAAACTGATGACCCACAATTATAGGGGATCTATCGTAGTCCTTTCGATAAGTAAGAGTGTCGAACCCAACGAGGAGCAGATGGAAATGATAAGCGGTTTTCAGCAAGGTATTCTCTGCAAGTACTGAAATAAGTGGTAACAGATAGTTTTGTAATAAGGTAAATTGTAACGAGCAACAAGTAACAAAAGTAAATAAGGTGCATCAAGGTGGCCCAATCCTTTTTGTAGCAAAGGACAAGCCGGAACAAACTCTTATAATAGGAAAAGCGCTCCCGAGGACACATGGGAATATCGTCAAGCTAGTTTTCATCACGTTCATATGATTCTCGTTCGATACTTTGATAATTTGATATGTGGGTAGACCGGTGTTTGGGTGTTGTTCTTACTTGAACAAGCATCCCACTTATGATTAACCTCTATTGCAAGCATCCGCAACTACAACAAAAGTATTAAGGTAAACCTAACCATAGCATGAAACATATGGATCCAAATCAGCCCCTTACGAAGCAACGCATAAACTAGGGTTTAAGCTTCTGTCACTCTAGCAACCCATCATCTACTTATTACTTCCCAATGCCTTCCTCTAGGCCCAAATAATGGTGAAGTGTTATGTAGTCGATGTTCACATAACACCACTAGAGGCTAGACAACATACATCTTATCAAAATATCAAACAAATACCAAATTCACATGACTACTAATAGCAAGACTTCTCCCTTATCCTCAGGAACAAACGTAATTACTCACAAAGCATATTCATGTTCATAATCAGAGGGGTAATAATATGCATAAAGGATCTGAACATATGATCTTCCACCAAATAAACCAACTAGCATCAACTACAAGGAGTAATCAACACTACTAGCAACCTACTAGCACCAATCCCGGACTTTGAGACAAGAATTGGATACAAGAGATGAACTAGGGTTTGGAGATGAGATGGTGCTGGTGAAGATGTTGATGGAGATTGCCCTCTCCCGATGAGAGGAGCGTTGGTGATGATGATGGTGATGATTTCCCCCTCCCGGAGGGAAGTTTCCCCGGCAGAACAGCTCTGCCGGAGCTCTAGATTGGTTCTGCCTCGTGGCGGCGGAGTCTCGTCCCGAAAGGTTGATTCCTATTTTTTTCTCATCGAAAGACTTCATATAGGAGAAGATGGACGTTGGAGACCCACCAGGGGGCCCACGAGGTAGGGGGCGCGCCCTGGTAGGGGGGCACGCCCCCACCCTCGTGAGCAGGGTGTGGGCCCCCTGGACTTCATCTTTGGCGAGGACTTTTCTTTATTTATTTTAAGATATTCCGTGGAGTTTCAGGACTTTTGGAGTTGCACAGAATAGGTCTCTAATATTTGCTCCTTTTCCAGCCCCAGAATTCCAGCTGCCGGCATTCTCCCTCTTTATGTAAACCTTGTAAAATAAGAGAGAATAGCCATAAGTATTGTGACATAACGTGAAATAATAGCCCATAATGCAATAAATATCGATATAAAAGCATTATGCAAAATGGACGTATCAACTCCCCCAAGCTTAGACCTCGCTTGTCCTCAAGCAAAAAGCCGATAACAATAAATATGTCCCCATGTTTAGAGGTATAGGCGTCGATAAAAATAAAATACGGACATGAAGGCATCATGATTATTCTCATAACATCAACATATATAGATTTTTTCATATGATTACTTATGTTCAAGCGATGATCTATTCACAATGCAAAAGTATGAATCATAAACCTTATTGGGCTCCAACAAACTATAATCTCAGTCATTGAAACAATTGCAATTTATCATAACATCGGAAAGAGTCTATGTCAGAGCTTAAAAGCAAGTCCACATACTCAACTATCATCTAGTCCTTCATAATTGCTAACACTCACGCGATACTTGTGTTTATGGAGTTTTAATTGGACACAGAAAAAGATAGGGGCTTATAGTTTTGCCCCACAACCTTTTACCTCAAGGGTAATGTCAACAATAATGGTTCATGCTCCCCTACATCCAATTAGATATATATATATATATATATCATGTTCTTTCCAACATGCTAAGCTTGCCAAAGGATAGAGTGAAAAAGGAAAGGTGAAGATCACCGTGACTCTTGCATAAAGTGGAAGATAATAATAAAGGATAGGCCCTTCGCAGAGGGAAGCAGAGGTTGCCATGCGCTTTTATGGTTGGATGCACAAAATCTCAATGCGAAAGAACGTCACTTTATACTGCCCCTTGTGATGTGAACCTTTATTATGCAGTCCGTCGCTTTTATTACTTCCACATCACAAGATCGTATAAAGCTTATTTCTCCCACACCAATCAATCATACATATTTAGAGCAATTTTTATTGCTTTGCACCGATGACAACTTACTTGAAGGATCTTACTCAATCCATAGGTAGATATGGTGGACTCTCATGGCAAAACTGGTTTAAGGGTATTTGGAAGCACAAGTAGTATCTCTACTTAGTGCTGAGAATTTGGCTAGCATGAGGGGGAAAGGCAAGCTCAACAAGTTAGAGGATCCATGACAACATACTTTATCTCAGATATAAGAAAGACATAACTCATTACGTTGTCTTCCATGTCCAACATCAACTCTTTAGCATGTCATATTTTAATGAGTGCTTCCAATCATAAAAGATGTCAATGATAATATATCTATATGTGAAACCTCTCTTTCCTTATTACTTCCTATTAATTGCAACAATGACCAAAGCTATGTCTGCCAACTCCCAACAACTTTTAATCATCATACTCTTTCTATGTGAAGTCATTACTCTCAATAAGATCAATATGAACTTGCTGTTTCTTTTTATTCTTTTTCTCTTTTCTTTTATTCACCCAAGATCATGGCAATATAATCAGGCCCTTAACTCAACACTAATCTTTATTATATATAGCTCACGGACTCGATTACAAAGAGAGATCATAAAGAAAAACTCAAAACTAGATCATGCCATAAACTTTATTCTACTAGATCAAGATACTACTAATAGGATCGAACTAAGAAAAATGGTAAAGATAGGGGTTGTGATTGTGATACGATACCGGGGCACCTCCCCCAAGCTTGGCAGTTGCCAAGGGGAGTGCCCATACCCATGTGATTATATCTCCTTCTTTGTTGTTGGTGTAATGTTCTTGGCGATGATTCCCCTCAAGATGCGGTTTTCCTCTTCGAGCTTATTGACTTGCTGCTTGAGGTCCATTATTTCTTTACGGAGCTTTCCTATGACGGCTAAAGCTCCTTGCACCCAAGGGTGTTGCATAGCTGCGGGAGAACAAGAGACACTCCTCCTCATATTTTCATAAGAAAGAAATCTAACATTGGAAGGGATAACCGAGTTTGGGATAGCTGAGCTTTGTAGTCCCCCCATCGTGAACCCAGCTCGGAAGCGAGAGGTGACGTCTTGATCCTCCATGGCATCTACCCTCATCAAGTAAGCCTCCATCTCTTCCTCCATTGCTGACCCAAAGTGGTCAGCGTCGCTGTTTGCCCTTGGTTCCAGTGCCGGATTGGATACCCGGCTCTCCCCGACTGACTCTTGAGAAGACATCTTGCTCTAATCTGCAGTAGCAACAACTCGAAACAAAAACAGAGGATATTTGCGTGGTACGGGAGTCAAAACCTTCGGGAGGATATATAATGAATTTTTACCGACCAAAATACGTATCATGCAAGAAAACGGAGTCCGGAAGGCACACGAGGTGCTCATGAGGTAGGGGCGCGCCCACCACCCTCGTGGGGCCCTCGTGTCCTTCCCGGACTGCTACTTATTTTTCTATTTTCTAAATATTCCAAAATGGAGAAATATTGCCTTAGAAATTGTTTTGGAGTCGATTTACTTACCGTACCACATACCTATTCCCTTTCGGAGTCTGAAACGTTCCGAAAAGTGTCCTTATGTATTCCTCCGGGGTTACGGTTTCAATAATATTGGTGTCAACATTTATGGGATTACCTAAGATATAGTGTTTGATTCTTTGACCTTTTACCACCTTTAGATTTGTGCCTTCGAAGTTGTTGATTTTTATTGCACCGGAACGATAGACCTCCTCGATAGCATAGGGGCCTTCCCATTTAGAGAGAAGTTTTCCTGCAAAAAATCTTAAACGAGAGTTGTATAGCAATACATAATCACCTACATTAAACTCATGCTTTTGTATCCTTTTGTCATGCCATCTTTTAATTTTTTTCTTTAAATAACTTGGCATTTTCATATGCTTGGGTTCTCCATTCATCAAGTGAGCTAATATCAAATAACCTCTTCTCACCGGGAAGTTTGAAATCATAGTTGAGCTGTTTAATAGCCCAATATGCCTTATGTTCTAGTTCGAGAGGTAAGTGACATGCTTTTCCATATACCATTTTATATGGAGACATACCCATAGGATTTTTGTATGCAGTTCTATATGCCCATAATGCATCATCAAGTTTCTTGGACCAATTCTTTCTAGACCTATTAACAGCCTTTTGCAAAATTAATTTGAGCTCTCTATTGCTCAATTCTACTTGACCACTAGACTGTGGATGATAAGGAGATGCAATTCTATGATTAACATCATATTTAGCAAGCATTTTACGGAAAGCACCATGAATAAAGTGTGAACCACCATCAGTCATTAAATATCTAGGGACTCCAAACCTCGGAAAAATAACTTCCTTAAGCATTTTGATAGAAGTGTTATGATCAACACTACTAGTTGGAATAGCTTCTACCCACTTAGTAACGTAATCAACAGCAACTAAAATATGTGCATATCCATTAGAGGCAGGAAAAGGTCCCATATAATCAAAGCCCCAGACATCAAATGGTTCAATAACAAGAGAATAATTCATAGGCATTTCTTGACGTCTACTAATATTACCAATTCTTTGACATTCATCACAAGACAAGACAAACTTACGAGCATCCTTGAAAAGAGTAGGCCAATAAAAATTGGATTGCAATACCTTATGTGCAGTTCTGTCTCCAGCGTGGTGTCCTCCATAAGCTTCGGAGTGACACTTGCGTAGGATCTGTTCCTGTTCATGCTCAGGTACACAACGTCTAATAACACCATCTACTCCTTCTTTATAAAGATGTGGGTCATCCCAAAAGTAATGTCTCAAATCATAGAAGAACTTTTTCTTTTGTTGGTATGTGAAGCTAGGTGGTATAAACTTAGCAACAATATAATTAGCATAATCAGCATACCAAGGAGTACTACGAGAAGTACTTATAACATTTAATTGTTCATCAAGAAAGCTGTCATTAATAGGTAGTGGGTCATCAAGAACATTCTCTAACCTAGACAAGTTGTGTGCTATGGGGTTCTCAGCTCCTTTTCTATCAACAATATGCAAATCAAATTCTTGCAGCAAGAGAACCCATCTAATAAGTCTAGGTTTAGCATCTTTCTTTTCCATAAGGTATTTAATAGCAGCATGATCAGTGCGAATAGTTACTTTAGAATCAACAATATAAGGTCTGAACTTATCACAAGCAAATATAACTGCTAAAAGTTCTTTTTCAGTAGTAGCATAATTTCTTTGAGCATTGTCTAGAGTCTTACTAGCATAATGGATAACATTTAATTTCTTATCAACTCTTTGCCCTAGAATAGCACCTACAGCATAATCACTGGCATCACACATAATTTCGAAGGGTAAATTCCAATCCGGTGGCTGAACAACAGGTGCAGAGACTAATGCTTTCTTAAGTATTTCAAATGCTTCTACACAATCATCATCAAAGACAAATGGTATATCTTTTTGTAATAAATTAGTCAGAGGCCGAGAAATTTTTGAGAAGTCCTTAATGAACCTCCTGTAAAATCCAGCGTGACCAAGGAAACTTCTTATACCTTTGATGTCCTTGGGACATGGCATCTTTTCAATAGCATCAACTTTGGCTTTATCAACTTCAATACCTTTTTCGGAAACTTTGTGCCGCAAAACAATACCTTCATTAACCATAAAGTGGCACTTTTCCCAATTCAAGACAAGATTAGTTTCTTCACATCTCTGCAACACTCGATCAAGATTGCTCAAGCAATCATCAAAAGAGGAACCATAGATGGAAAAGTCGTCCATGAAAACCTCGCAAATCTTTTCACAAAAGTCAGAGAATATAGCCATCATGCATCTTTGAAAGGTAGCAGGTGCATTACATAGACCAAAAGGCATACGTCTATAAGCAAAAGTACCAAAAGGGCATGTAAAAGTAGTCTTTGATTGATCTCTAGCCGACACAGGTATTTGAGAGAAACCAGAATAACCATCTAGAAAGCAATAGTGTGTATGTTTGCATAATCTTTCTAGAATTTGATCAATAAAAGGTAAAGGGTAATGATCTTTCTTAGTAGCTTTATTTAATTTGCGGAAATCAATTACCATCCTATAACCTGTGATAATTCTTTGTGGAATCAATTCATCTTTATCATTAGGAACAACAGTAATACCTCCCTTCTTAGGGACACAATGGACATGACTTACCCACTGACTATCAGCAACGGGATAAATTATACCTACCTCCAGAAGCTTGAGTATTTCTTTTCTTACCACTTCTTTCATTTTAGGATTTAGACGTTGTTGAGGATCACGAACTGGTTTGGCATCTGCTTCCAAATTTATTTTATGTTGACATAGAGTGGGACTAATGCCCTTAAGATCATCAAGAGTATATCCAATAGCAGCACGATGCTTCTTCAGTGTTTTCAATAATCTTTCTTATTCATGCTCTGAAAGGTTAGCACTAATAATAACAGGATATATCTTCTTTTCATCAAGATAAGCATATTTAAGATTATCAGGTAAAGGTTTATGCTCGAACATGGGATCACCCTTGGGTGGAGGGGGATCCCCTAAAATTTCAACAGGCAAATTGTGTTGCAGAATAGGTTCCTGTTTAAAAAATACATCATCTATTTCCCTTCGTTCGTTCATGAACATATCATTTTCATCGTCTAGCAAATAGTGTTCTAAAGGATCACTAGGAGGTACGGCAATAGAAGCAAGACCAATAATTTCATCCTTACTAGGTAATTCTTCCTCACGATGTTGTTTACTAAATTTAGAGAAGTTAAACTCATGAACCATATCATCCAAGCCAATAGTAACAACATTCTTTTCACAATCTATCCTAGCATTAATAGTGTTCAAGAAGGGTCTACCAAATATAATGGGACAAAAGCTATCTTGTGGAGAAGTAAGAACAAGAAAATCAGTAGGATATTTAGTTTTCCCACACAAGACTTCAACATCTCTAACAATCCCAATTGGTGAAATAGTCTCTCTATTGGCAAGTTTAATTGTGACATCGATATCTTCTATCTCAGCAGGTGCAATTTCATTCTTAATTTCTTCGTACAAGTCATAAGGTATAACACTAGCACTAGCACCCATATCACATAAGCCATGATAACAATGATCTCCTATTTTAACAGAAATAACAGGCACGCCTACCACATGTCTATGTTTATCTTTATCACACGGTTTAGCAATTCTAGCAGTTTCACCATCGAACTGAATAACATGCCCATCAATATTATCAGACAAGAGATCTTTAACAATAGCAATATTAGGTTCTCCTTTAATTTGCTTAGGGGGTACATAAGTTTTGATATTGCTTTTACGAACAACAGTTGAAGCTTTAGCATGATCCTTTATTCTAACAAGGAAAGGTGGTTTCTCAAGATAAGAAGTAGGAACAATAGGATCATTATAAGTGACAGTCTTTTCTTCAATTTTAATAGGTGCAACTACTTTTACTTCTATGGGAGGATGATATTTAAGCCACTGCTCCTTAGGGAGATCAACATAAGTAGCAAAAGATTCACAGAAATAAGCTACTATCTCAGAGTCAAGTCCATATTTAGTGCTAAACTTACGGAAAATATCGGTATCCATAAAAGATTTAACACAATCAAACTTAGGTGTCATACCTAACTCCTTACCTTCGTCGAGGTCCCAATCTTCAGAGTTGCGTTTAACTCTATCCAATAAATTCCATCTGAATTCAATAGTCTTCATCATAAAAGAGCCAGCACAAGAAGTATCGAGCATGGTGCGATTGTTTTCAGAAAGCCGAGCATAAAAACTTTGCATAATTATTTCTCTTGAGAGCTCATGATTGGGGCATGAATATAACATTGATTTAAGCCTCCCCCAATCTTGAGCGATGCTTTATCCTTCGCGAGGCCAGAAATTATATATATAATTGCGATCACGAGGAACAAGATGCATAGGGTAATACTTTTGATGAAATTCCAATTTCAATCTTTTATAGTCCCATGATCTCGTATCACATAGCCTATACCATATCAATGCGTATTCTTTCAAAGATAAAGGAAAGACCTTCTTCTTAGCAACATCACCGGATACACCTGCAAGCTTAAATAATCCACAAACTTCATCCACATATAATAAGTGCTCATCAGGATGCTTTGTTCCATCTCCTGTAAAAGGATTAGCGAGCAGTTTTTCCATTATACCCGAAGGAAATATAAAAGGAGTTTCATTTTCAATAGGTTCAGTAGGTTGAGGAGCAACTCTTTGCTCTACTGGACGGGGTGAAGATACCCCGAACAAGCCCCTCAGAGAATTACTTTCCATAGTAACAAGTGACAGTAAATTTCAGCACACTATATAAATTTTTCCTTACCAAATTCCACCTACCAGAATCGCTACACTCCCCGGCAATGGCGCCAGAAAAGAGTCTTGATGACCCACAAGTATAGGGGATCTATCGTAGTCCTTTCGATAAGTAAGAGTGTCGAACCCAATGAGGAGCAGAAGGAAATGATAAGTGGTTTTCAGCAAGGTATTCTCTGCAAGTACTGAAATAAGTGGTAACAGATAGTTTTGTAATAAGGTAAATTGTAACGAGCAACAAGTAACAAAATTATATAAGGTGCATCAAGGTGGCCCAATCCTTTTTGTAGCAAAGGACAAGCCGGAACAAACTCTTATAATAGGAAAAGCGCTCCCGAGGACACATGGGAATATCGTCAAGCTAGTTTTCATCACGTTCATATGATTTGCGTTCGATACTTTGATAATTTGATATGTGGGTGGACCGGTGCTTTGGTGTTGTTCTTACTTGAACAAGCATCCCACTTATGATTAACCTCTATTGCAAGCATCCGCAACTACAACAAAAGTATTAAGGTAAACCTAACCATAGCATGAAACATATGGATCCAAATCAGCCTCTTACGAAGCAACGCATAAACTAGGGTTTAAGCTTCTGTCACTCTAGCAACCCATCATCTACTTATTACTTCCCAATGCCTTCCTCTAGGCCCAAATAATGCCGTAACTTTGCATACGTAACTTCGTTTTTGGCATATAGCATATCAAAATGTTCATCTCAGAGAGTACATCATTTCATTACATTGCATCATTTTCATTTGAGATCATCTTGATGCCCGAAATGCTGTTAGAAGAGGACTACTTGAGTTAATTGTCAGATCTGCTACTCCATTTAGATATTTGTCATTTTTGCCATGATTAATGTGTGCATGTTATGCCCATGAGTTCTACATATGTTTTGTTAAGGGTTTTGCCATCTTTCCAGAGGTGCAACCCATGTATTTTTGTGATGTGTGTGGCGACTAGTACAATCTTGCAAAGTGGTGCACTTGGTAATTATGATTTTAGGGACTTAGCAATTCCACTAAGTCCTTCATCTGCTTATCTCATGATGCCATGTGTTCATGTTGTTTCCTAGTGATCCGTGCCTCATTTGAGGATGATCAGTAAGTATGTTTTGTTAATCTTGTAGTGCTCTATCCATCCATGTCTTTATTTGCAATTATGGAGCACCCTAGCTTGAGTCAATCGAGCTCTACTTTTGCTACTTTGTGAATCTGGGCAGATTGTCAACTTGTTTGCAATTTTGCTGATGATGTTGTAGTTGATCCGTGCATGCTATGCTATTGTTCTTGCCATGTCTAGCTTGCATTTTGTATATTATTGATGAGTGTATGCTTAGCTTATCATGACTTGCACCGTAGTGAGTGCATCGAGCTCGTAAACATGCCTACTTGATATCTGTTTTCAACATGTTTCAGTTTTCACTAAGTCTGTGATCTGATTATGTTTTGCTATGTTCACATGCTTGCAATTGTATTTTCTGATCCCTTTTGGCTCAAGGTCACTAAGGGACTTTTGTTAAGCTCTTTGAGTAGCTCCATGCCATGCTTTACTTTGCCATGTTCAGTTCCTGTAGCATATAGTTTTTTTGCTCCGAAGTGTGCTACCTGATCTGAAATTCCAGACAAGTGTTAATGTCACTAAGTCTGAAATCTGTTTGCCATATGCATTTTTGCCATGCTTGTTTGAACCTGTTAATGGATGAATTGGCCATAGCTCAGTGCTAGACTTTTGTTAAGCATCTTGAATGCATCCCTGCCATGTATTTTGTTGTCATGTTTGGGTGCTGTAGCATGTTCATTTCATTGTATTTAGATGGCTACTTGCTGTAAATCGCAGACCGGTGTCATATTTGAATCGCTTGCCTTTTCCAAACTGTAACTCCGATTCCGGCGTTCTTTATATCGTTTTCAAGCGATTTCGTCTCATCTTTCCAGTGGCACACTTGGATTTCCAAGTTGTGGCCAGGTTCATGCATTCCCTGTCACATCCTGCATCGCATCCCGCATAGCATATCATCTTTGCATCATCTTGTTTGATCCTTGCACGTGGTTGATTGTGTCCTTGTTGCTTGTTTGTCTTGTTTGGTTAGAGCCGGGAGACGAGTTCGCTAACGAGGAGCCCATTGAGTTTGCTTTCGAGGATCCAGTCAACTCTAACAACTGTGCAGGCAAGATGATCATACCCTCGAAATCACTACTATCTTTGCTTTGCTAGATTGCTCGCTCTTTTGCTATGCCAATGCTATGATGCCTACCACTTGCTTTCAAGCCTCCCAAATTGCCATGTCAAATCTCTAACCCACCTTGTCCTAGCAAACCGTTGATTGGCTATATTACCGCTTTGCTCAGCCCCTCTTATAGCGTTGCTAGTTGCAGGTGAAGATTGGAGGTCGTTCCTTGTTGGAACATTTATTTTCTTGTTGGGATATCATTATATTATCTTGTTATCTTAACGCATTTATATACTTGGTAAAGGGTGGAAGGCTCGGCCTCTCGCCTAGTGTTTTGTTCCATTCTTGCTGCCCTAGTTTCCGTCATATCGGTGTTATGTTCCCGGATTTTGCATTCCTTACGCGGTTGGGTTATAATGGGAACCCCTTGACAGTCCGCCTTGAATAAAACTCCTCCATAAATGCCCAACCTTGGTTTTACCATTTGCCACCTAGCCTTTTCCCTTGTGTTTCGCGGACTCAAGGGTCATCTTATTTTAAACCCCCGGGCCAGTGCTCCTCTGAGTGTTGGTCCAACCTAGAGCACCGTGCGAGGCCGTCCCTTAGCAACTTGGGTTATGTTGGCTCCCATACGCTTAGCTTATCTGGTGTGCCCTGAGAACGAGATATGTGCAGATCCTATCGGGATTTGTCGGCACAGCGGGTGGTGTTGTTGGACTTGTTTTACCATTGTTGGAGTTGTCTTGAAGTACCGAGGTACCGAGTCTGATCGGAACATCTCGGGAGGAGGTCTATTCCTTCGTTGACCATGAGAGCTTGTCATGGGCTAAGTTGGGACTCCCCTGCAGGGATTTGAACTTTCGAAAGCCGTGCCCGCGGTTATGGGCAGATGGGAATTTGTTAATGTCCGATTGTAGATAACTTGAACCTTAACTTAATTAAAATGAATCAACTAAGTGTGTTACCGTGATGGCCTCTTCTCGGCGGAGTCCGGGAAGTGGACATGGTGTTGGAGTAATGTTTGCCCAGGTTGTTCTCTAGTTTCTCGCTCGCGCTTTGCCTCCTCTTCTCGCTCTCTTTTGCGAACAGGATAGCCACCATATATGCTAGTCGCTTGCTGCAGCTCCACATATATTTACCTTGCCTTACCTATAAGCTTAAATAGTCTTGATCGCGAGGGTGCGAGATTGCTGAGTCTCTGTGGCTCACAGATTACTATTACACCAGATGCAGGGCCTGATGATTCCGCTCCCGGTGATGCGCTCGAGCTCAAGTGGGAGTTCGACGAGGACTCTCGACGTTACTATGTTTCCTTTCCTGATGATCAGTAGTGGTGCCCAGTTGGGGGTGATTGGGACCGTGTCGCTTGTTGGGTTATCTTTTATTTTGGCGCCGTAGTCGGGCCATGAGTGTTTGGTTGATGTAATGTTATTTATGTACTTGATTGACGTGGCGAGTGTAAGCCAACTATTTTTATCTCCCCTTTTATGATATATATTACATGGGATGTTGTGAAGATTGCCTAACTTGCGACATATGCCTTCAATGCGATTATGCCTCTAAGTCGTGCCTCGACACGTCGGAGATATAGTCGCTTCGAGGGTGTTACAAGTTGGTATTAGAGCCTTCCCCGACCTTAGGAGCCCCATTGCTTGATCGTTTTTAGCGACCGAGTTGTGTCTAGAAAAATGTTTTGAGTCATTAGGAATTATATATCGGAGAGTTTAGGAATTCTTTTTACTTCCCAGTCTCCTCATCGCTCTGGTAAGGCATCCTGACGCAGAGTTTTGACTCTTCTCTTCTCAAATTTCACAAAAAAAATAGGATCACGCGGGTATCTTGGAATCGTTCCGATGGTTTTATGATGAGAACATTGTCTTGGTGCCTCCTGTCAAGGGTTTAGTGGAAGTGCCCCGGGGAGTTGAGCTCTGAGGTGTTGTCATCATAATTTTATCGTTGCAATTCTGGAATAACTGAGTTTAGTACGCCGACATCGAAAATCTCTTTTATGCAGTTCGTTGGTGAGATAACCTCGACGCCACCCAGTACTGGGGCGGGAGTACGGGAGTATCGCCATAACTTGTATAACGGATGCTTTTCGAAGGTTGAGGTAGATGATTTCGGAAGTTTTTTCTTGGTTATGTGTTGAAGGATGGATACAGCTGGATGTAGGATTTGCTAGATTTGGGTGAGATATTATGCTTCCCATGTATCCCCAACACCTGATTACATAACCAGAAAGGTTCGGGAGTTTCATAGGTGGGAATTCTAGTAGCTCTAGTTCTTCTTCCACGGATATTGGTTTGAGATTGGGATTTCTTACCGAGTATTCGTTCTTGATCCGTACCTTGTTGATTTATTTCTCTACCTTAATTCTAAGTGGCTTCTCAATTTATGGATATGTGACCATTTCAAGAGGAATGCATTCGTTCATTTTGTTCGGATGTGAAGACTATATGTTGCAATTTTCATCCCGTTGGATTCAGCTTCAATATTTGTCTATCAATGTGCTAATAGTGGTCAACCTCTCCAGGATGGCTCCTCCAACGCGCACGACTCCAAATCCTGATCCGCCACCACCTCCACCTCCTCCGGAGGCATGGCAAGCTGTGATGGCCGCAACCAATGCAAACACACAGTTGATCATGCAAATTCTTCAAGAGCGCAATCAAGGCAACCAAGGGAACCAAGGCAACAATCAAAATCACTTTGCTACACTCAACCAATTCCTTGCTAACGGGCCAAAGACTTTCAGCAATTATCTTGAGGCAACCGATGCTGACGATTGGCTTGTGGATCTGTGCAAGCATTTTGAGTGCAGTAACGTCAGGCCTAAGGACTTTGTCAAGTTCGCTTCCTTCCAACTCAAAGATCAAGCTGCAGAATGGTTCCAGCAGTACAAGGACTCCAGAGGTGGACGTGTTATCACCTGGGATGAATTCCGTCAAGATTTCCGAGCTCATCATATCCCTCAGAGCGTGGTTGAAAGCAAGCGTGAGGAATTCCGCAACCTGAAGCAAGGCTCTTTGTCTGTTTATGACTACAACAAGTTGTTCCAGAAGCTCGCCTGCTTTGCCAAGCAGGACGTACCTGATGAGAAGAGCATGATATACCAGTTCAAGGATGGTCTCAGAGAAGAAATTCAGCTAGCTCTTGTTCTCTTTGAGCCCATGAGGTACGATGAGTTCTACAACATGGCACTGAAGCAAGAGGCTGCTCAATTGAGGTGTGATGCTTCCAAGAAGCGAGTCAGAGATGTTACTCCTTCTTCCTCTACTCAAGTGGCCAAGCAGCAGAAGTATTGGCTTCCTCCTCCTCCGTTCCGTCAGCCGTATCAGCAGAAGAGCAAAGGTGGCAGTGGATCTTCCCACCCACCCAATCCTGGCTTTCAGAACAAGACTTCGTCTCAAGCTCCAAGATCGAGTACTCCGTATCACCGTCCGCTTTCAAAGGTCACGTGCAACAAGTACCAACAGAAGGGTCACTATGCCAACAAGTGTTTCAACTAGAGGCGTCTTCCTCCTCCTCCTCCTGTCAGATCGGCAAGTACAGCTGTGGTCAAGCATAACCCCAAGCACGCCAAGGTCAATTTGTTGAATGCAGCTCAGGCAGAGGACTCACCAGATGTCATCATGGGTAACTTCCCAGTTAACTCTTTTCCAGCAAAAGTTCTTTTTGACACTGGTGCATCGCATTGTTTCATGTCAAGGTCATTTGTTTCCAAGCATGACTTCGTTTCGCAAATGTTGGGTAAACCTATGGGGGTGGTTTCTCCGGCTAAGTCTATGAGAGCTACTTCAATAGTCCTGGATGTTTCTATCATGTTGGGTGACTTCAAGTTTCTGGCTTCCCCAATGGTTCTTGGTAACTCGGATATTGATCTTATTCTCGGGATGGATTGGCTTTCTAAGCACAAGGCTCAGCTTGATTGTGCAACCAGGCAGATTCAATTGACTCATTCGTCTGAGGATGTAATTGTCTTTGCCGCTCGTGATGATACCATCCGTCTGTTTTCTCTCAATGAGAAGGGTGAACTCGATGCCATCTTGCAAATTCCAGTCATTTGCGAATATCAAGATGTCTTTCCAGAAGAGCTTCCAGGAATGCCTCCGCACCGGCCAGTTGAATTCGTTATTGATCTTGAGCCTGGCACGGAACCTGTGTGCAAGCGTCCTTACAAGCTCGGACCTGAAGAGTTGAAGGAGCTGAAGAAGCAACTCGATATTCAAGAGAAAATGGGTCTCATCCGGCCTAGTTCTTCTCCGTGGGGTTGTGGTGTTCTTTTTGTGAAGAAGAAGGATGGAACAGACCGACTTTGTGTTGATTACCGTCCATTGAACAAGAAGACCATAAAGAACAAATACCCACTTCCCAACATCAATGAGTTGTTCGAACAACTCAAAGGTGCCCAAGTATTCTCCAAGCTTGATCTCCGTATGGGTTATCATCAGATTCGAATCCGTGAGCAAGATATTCCCAAGACGGCTTTCAGGACAAGCTATGGTTCATATGAATACACTGTCATGTCTTTTGGCCTCGTCAACGCTCCTCCGACGTTCTCTCGCATGATGAACTTCATCTTCAACGCCTACACCAATGACTTCGTTTTGGTCTATCTCGACGACATTTTGGTTTTCTCGAAGAACAAGGAAGATCATGCCAAGCACTTGCGTTTGGTACTCGATAAGCTCAGAGAACACAAGTTCTACGCCAAGTTCTCCAAGTGTGAATTTTGGCTCGATGAGGTTCTTTATCTTGGTCATATCATCTCTGCCAAGGGCATTACCATGAATCCTGAGAAGGTGTCTGCAATTGTGAATTGGGAACCTCCTCAGAACGTGAAGCAACTCCGTAGCTTCCTCGGTCTCGCAAGCTATTGCCGAAGATTCGTTGAAAACTTTTCTAAGATCGCGAAGCCTCTCTCAAATCTTCTCCAGAAGCACGTCAAGTACGTTTGGTATCCGGAGTGTGACATTGCTTTCAACACTTTAAAAGAGAAATTGATCACTGCTCCAGTTCTGACTCCACCTGATGAATCCAAGCCGTACAAGGTCTTTTGTGATGCCTCTCTCCAAGGTCTTGGCGCAGTATTGATGCAAGAGAAGAAAGTTGTTGCTTATACCTCTCGCCAGTTGAAGCCTAATGAGAAGAACTACCCCACTCATGATCTAGAGTTGGCGGCAGTTGTGCATGCTCTTTTGACTTGGAGACATCTTCTATTGGGAAGAAAAGTGGACATTTTCACTGACCACAAGAGTCTCAAGTACATCTTCACTCAGCCTAATCTCAACCTCAGGCAAACTCGATGGGTCGAAATGATTCAAGAGTATAATCCGAGTATCGAGTATACTCCAGGCAAGGCCAATGTGATTGCTGACGCATTGAGCAGGAAAGCTTACTGCAGCAGTCTGATTCTCAAGCCTTATCAACCCGAGCTTTGTGAAGCTTTCCGCAAACTTAATTTGCAAATTGTTCCTCAAGGTTTCCTCGCCAACCTTCAAGTCTCTCCTACCTTGGAAGACCAGATTCGCCAAGCCCAGCTTCTTGATGCTATGGTGAAAAAGGTGAAGATTGGGATTGCCAAGAGTCAACCCAAGTACAAGTGCTACCGCCTTGATGACAAGGATACTCTCTTCTTCGAGGATCGTATTGTTGTACCCAAAGGTGACCTCCGTAAAGTGATCATGAACGAGGCTCACAATTCTCTCCTCTCCATCCACCCTGGGAGCATGAAGATGTATCAGGACCTCAAGCAGGCTTATTGGTGGACTCGAATGAAGCGCGAGATCGCTCAATTCGTGAATGAATGTGATGTCTACAGAAGAGTGAAGGCAGAACACCAAAGGCCAGCAGGTCTCCTCCAACCTCTTGCCATTCCAGAATGGAAGTTTGACCACATTGAAATGGACTTCATGACTGGCTTTCCAAAGTCCAAGCATGGCAATGATGCTATATACGTTGTCATCGACAAACTCACCAAAGTGGCTCATTTTCTGCCTATCAAAGAGTCAATCACTGCAGCTCAATTGGCGGAACTCTATACCTCTCGTATTGTCTCTCTGCACGGTATTCCACAAGTGATCTCTTCAGACCGTGGCAGCATCTTTACATCCAAGTTTTGGGATTCTTTTCAGAAGTCCATGGGCACCAACATCCGCTTCAGCACAGCTTTCCATCCTCAAACTAGCGGTCAAGTCGAGCGTGTCAATCAGATTCTTGAAGATATGCTCAGGGCTTGTGTGATCTCCTTCGGCATGAAGTGGGAGAATTGTCTTCCTTATGCTGAATTCTCCTACAACAACAGTTTTCAAGCAAGTTCGGGCAAGGCCCCATTTGAAATTCTGTATGGCAGGAAGTGCCGTACCCCTCTCAACTGGTCTGAAACCGGTGAACGTCAGCTTTTGGGTAATGACTTAATCACAGAGGCAGAGGAAATGTGCAAAGTCATTCGTGATAACCTCAAAGCAGCCCAATCCCGCCAGAAGAGCTACTATGATAGTAAGCACTGTGATTTGGCTTTCGAGATCGGAGATCATGTTTACCTCCGCGTCTCTCCTATGAAAGGCACTCGTCGCTTCGGTATCAAAGGGAAGCTTGCCCCTAGATACATGGGACCTTTCAAGATTGTCAGCAAGAGAGGCGATCTCACCTACCAACTCGAGCTTCCTTCAAACTTTGCAAATGTTCACGACGTGTTCCATGTCTCTCAGCTCCGAAAGTGCTTCAAGACTCCTGACCGCACCATCAACTTCGAGGACATTGAGCTCCAAGAAGATCTCTCCTATCGTGAGCACCCAGTTGCTATTCTCGAAGAGACTGAACGCAAGACTCGCAACAAGTCAATCAAATTTCTCAAAGTCAAGTGGTCACACCATCCGACCGTGAAGCTACCTGGGAATGCGAGGATCACCTCCGTTCTGAGTACCCGGCGTTCTTTCAGTCCTAGATCTCGGGACGAGATCCTTTCGTAGTGGTGGAGTGTTGTAACACCCCGGATGTAACTTTCCCAATTTGTACTCCAACTCTTGCCGTTTCCGGCGTTAAGTAATTTTATTTTCTCGGGTTCAGGTCTTTGTCTCCGTGTGTTGTTATCGTTGTCATGCATCTCATATCATGTCATCATGTGCATTGCATTTGCATACGTGTTCATCTCATGCATTCGAGCATTTTCCCCGTTGTCCGTTTTGCATTCCGGCGCTTCGTTCTCCTCCGGTGGTCATTTCTAGCTTTCTTTCGTGTGTGGGGATTAAACATTTCCGGATTGGACCGAGACTTGTCAAACGGCCTTGGTTTACTACCGGTAGACCGCCTGTCAAGTTTCGTATCATTTGGACTTCATTTGATACTCCAACGGTTAACCGAGGGACCAAAAAGGCCTCGTGTGTGTTGCAGCCCAACACCCCTCCAAGTTGGCCCAAAACCCACCAAAAACCTCTCCATCATCTAGAGCGTTCGATCACGATCGCGTGGCCGAAAACTGCACCTCATTTGGACTCTCCTAGCTCCCTCAACCTCTATTTAAAGACCCCCACTCGAAATCACGGACGAAACCTTAGAAAAACTCCACCCGCCGCCGCCGGACGAAATCCTGCTGGCCGGACATGTCCGGATCCACCCCGCCGCCGCCACGTGTCGCCTCCTCATTCGTCGCCGCCTGCGCCCACTTCGTCGGATCCGCCAGGGCCCGCGGGGCCCATCCCCGGCCCTCCCGGCCAGCTCCCGGGCACAGCCGCCCGCCGCCCTTCTCCTCCCGAGCCGGCGCCGCGCTCTGCCGCCTCCGCTGCGGATCCGCCAC